>NC_140535.1:17806025-18136025 GCF_057382185.1 Mchenga conophoros | reverse complement strand
ACAAGGAACTGTCCTCTCCCTTTTTCTATTCACCCTCTACACCACGGACTTCAGCCACTGCACAGAGACCTGGTATCTTCATCAGTTTTATAATGAGTCTGTGGTGGTTGGATGCAATAGCGAGAGTGATGAGATAGAGTACAGGGCTGTGGTGGACTTGTTTTTCCACATGTTGCGGGCATGCTGCTGGGGCAGCAGACTAAGGATCATATGTGTTAATTGTGTAAATAACACTAAGCATACTCACTTTTGTTGGTTGCTCAAGGAATTTATGCATTCACAAAGATGAATTGAGCCTGTCGTAATTAAAGCTACCACAGATGGCGCTGAATACCCACATTTATCACAGTGTGTTTGTGCGTTTAATTCTTTTACAGGTTGCGCCGACGGTCATTTTCACTCCTGCAATCCTTTGCACAACAACGTACAGCCCTAACACCTTTTTAGAACTATACGGGCAGACAGATGTCTATGCAAATATTTGATCCTATTTAATTTAATGTAAGCTATCTGTATGAACCACGGTTCTGTTTTCGTCCTCACGCGAAGAACCGCTTAGATACGTTTAAAAATTGGTCATGTGATCGGTGCTGCTGGCTGCTTGGCATCCACGAGTGCTCCCTCCCAGTTCATTGGAAGAAATGGCTATCACGGAAGTGGGTGAGTAGATTCGTAACTGAAATGAGTGTAAATGATTTAATTCTTATTAAGTGTTTCATTTTCATTGGTTTACGTTAGATTTATTAAACATGAACCTTTGTACAGAGTGCAACCATAGCGGACTAACAGGAGCCGCTTTCTCCATGTTATGACCCTTTGAAGCTAATGGCTAGCTAGCCCCAGTTGCAGGGGTGATGCCCTGCCACTGCAAGAACACCTGCTGTTTACTACATGATTTGTTTTTGTTTTGTGTTTTTAAATATATATTTTTAATTAAAGGAATACTTACGATAGTAAAGCTTCCACAAAGGGCAGTAATATGCCTAATGTTTACACTGAGCCTCGTTTACAACCATGTAAGACACTGTAGTTGATGCAGCATGATAGACACAAATGTCTTACTCAGTCAGTGGTCACCAGTCTGGACATATCGAGGGTACGTAGGGGTCAAGGATTGGGATAAAATCCTCTGTCATAATATACAGTCACCGGATATTTTATTAGGTACACCGTGAGACTACTGAGTTCGATCCCACACTGTAGTCACAAAGGGGTGGACATGGTCAGCAAGAAAACTCAAGTATGGTATTTAAACGAGGCTCAGTTGGTGCTAAGGGGCCAAGAGCATATCCCCCACACCAGTTACACCACCAGATGCCTGTACTGTTGATACAAGACAAGGTGGATCCCTACCTTTATGCTGTTGATGTCAAATTGTGACTAAAAAAGTGGCCAGTGAGTGCGTGTAACCTATTTTAAAATATTATATTTAACATATTGTTCAATGATTTCCAGAAGCAAAAAAAAACAACAACCCCAAAACTATTTCATTTTTTAACAATTGAGTATTTTTAGTTTAAACACCATGGTAAACTCTGATTATGTTTGCTGGTGCTTATATAAATGATCTGATTTTGTTTTAGCCTGAATCCCAAGTTAGGTTTGAATGTCGGCATTTAGAGCTGAAATAATTGGTCAGTTATCTGTTTAAATGAAGTTTTACTGCAGTTATTTTGGTAATAGATCGATTGTTACAGTTAGTCATTTTAATGTGAAACAGTGTTTATTTTAACTAAGCTGTTATTTAATTTAAAATGGGTGTATTTCAAATGTATACTTTAATTTCTACTGTACTCCATTTTTAATTGATAGATAATTAGCAGATTTATCATCAGTGAAAATCTTTCAAACAACAATACTGTGTGTTTGTCTCCCAGAGCGTCGACGAGGTCAGCTTGCTGCTCTATCCATAGCAGCCGTTGTCATCATTGTGGGAGTCCCTTTGTGGTGGCGAACAACTGAGACATACCGTGCCTGGTTACCTGTCAGTCAGATCAAAGATCTGGCTAAACTGCAGGTTTTTTAGTGTTTCCATTTATCTCTCATGCCTTGTAGTTGATTGATCTTCCTTGTGTAATACATTCTTATCTCTACGTTATTTCTTATTTTGCAGCTGCACTTGAGCGCTGATGTCGAGGTTGTGTTTGCACGCGGCACCGTCACGCCAGAACAGCAGAAAAAGGTCCCGTTGACGCAGACGCAGGATGAGGAACATACAGTGGATGGTGATTTGCTCATGCAGTTTATGATTCTGCGGTCACAGAATATGAAGCCTGCAAGGTCGTTTGACTCTCAAACTTTCTTTCCAGAGGACACAACATTGAGGTACAGGTATGAAACAAAGTACCGCACAGCTACAATCATGGAGGAAGATGCCCTGAAAAAGCCGACTGCTGCAGGTGAGCAGCAGCCTGTCAAATCCAACTTGTGGTACTTCAGATGTTGACATTTGACATTTTTTCTCAAAGAAAGCACAGCTGATAATCACGATAATTTTTCTGCTTTAGAAGCAGATCTGTCTCTGCACATGCTCAGTGAGAGTCCGTGCGGTTCTTTAGTTGTGTATGTGATCCCGGAGTCCTCTTCTTTGCTGCCTGAGGTAAAACTGAAGCTTTTTTATTGTATTTCATGAGTGTGATCACTCCATGCTAATTACTATTAGAAAAAAGGATAATGAAGAAAATATAATTTACTGTCACAGATTGTAAATAGAGTACCTTCTGCAGAGCTTGAAACAATTAATTATTTGTTATATTCCAGGTAAGACAAAGATAATAAAGTATGCATTGCACCTTCATGCCTTTCAGGATGTGAATGTGTATATCGGTCAGCGAAGGACAGCCCTGGTGCGTATCAGCGCCCAGATGAGAGTGGGCAAGACACTAGAGCAATTGCTGGCTCAGTTGGAGCCCCAGATCAAGCAGGTGCTCCAAGTGATGTCTTTTAGCCACACTGACATCACTGTTGCACTCAGCGACAGAGTCCGTTTTAGACCTGGCAACAAAGAGAGCATTGCTGACAGCATGAGAGCCTTCAAATCTAGCCCAGGTTGGTAATTTGGCTCCAGGTTTAACTCTGAGAACACGTTTGTGTCTTTTCTTTGATTGTTCTTATCTTCCTGTCAGGTTATGAGATCACATTCAGTCTGCTAAACCCTGATCCAAAGTCACACCAGCTGCACTGGGACATTGAGGGTGCCGTGCAGACATACATCCAGCCTTTGCTTACAAAACTGTCCCCTCTGGCTAACTTTAGCATGGACTCTCAGGTGCTGTTAATGCACAGTCCCTATTATGACAAAGAAAAGATGCTCAATTATTGGAAGTTAAGGTTTACCTTTCCTTTTTTATAGACCTTGTACTACACCATGCTCGGAGTGACCCCACGCTTTGACAGCAGCTTCGAGGCTTACACGCTCAATGCTGACAGCCTTGCACATGTCATCAACCCGGTGGAGGCTAGACTTGGTAAAAGTCTGCTTTTTTAAATGATCATGGTTTAGCTTTTTCTGCTGTATTTAAATACAATATGTTTTAATTCTTTTTTTTTTTTGCGTTTGACTTCCAGGCTCTAATGCGGCATCTTCTAACCCTGTGTTAAATTTTCTGCTGTATGTCCCGGATATTCGTCATTCACCCCTTTACATCCACGATCACAGGAAACAGGAAGTCCCTTCCAATGCGTTTCACTCTCCACGGTGGGGTGGAATCATGGTAAGAAGAACGAAGAGCAACGCTGAGGGAGAGCTGCATGTTTATTTTGTTATGTTGGGTATTGTAACCTATATTTATCCATGTTTTTGCAGGTTTATAACGTGAATGGTTTCTATGGGTCGGAGACGGAGTTCCCTGTTCACGTCAACATTAACATGGCTAAAGTGATGGGAGTCTTCCTCACCCAGCTTCGGTAAGTGTTAACCCGCAGTGCGGCAGTCGTTTTCTTTCCTCTCGACACAAAGTAACCTTCATGTGCCGTGTCCTGTCAGGTTGTTGCTGGGCGTGCAGTCATTAAGCCCCCCACCTGGCTTCCTCGTGGCACCGTGTGGTAGCACAGGACTAGCTGACTGGGAGCTGGATCGCCTCATGTGGAGTCGTAGTGTGGAAAACATTGCAACAGCAACCACCACCATCACCTCTCTGGCGCAGTTGCTGGACCAGATAGGCAACATTGTTATCAATGACAACATTGCACAGCAGGTAAGGTGAAGGTGTTTTAGTAGTTATGCGTTTGCTCCATGTAGCAAAATTGTGCATGTGCGTAGATTTCTTAACACATCTTAACTTTGATTCTGGAGATTTATGTCATTGTTTTGGTTTCTCAGTTTAAATTTAAAACTGTCATATGTGACTTTATTTTGTTGTTAAATACTTTGTTATTGTCAGTTAATCAACAATAAACAAGATACTTCCTGCTCATCACCTGAAGACAAAAATCCAAAATTCATCCTTCTTTTAATAATTGTATTATTGTACTAGCGACATAGTAGTGAGGACGCAAACTAAAGTTAGTTAGTAAGCTTCTACTCTGAGGGGCTTCTGGTTCATTTGCACTGGCAGGTAACAAAGATTGGCCAGAAGAGCATCTGTTTAATGTAGTACAATCAGATCCTAGCTGGGGGAAGTCAGGAACAACATCAGCAATCTCACTACATAAGCTGAAATTAGAAACATAAAAAACAAAATCAGAAACTATTTCTGTTGTCACAGCCAGCTCAAAAAGTAAAAAAAACCCCAAAAAGCTCAATTAATCTCAGTGACTGCAACATATAAAGAGGATGCCACACCAGAGTTTGAATTTGTCAGCAATACTTATTTTATTTAAACAGAATGAAGGTCTGGAGGCCTGGAAGACGGTAAGATAAACATGGAAGGAGTCCAGGCCAGCCACACAGGAGGCTGTGGGACCCAGAACCTCTCTCCCTAAACTAATAGAATAATAAAACCCATTCATGCATCTTCTGCCACTTATCCGTGTCCAGATCGCCATTGCAGCAGCCCGGGGAACACAGAGGCATACCCTCGGTCTCTCGGCCATCCAAGAAATGTAATCTCTACAGCATGTCTTGGGTTTGCCCTGGTGCATCCTCCCAGAAGGACAGGCCAGGAACAGGACATGCCCAGGAGGGATCCTAGTCAGATGGCTGAGCCACCTTGGCTGGCTCTTTGCAATGTGGAGGAGCAGCTCCTCTACTCTGAGCCCCTCCTAGATGACTGAAACCCTTGCCTGTCTCTAGGGAGAGGTCAGCCAACATTCGGAGAAAGCTCATTTATATTGCTTATATCCATGCTCTCATTCTTTTGAGTTAGTACCGAGAAGCTAGTGGACAAAGTTGCAGACCTGTCCCTCTGTCTGCCTCTGTCTGCATCTCACTCAACAAGAGCCCGATATACTGAAAAATCCCCCATTTGGGGCAGCAACTTGAGCTTAACCCTGACTGGGCACTCCACCTGGCATAGATCTGTGGTCTCAGACATAGAAGTGCTAGTTCTCATTCTTGCTGCATCACATGCAGCTGTGAACTGCTCCAAAGTGAACTGGAGGCGACCACCTGATGAACCACATCATATGCAAAAACCAAAGATGAGGACCTGAAGCCACAAAATTAGAAGCTTTTTGCCACTTGGGTGCACACCTAGAAATTCTGACTCTAAATTTTGTCAATGCCTCTTTTTTTTTTTAAAGAAAAGATACACAAAAAAATCGCCCTATGGAAAACCAAAAAATAACACTTTCATATCACACGAAGACTGCATATATGAACACAAAGACAAACCGAATGAACCCAAATAAAACAAAAGGCCATTTCAGTCTCGGTATCAGAGTGGTATCTTACGGCTAACAATTAGGTAGTCTCCTCTAATTTAATAATAATAACAATAATAATACATAACCTGTGATCTAATTTGCTAATATGCAGGTGTCCAGTGCTGTCACGTCTCTGCAGCTGGCCATGGCTGAGCTGGAGGTCGGAAACCTCGGCTTTGCTCTGCAGTACAGCAAAGAGGCCATCTTGGCTTCGGAGAAAGCATTCTTCGACCCTTCGCTCCTTCACCTGCTCTACTTTCCAGACGATCAGAAGTTTGCTATCTACATACCACTCTTCTTGCCCATGTGCGTGCCTATTCTGCTCTCAATGCTGAAAATAGTGTCGGAGGCCAGGCAGAGACGCAGAGAAAAGCAAGCCAAAAAGGAATAAGAGGCACTCAAGCAGGAGAAGAAGAACAAAGAAACTGTATGAACAAACCATTTCGTTAGTGGCCTGAAAAGGCTCATGTGAACCATTGTGGTTTGGGGTTTACAACTCCTATTGTTTTGTACAAGGATTTATGCCTGATGTACTGAGTGATTGCAGCGACTGTTTGACACTGCATGGCTGAAAGCTTCAGTTTATTTATTTTATTTCTCATGTTATTAAGAAATAAAAACTAAAGTTCCGTCTTTTGTTGTTGCACAATACCTAATGGGCTGGTACAATGGGCTGGGCGCCTGAGCAATCAGAGCACATTTACCAATTATACAGTTGTTCATACACTCGGTATTTATACCTAAACGCCTTCTAACATTAACACGTTCACTCACACTCTAATCAATTGGATTTAGGATCTTCCTCGAGGATTTATAGATCAATCCACTGAGCTTCAGACTGGTAGATAACCCTACCATCTGAACAGCTGTGGCTCAGGTTACGGGTTACGCTTTAAACTGTAACCCCACTCTCCGATAGGTGGCGGTATACGCCTTTTAAAGCTAGACGTACCCTGTGAAGAAGAATCCGTTATCGGTAGCTTCTGCTTGCAACTTTTAGCCCTTGCTTATCTCGCTGTTTGAATTCCGCTTCGAAGTGTTTCAATTTTTATTAAGGTGTAGCTTAAACCGAATCTCTAACGCGTAGTTCGTACATGCCGCTTACTATCTAGGCGCCACTCTAGTCATTTTTTTACCAAAAGTTGATCTATTAGCCGGCTTGCTAACTTCCCTCGCGTTGCGCCATCATGTCTGGCGGTCTTATTCGAGGACCCGCGGGGAGTAACGACTGTCGGATATATGTGGGAAATCTCCCTCCCGACATACGTTCAAAAGACGTGGAAGACTTATTTTACAAGTACGGAAGTATTCGTGATATAGATCTGAAGAACCGAAGAGGAGGACCACCGTTTGCTTTCGTGCAGTTCGACGACCCGAGGTGAGCCGCATTGTTCCGCCGCCACGTCTGCCTGTTATCTCCACAGTTAGCCAGCTACACCCAAATAAGGGGACACAACGTGCGAGTTGACGGGATATAACCTGTAGCAAGAATTTGGTTTAGGAGAAGGTTTGAGTCGAGTAATTGGAGCTCTTTTTGGATTGTCGTGAAATGTGTGTTGTTGAGGCCTGCAGGAGGCCACGTTAATTGGCGGTTTACCCCGTTAAGTACCTGTGAATGTGCTTGCAAATGGGCTACTACCAAACCACTTTTTAGCTGATGGGTAATGATCAAGATACCAATTAAACGATTTAACAAACTATCTATCATCTATAAGTCCACTATAAGAGGCTAATTTCCTCCCCATTTTTAAATGGTCTATGACAAAGACTGAGATGCGAGTAAAACTGCATGTTTGTTTGCATTATTGGTATTAGATTATTCATTTCACTGTTCGATTTCACAGGGATGCTGAAGATGCTGTTTATGGGCGTGATGGATATGACTACGATGGCTACCGTCTGCGTGTGGAGTTCCCTAGAAGTGGAAGAGGAGGTGGTGGTGGTGGTGGTGGTGCTGGAGGAGGGGGAGGAGGAGGGGGAATGGGACCCCCAAGGGGAAGGTATGGTCCCCCATCCCGACGCTCGGAGAACAGGGTGGTTGTCTCAGGTGAGTGGTGTATTTTTCTATCTGAAGGTTGTGGTCTCTAGTTTAAAAGTGTGTAGTTGTATGTGTAAAGCTTACAAAACTTTTGTTGTTATTTACTTGTTAGGCCTTCCCCCCAGCGGGAGCTGGCAGGACCTGAAGGATCACATGCGGGAAGCAGGTGATGTATGTTATGCTGATGTGTTCCGTGATGGCACTGGTGTGGTAGAGTTTGTACGCAAAGAAGACATGACCTACGCCGTCCGTAAACTGGACAACACAAAGTTTCGCTCCCATGAGGTATGTAAATCCTCACATTGTCAGACTCTCTTAACTCATTCACTGCCATTGACGTCTATAGCCGTCAATGGCAGTGAATGAGTCAATGGGTTTAACTCATTCACTGCCAATGGCTGGCAGTGAATGAGTTAATAAGGACTAACTTGAAAAGCTTAGTCTTAAGAAGACGAAAAAAAGGTGACAACTGGACTTCTTTAGGCTTGCAAAGAGGTTTCACCTTTAATCAAACGGAAAACAAATAGTTACAGATATTTATGGTGTGTTCCTGAATAAGTCAGAATTTCTGTTTTCCAGTCAGAAATTTAATCTGGAACACCCCCTGAACTTGGATGTGCCACTTGTAAAGTCAGACCAGACCCAGGAACTAAATAATTCATAGGCAGCATACCTTGAGAACAAAATGTAGCATTAACCCACCTTGGCTCATGTGCTGACTCACATGATCAGTAATGGGTCAATGATACTTGGAGCCGCTGCCAAAGGGAACAAATGCTGCTACACTTTAATTACCCGGGACTCTCCACCATTTGTTTTATATCATTTATTGATCTCACAAGGGAAATTGTTTTGTTACAGCGGCAGGATAAAGAATAAAAATTAGCCTGTTACAGAAAGACAGTTAGTTACAGTTTCACAGAAAATGTCAGGAATGTCGGCCTGAGGGAGAACTAACTCTTTTACCTCAGAATTGTGGAGTGGGTGAGATGGATTGTCCAAGATGGAGAGCAATTTGAGCGTCCTCCAAATTCTGGCCAATCATCGTTCCAACCTTGTGAATCAGTTGGCACTGATGCTTTTTCTTGCTCCTTATTGCTACCACAGATGGGTAGGAGACCTTCAGGATCACTTAGAACTGAAGGAGCCTGTTGGCTGCGAAGTGAAACGTCTTTGCAAACCTAAAGAAGTCTTGATGCCTTTTTTTTTTTTTTTTTTTCTTCCTCCTTTATCTCCAATCTCTTAAAGCTGTTAAGACTACCATTACCCAGATGACTGAGAGCCAACACAGACATTGAAAAGCTTACTTAAACATTGTAAGGAATGTGACAGTTAATTTGCAGTAAGTAAAGCAAAATGCTCAACTGTAAAGATTTCCTGGTGATAAGAATCAATAATTGGCTTATCTGTTTTATATTAACAGAAACGATCTTACTGAATGATGAATTGGCTGATTATGAATGCAATTTAAAATTCTGATGTGTGGATTGGGGTTGTTGTGCAGCAGTATGTCTGTTTATTTATGACTAATACATCAACCAGGAAAAAATGTGGTTAGCTATTTCTGTATGTGGGTTTCATATAACAGGAAAAGGAATGGTCGGTGATGTGTGCTCATGTTTGTGTTCAGGGTGAGACTGCTTATATCCGTGTGAAGATGGACGGCCCTCGGAGCCCCAGCTACGGTCGCTCTCGCTCTCGTAGCCGCAGTCGAAGCAGGAGCAAGAGTGGATCACGCAGCTACTCCCCACGCCGCAACAGAGGATCTCCCCGATATTCTCCCCGCCGCTCTCGCTCCCGCTCCCGGTCCCATTCCCGCTCTCGCTCCCGCTCTCGCACCTAGGCAAGCCTGACCTAAGAGCCAGAGTGGAAATCTTCACATTACTCAACGAATCCTGTGTATTCATCAAGGATCATCTCGTGTGTCACCTATGTATGCTGTCATGGTGTGTGCTTCCTTCCCTAACCGACACCAACCCACCTGCAGTTTTATTTTCCATTCTAATTTTTGCAGACCAGTTGAGCGTGCACATGACCGAGTTTTGCTCCATTATTTCTTCTCTTCTCTCAAAACGTGTTCTGCTTCTGCTGTGTCATCTCTAATTCATCTGTGTACCTCTCTTCTCCTGATTGTCCTGGTTGAGTGTTGAATGTTTTTTGCTTCATTTGCAAAGATTCTTTTTTTTTTTCTTTTTTTTTTTTTTTTTTTTTTTTTTTTTTACTTCCTTCAGGCGAAATACTGCTGTCTTTTTGACCTTCTTGTGTTTCTCTGTTCAGAGTTCAGAGGAACAGGATAGGATGGGAACAGAGGAAACAGTTCATATTAGGATAAACAGGAGGAGGAGGAGTCAAATGTGGCACCAATGGTATGATGGCTGTGCCTTGTCAACTGTGAAATTATAAGGCTGTTCATTTTTTCTTTTTTCAAAAAGCATAAATCTGACAATAGGGCCCAGTTTGAATGTTTTCAGTAGTTAAGTTTTTTTTTTTTGTTTTTTTTTTTTTTGTTTTTTTTTTGGGGGGGGGGGGTTTGGTGCTTTTTATCATCCTTTATCATACAAAGTAAATCTTTGTATTTTGGGCTTGATTATAGATGGTTTTCTCCTTTTTCTCAAAGTAAACTCCCTGGTAGCTGCATTTATTTACATTACTTCAAGCATTTTCCTGAAGGTGTGATTCTAACTCGCCTCCTTCTCTTTGGTTCTGCTGGTATTCTGAAGGTTTGGACTGGGCTCATTGTCTCACCATTCCGGAGCTGGATCAGGATTCAGGATCAGTTTAGGATTAGGCTTCAGGATGGATACATGGAGCAGGATCATAGGAGCGTTTTTACCGGGAGAAGATCCCGACCCCCTGGCCCTGTCCACATAAACCCATCAAACCGGAACCATTGTAGTGCGATATTCAGAGAAAATTGGCTTTCGAATTTTCCAAAATTTCCCTTTTTGTGTGGGACCTCACAGACAGACTTACTGGCTACACAGTGCCGCACCGTTTATTTTTATTTTTTAAATAATTAAAAAGAAGAGAAAAGCATGGATCAAATCCAGGAGGAGGGCTGGGAGGTGCAGGATGGATCCACACGCGTAAGGAGTGGTAAATAGTGGAAAACCGTTACCAGTGGAGGAGGGAGGGAGGGGTGAAGAGGGAAGTCTGGGAGGAGACAAGGGATCGTAACTTTAATGTGGTTTGTATCTTTTTTTTCCTTTTGTTTTTCTTTTTGGTCCAGTTTTTTTTTTTTTTCTAGCGGTGGCTGACTTCTGGTTTTCTTACACATGATCTCGATTATCTCAAAGCTTTATTCTCTTTTAATAAAACGTTCTACAACATTAGATGAACTGACTTTTTTCTTTCACTGCATTAAAACTGGTGTGTACAGAGTATTTGAACATATTCCTCTAGGTGGCTGCTGTTAATTTCATTGTCTTAAAAATCTCATAGCTTAGCAGGAGCACTGTTTGCCAAGGTGCTACCTCTTTCAGATCTTTCAGTCCCGCACTCTACACTTCTTTGTCTCTTATGATGAAGCCAGATTTGCCTCATTCTTCTTCCTCTTGCCTGGTCCACTTTGACGTCTCCACAATGGATCATCTGCCTCCATCTCACCCTGTCCTCTATGACATCAGTCCTCTGTATATCCTACACTACATCCATGAATCTTCTCTGAGGTCTTCTTTTACTCCTGCCTGGCAACTCCATCTTCATTTGTCTAGTATAATAATGGATTGCATTTATATAGCGCTTTTCTAGGCACCCAAAGCGCTTCACAATTCAGTCACTGAATGGCGAGGTTGCCATATCGTGCCCTCGGCCCCTCTGGCCAATACCAGTAGGTGGTAGGGTAAAGTGTCTTGCCCAAGGACACAACCAGGACAGAGAGCTGGGGATCGAACTGGCAACCTTCCGGTTACAGATAAGCTTCTCAACCCCCTGAACTACAATCGTCCCACTATGCATCCTCTGCACATGTCCAAACCATCTCTGCCTTGTCTCCCTAACTTTGTCTTCAAATTAAGCCGTCCCTCTGATCTACTACTTTCTAATTTTGTCCATTCTGGTAATTTTCAATGACATTCTTAACTTCAACTTTGCCACCTCCATCTTTGCCTTCTGTCTTCTTTGCTTGTGCTGTCTCTTGTTAGTGTTAGGAGGCAGTGAGAGAAGAAAAGATTAACATCTTCCCCCACTCTTCTGTCATCTTCAGGCACATTATTGTGCAACAGCTCTGGAGGCAGTTGTTGGTAATCTGGTCTTGGACAGATTTTATGCCAAATGGCTTTCCTGACAGAACTCTTCCCGTTTGTCCAGGTCTGAGAGTGGGGTTAACGATATTCATTATTATTCAATAACTTCCTCAGGTGTTGGTTTACTTAAGTAGTTGAGCCTCAGGGTCATTTATAGCAACTGGGTTCGTATTCAGCTTCAGTCTTTCCTGCTTTCTTGTCTCATCATCACATACCTATTTAAATAAAGGCATTTCTTTAAAAGAAAAAAAATGCAAGTATTTGATTGTGTCTGTGCCAGCACGTTTAAACTGTGATGGCTGAAAATCTAGTGGGTGCTGAAACACGACTTGTATAAATACTAGAACTATTTTGTCTCTCGCTCTCTTATCTAAGATCACGTTTTGTCTCGCACTTGTAGAAGCGGTCTGCCGCTTTATTACGTGTGCGTGTGACGTACGCTGTCCCTGGTCTCCATTCAGTAGTGTCATGATGGTCTTCCTCAGTATTGGCACTCATGTCACCAGTCCAGTCAAACTGTGAGCACATATTTTGTTTTTACAGATAAAAGCTGTGTCTTTATTTATCTATTTTCCCCCTAACTGCTTGTTCGGGCCGCAGACGTTTAACTGTCACCCTAGCTCGCTGCTAGCGCTAGCACGCTAGGACGTGTTTTATAAATATGGAATCATTCGCGATATTGACCTGAAAAACCGGAGAGGAGGTCCGCCGTTTGCCTTCGTAGAATTTGAGGACCCGAGGTGGGCTGCAGTGCCACATTTTAACTCATGTTTACACCGAAATATCAGGACAGACTTTAAAGGTGATTTTAAAGCCAAAGAGATTCATGTTAATGCCCACACTTTAGAATTGTACTTCAGAATAAGCATGTATATTGAAATGGTTGTCATTGTTAATTTGGGTGACAATTGTAGGTAATTGTGCTTAAAAATGTTTTGTTTTTTATTTGTATTTATTACTTTTGGGGCAATGTATGTGTATGGAGTCAACAAAATATCCACAAAAAACACTTTAAAACTATATATTGTATCATTATCTCTTCTAAGAAAACAGACAGTTTTAGGTATAAATGAGACAACAAAACCCCCTCCCAATAAATAAATAAATAAGCAATTAGTTTTTACAAGTATTTTAAGGATATAAAAGCTGAGGGGCAATGCTCTACACCAGGGGGATATTTGAACCCTCCCCCCCCCCCCTGTAGATTTGCCCCTGGTGTTAATAAGATAATATTGGTTTTAAATTATAAGCTCAGTTTTTTATGAAATCTTATTTCTACCACTAAGGAGGAAGAAACAAAGAGTTTTGACATATGCCATTCATAAGTCAAAACTCCAACTTAATACCTCAAAATGTCCTTATTCTTTTTCAGTTTCTGGTATTATTTCTCCAAAATATGAGTTAGAAAGTGGCAGAAATGAGTTTCCATAGATTTTAACCAACTAGTTTCACAGGTTCCGGATACAGACTGCTGGGTTTCAGATGTTTTCATTTTATTGGCTCTGTATTATGCCATAGTGACCAGATATTTGTAATATGGTCATCTCAGGTACACAGGTCTACTCCCACCTGTATTATCCAGAGATGTTTTCAAAGGTCTGCACAAAGACCCTATTATATAGATTATAATAAACAGATTAATTTGAACAGTAAACCTTGCAAAGCCTTTTAAAGTAGTATCCCTGGCACTTGCTTCACAAAGTTTGACCAAATTAAACTATTTATCTTCAAAATGATTTACAGGAGAGTTGTTCTTTGAACTTATCAGTAGAAAAATAAACATCTGTAACTAGAATTTAGCTAAAACAGTTAAATAATTTTTTTTAATTAAGTAAACACTATATTAAAAGTAAAATAAAGCAATTATGAAGTAAGATGAGCAAGATATCTTGAAACCTCATTGAAAACGTCCCTGTAAGTCCCCCTGATATTTCCCATTTGTATTTAATGAAATCCTTCATACCACTGGAAGTAGGCGGTCAGCTCTATTTCCAGCTTTTCTGTAAAAGTGTGTGTTTCAATTAAAAAATGATTGAACAGACAGAACATAGTTTGCTGTTTCAGCACCATGGAGAGTGACACTGGGACTGATGGGGTCTGAGTGTTTTAATAAAGAAATGACGTTTCTCTAAAAACACTTCCCATGTCTAATTAATGTGCACTGTGATTTATTTACACAGCTGTATTGGTCTCTCCATGTAAGAAGTGTCCTCAGAAAATTATGCCAATTTTAGATAATGTTGTAAAAGTAAATTAAGACCAATGTTGCAATTTTATTTTGGGTGAAGCAATATTTTTAATGCCTTCGGTTATTTATGGGTTTAATATAAAACACAGATGTGCTTTGCAAGTCTGAAAAGTGAAAGCAATTAAATCTGCATTCTATTTGATTGCCAACTAGGGGGCAATAACTGCAGTTTCAAAATACTTGGGTTCCTATGTAAATCTACGGGAAACTGGCTTTCTTACTTAACCTTTCTAAGCAATTTTTTGCTGAGTTTATGGGTTCAGTCACTCATTTGGGGTAATACCGAATTTAAAAAATTGAGTCACGGTTTTAAATCTTTCTCATACTAAGTTTCACAAAGGTAATGCTCATTGGCTAACCACTTAAGCATGTGGTTTCACAAAGAGAAGCTTCTTTCCTCACATCCTATTTCAAAGCACCAGCTTGACTGCGCAAAAATCCCCACCTCCAAGCTTTTTAACCCAGACTTCAGAAGCCAGTAGGTGGCAACACATTTTATACTGTCTGTGGTTGCATACTGTTTTGTCCTTACCATTTTTTTATCATTGAGGGTAAACTGGACAACAAGACTACTCTAATTCGTCTGCACTACAAATGAGATAATGAAAACAGACCATCAAATTGCCTCTCTGAATCTTAAGAAAAAGTTGTATGCTTGTTGTTAGATTGGCTCAGTTTTACGTTAACACATTAAAGTGATATGTTGAGTCTTCAGTAGTCCAAAAGTCAAAAGTCGGTACCCTCTGTCATGTTCCGAGGAGTGTCAGTATCACTCTTCAGGGATGCAGAGGATGCTGTTTATGGACGTGATGGTTACGACTATGATGGCTACCGTCTGCGTGTTGAATTCCCTTGAAGTGGAGGTGGAAGGGGAGGTGGTGGCAGAGCTTTAGGAGCCCCAAGGGGACGGTATGGTCCCCTGTCACGGCGCTCCGAGTACAGGGTTATAGTCTCAGGTAGGCGCGTGCATCTTGTCACCTCGCATCTTATTACCTCCCCACCTTAATGTGTTACATTTCCTATAACATCCCTATTCTTCACGTCAGGCCTTCCCCCCAGCGGGAGTTGGCAGGACCTGAAGGATCACATGCGGGAGGCAGGTGATGTATGTTATGCTGACGTGTACCGTGATGGCACTGGCGTGGTGGAGTTTGTACGCAAGGAAGACATGACCTACGCCATCCGTAAATTGGATAACACCAAGTTTTGCTCCCATGAGGTAGGTTAGGGTCGCTGCAATGAATAGCTCTGGGAGTAAATTTTAGGATTTAAATTTTCCAAGGTAAGTCCTGATACAAAATTTCGAGCAGGGAGAGTGAGGAAAATGGTGAAATTCTACATTAATGACACTAATCAGATGGTGTACAATGTTAAGACCATTTTTAATTTCTTTCGTGGAGATTCTTTGTAAGAGGGCAGCAATCTTTTCCAAATGTTTTTAACCACAATTAATGTAATCAAGCAGCTCTTTTGCCATTCCCGCTCTTCTGTTTGTATGTTCAGGGTGAGACGCCCTACATTCGCATAAAGATGGACGGCCCTCGCAGCCCCAGCTACGGTTGCTCACGTTCTCGTAGCCATAGTCGAAGCCGGAGCAACAGCGGGTCACGCAGCTACTCCCCACATCGCAGCAGAGGATCTCCTCACTACTCTCCCCGACGCTCCCGCTCTCGCTCTCGCACCTAGACGCCCCTCCTATGACATAAACCACCAGCTCATCCCACCAGCTCGTCTCAGAGTGGAGACGACAGACTTCACAGAACAGATCTCCATGGACCATTTGCTGTGTTAACTGTTTCCTGCATCTCTTGTGTGTTTCTTTTCCCCCAGATTTCTGTTGCGGGATTTATTTTGCTTTAGACCAGCTGAATTTTCCTGGTTTATGTATGTCCCCTTTACTTATATCCTTTTCTCACCCTTTTCACGCACAATGATCTAAACCTTTTTCCTGCAAACTTGTCCCTTCCTATGTGTGTACTCCTCCTCTTCCAGTTCCAACCTGTGTGTGGATTGTATGCTTTGTGTTTTGGTTTTTATACTGGGGTTGTTATGGATGTATATATATTAATATACATATATTTGTTACCAGCATTGCTTATAAAATTGTATTTTGACCCTTTCCCGTGTTTCTCTGTTCAGAGTTCAGAGGAGCAGGATAGGATGGGAACAGAGGAGACTGTTCATATTAGGATAAGCAGGAGGAGGAGGAGTCAGATATGGCACCAATGGCTGTGGTCCCTATATCTGAAATCTGCATAAGATAAGGCTTTAGTCCATTTTAGCCATAAATATATGCTTGAACATAGCTGATTACTGTAATGAGATGTTTGTGGTTGTAGTAAAGGTTTTGTTTGTTGCATGCTCACATTCTAAAGTTCATACCGGCAAGGTTAGACAAGCCCCTAAAGTCCAGTGATTCTTCTCAGTAGTCCCTGCAGATTTTTCTAAAACATTATAAAGTCCTGTGATGGTTCTGTCCCTGGTAGCTGTATTTGTTGACATTTCTTTAAGCATTTTCCTGAAGGTGTGATTCTAACTTGCCTCCTTCTCTTTGGTTCTGCTGGTATTCTGAAGGTCTGGACTGGGCTCATTGTCTCCCCATTCCGGAGCCGGATTAGGATTAGGCTTCAGGATGGATACATGGAGCAGGAGCATGGGAGCAATTTACCGGGAGAGGATCCCCACCCCTGACCCTGTCCACATAACCCCATCAAAGTGGAAACATTTTGTAGAAATATTCAAACTTTAAATTGGCCTTCAAACAGCAGAAAGAAAATTTCTTTCCACACGGGAAGGCTTCCTGATGAGAATTATTTTTCTTTTTTAAATTAACATGATCAAAGCTTGGTGTAATCCAGGAGGAGGGCTGGGAGGTGCAGGATGGATCCACGCACATAAGGAGAGTGGTAAAGCTAAACATGAACACACTTACGGAGGGTGGGGAGACTGGGAGGTTACAGGAGAATGTGACTTTATGTATGTCACATTTCTCTTAGGTCAGCGCTTTTCTGCAGAAGATGCATATTCATTAGGATAAATATAATCTCCAGTACATTGAAAAGCTTCAATAAAAAATCAGTTTACAGTTTCCTGTTTTCCTGTTTTTCTTTTTTGTACAATTTCTGCAGATTTATCAGATTACACAGTACGTCTACAAGTTTCTGACATATTTCTGGCCTGATATTTGACTGCTCTTCTGTTGGTTGGTTTCTGGCATGGACTCAGCTTTTAAGCATATCCCACAAATTTTCACTGAGGTTGAGGTCATGACTTTGGAAGGCTATTCCAGAAAATTAATGTTAGCCTGTTTTCATGTGTATTTGCGTTCATTTTTTTGTTGAAGCATCCAGTTGGGTCCAAGTTCCAAACATCTAGCTCTTAATTTGAGGTGAAGTTAAAGAATCTGGAGGTAGCCCTCTTTCGTTATGATTCCATCCACTTTGTGCAGTGTACCAGTACCAGTGGCAGCTAAACAACCCCAGAACATGATGCTACCATCACTATGGTTGGCCATACCGTGTCATACCGTGGGGTATGTTCACGGGGTATGAAGGATCTCCAGGCATTTGGTTTGTTCATGGCTGGAAATTTCAGTCAAGCTTGACATCTCAGTTAATGGTGACAGTGGACAGTGACCCTGCAGGGTCACCATGGTGTTCCAGCAGTTCCAGTTAATGGCCTGCTTGAGCCTTGGAGGTTCCCTTGAACGTACTAACCAATTTCAGTGACAGTTTGGGTCTTCTTCCAGACACTGGAAAAGTGGTGACACATCTGAATGACTTGTACTTATGTACTTTGAACTCATGATCTTGGAGCCTGCAGTTGTTTAGAAATCACTCCAAGAGACCTTCTCAACTTGTGTAGATCTACAATCCTCTTCCTTAGATCTTCACCGAAGAGTTCCTTGGACTTCCCCATTGGTCAATCCACCAACTGCCGTCAAATAAATACTTTATGTGTTGGCAAAGAAACTACCATTTATAGTCAATTGTGACAATCAATGAGAAGTTAATAGGTCTTATCAAGTTAAAAAAAACACTGTAGAACTTTCAGCATAACTTAAATGATTTAAGCGAGTGTGTGCACAAAATTGACTCTCTGTGGATTATAGAGAATCCAAAATAATTCCAACTTGTTTCTTTAAAATCATTAAAGATGTATGCTGTAAAATCACTACACTGTGGAAAAAGAACAGTTCAAAGAAATCATTAACACACAAAAGGACTGTGATGTTTATGCTTGTGATAAGTGAAAGTAAACTTCTGGGCACATTTGCAATGCCTCAGTTTAGGGTCTTGGTTATCTACACTACCTTTCTGAAAGAGGGTAGAAATGGACACCAAATAAAATTACAGTCATACCAGCATGAATAAATAAGGATGATTATGAGTCATGCAATGGGAGCCCAAGAATAAAACATATGAAGTTGAAAATGATCATAACGGGTATAATTTAATGTTACTGTGAGGTACTGAGGACTGTGGAAAAGGGAGAAAAAAGAGAAAAAGCAAACCAGGACAATTTGAACCTGTGTTTGTTATATGATTTGAAAAAACTAAAATCTTGTTCATAACTATTTTATTAGTTATGAATGTGCATATTTTGGGCCCGAGGGGGGTTGCACATCAATCACCTGGATCAATGGGGCAAGTTGGGGGAGGGAACGGGTGAAACGTTGCATTCTGGGTGGAAATAAGATGCGGGGTGCTGTCCGCAAGTAAAACCACGCCATTGGCAGGGTGGAGGCTTCGCTCGAGCCAATCACGTGGTGAATGTGAAGTGGAGGGCGGAACGCACGGGGGCACACTTCCTTGCATAAATAAAGGAAAAACCTGCGCGGTCCCTTCATCGCACTCCGTTGCACGTTAAGACTTTTTTGAAAGACGGTAAGAGTAAAATGCACGTTTGGTTCTAACCTTTGCTGCGAATTGTCACAGTGAGCAGGTCAGCGCGAGGGGTGAGGTTTCTGTACCCCGCGTGCTCATGCACGCTCTCAGGCTCTTACCTTACTTGCTGCACATTATTTGCAAACCTGGTAATCGGAGCACTTACACCGTTGTTGGGTTAAATTAGCGATACTGCGTGTTGCAATGGTTAAACTGGGCTATTCGAGCAACATTTACCAAATAATGATGCCAGCGACGCATGGCTTCTATTTCTTGTGATCCTAACATAAAGGGCCCTTTATGTTAATGTCTTAAATTACACGAGGGACCTCAATAAAAGGGACGCCTATCTCCATCAGCTGTTTTGGATAGTGTCCTGGTTTCATTTAGCTCTCACTTGCAAATCATGTAAATCATCTATTCAAAATGAAAGTAAATAAAAGGCACCCCTGCAGCCAGTGACCGCTTCCTTAGGCACATTGTGTGATAGCAGTGATGTCATGAGAAGGTAAGAGCTGAGCGGACACGGTAAAGATTGCTTTGTCTCCTGCAGTCAGAAAGCCAACATGGGTGACAAGAAGGCTGTGATCAAGAACGCAGACATGTCTGATGAAATGCAGCAGGATGCAGTGGACTGTGCCATGCAGGCCATGGAGAAGTATAACATTGAGAAGGATATCGCCGCCTATGTCAAAAAGGTATGTTGCTGTTGCTTCAAAGTAAAATGAGTAGCGCAAACTTGTTGCATGCATTTTTGCCAAGAAGATGCTAACTTGTGTCTTCCCCTGCAGGAGTTTGACAAGAAGTACAACCCCACATGGCACTGCATTGTTGGGAGGAACTTTGGCAGCTATGTGACACATGAGACGAAGCATTTCATCTACTTCTACCTGGGTCAAGTGGCTATTCTGCTGTTCAAGTCTGGCTGAGACGTGGGCTCTTAAACTATTTCAGCATTTCTTCTCCCATTTGCTACATGACTACCTCCTAATTTCTTGCCGTCTTCAGCCTGTTATTATTTTTGTCTCCTGCAACACTACCAACAGTGGCTGGTGCTTTGAGCTTGTGTAATGCCTGGACTGGTGATGTGTCATTCATAGAAAAATGCCAATATAAAATGACTTATGGTGACAGCACTCAGTCAGCCTCTGCACTTCTAACAGACTCATTGTGGCTCATGACTTCCCAGTAATTTGCTGTGTTGTGGTGGCACAGACTTTGTATGTTAGTTCACATGACTGTATAATTTATTTTCATTGAATTAAAATGAGCAACAGCCTTTTTTGTTATCCTTTTGATTTTCACTGACAAACCATGCTGAGACTGTTGCTTACATGAAATAAAGGATGCAAAATACTGAGATTTTAAGGGTTTTGTACATGCCTAAACATTCCTGTTGACACTTGTAGTGTTGTTGTAGATCTTTGGGAATGTAATTCAGTGAGTAGTCATTGTGATATTTTCATCATATTGACCAGAAAGACTTTGACGACAGTAAATTGGTTCAAAATGCTTTGTGTGCTTTAAATTCATTTCACTTCCATGAGCTATTAATGGCTTGGCACCCTGTTGGGCTGTCGAGCACTTTATCTCCCGTGTATTCTGAAGCATTGTGATGCATCTAAACTTTAGGTGCTCTGACATAACTGCAAATAGGCAGATATAGAGTACCTCTTTTGGAAATGCAGAATTTTTTTTTGTGCATTTACAATGCGGTGTGTAAGGCAAAAACCGAATTTGTACAGTTTCAAATGATCTTAAAAGCTAGTATTTGGTATGAACACCTTTATTCAACACTTAAGTTCTTGTGTAATGTGGTGTACTGCAGCCTTTTCTCACCGTTTGCTTTCCTGTGAAAAAAAATTACAGTAAAGTTAAGCACAGTTTTAGAAAAAATAAATGGCAAATCAAACTACGTGGAAGCTAATGTCTGCCAGTGAAATAAAGTTGACTACGCATGCAGGCAAAAGTTTACTTTAACTAATTCAAAATTTTGAGTTGCCTAATGTGAAATTTTCTGCTTTTGGATAGCAGAAAAAATAAAAAATAAATTATTTTATTGTATTTTTTCAGTGGAAGAAACAAGCCTCCATACATACGTAAAGATATTACACATAAAAAACACACAGAAACATTGGAAAACAGTTTTTGGCAGACAATCACTTTTTGGCACAACAGCGGTAAACGCTGTAAAATGGATAGTTTTGTTTTTCTGGTTTTCACCGCAGGGGGGCGGTAATGAGCTGAACTCTTGGATATGATGCTTTAAAGAAAGCCCAATAACCACCGAGGAGATAGTAGAAGTAATGGCGGCTCAGAGCGGGTTGTCACACCCGGCTCTTGTCCGCGGTGGTGTGTCTGTTTTCCCCCCGGTGCCTCTGTCCGCTGAGGCCGCTCCGTTCACTCCCATGGAGCCGTCCGGTTGGGGGCCCGGCTCACAGTCGGAGGCCGAGAAACTGTTTTCCAACTGCGCCATAAAACTGAGAGCCCTGCGAGCAGACTCGGTCCAACTCAAAGAGGAGCTCAACCTGCTCTTTGACCAACTCTTGTCCGAAAACTACAACAGGACCTTCGAGCCCGCTGTCAACATCCGTCCAGAGGTACGGACACTCGCTTTGGACCTGTAGTCTGTTTTCAGCGACACAAACTCTATAAAAGTCTGCCGCCTCTGTATTTAGAAGCAGAGCTGGGATGAATAAACACTGAAATAGCCATAAACCCACGCACTTCAGAGCCCCGAGGATAACCATATAACCAATAAGAGACTAGCTCTAAACTAAACCAACAACTGTGACATCAGCATTTTGTTTCTTTTCTGTATTGGTGTATTATTTCCATTTCAGGACGTGTGTTCTCTGCTGAAACATGCCAGCTGTCTTGTGCCCCTGACTCAGGAGCATCTAGTCATCAAACTCTGCCAGGTTGTCCATCATCTGCTCAACCAGCTGAAGGTAACAGGTCATGCTTGTGCCACATGTACACTTATGTATTGTTAGGACTGCTTTTGTCGCATTTACACTATATGGACAAAAGTACTGAGTTGTCACTGAACTGAGGTGTTTCGTTCAGTCTCGTTGCCACAGATGAACAAAATCGGTGAAGTCGAGTGTGGTACTATAACAGGATGACCGATGCCAACTAAGTGGTATTATTGCGAAGTGGAAGCAATAAATCAATAACCACAGACATCCAGACCTCAATAGGCATTAAAACCATATATAGAGAGCTTCGTGGCATGGTTTCTATGGCCAAGCAGCTTTGCATCACCAAATATCGGACAGCAGTGGGCCATCTATAAAGTTTGTTTGGTCTGGGTTGATGGTTCCAGTAAAGGCATATCTTAATGCTTTAGGGAAACTGTGCCAACTTGGGTCTGCCCCAGTGCACAAAGCAAGCTCCTTAAAGATGTGCTAGGATTAGTTTGATGCGGAAGAATATGCCAAACTGATCCAACCGTCAAACACCTTTTGGGATGAACTAGAACAGAGATTCCAGCATCAGCATCAGGCTTCATAAATGCTCTTCTGGATGAGAGGACGAAATTTACAAGCCTGTAGAGGATTCTCTTAGTGGAAACTCTTATATCACGACAACCAACTCCATACTAACAGAATGGGATATCATAAAAGCTTGTGTAGTTGTTGGGATATACTGCACTTACAGCCACATTTGTCTTTTATTTTTAAGGTAATAATGTATGAGCACACGCTGGATGTACTGGTGAACTATACTGCAGGTGCACTGAAAGTATGCAGTACGTGGACCCACACAGACGTCCTCCTGGCACTCTCCACTGTAGTCTATGGGAATGGACCTCAGTGCCACCAGGTAGATATTTAGTGCACTTTCCGAAAAGTGTGCCCTAACTGTTGACTATTTACGTCAAGATTTTTTTTGTATATATATTTGTAGCACCTCAGCGACTTACTGGGTGAAGAGGGATTCCTCCTGCAGTATAGTTCTCCATCTCAGTCAAACATGGAGTTGCGCCGCGTTGCTCTTACCTGCATGGCCAACATCTGTCTCAGGTACTGCTACAACATGCTTGAGCCAGTAGCCATTTTTATCTGTGTAAACTGCAGGCTATATGAAAGCCTGGATGTAGTGTCTATAATCTGATTTCTGAAGAGCTGCTTCGAATCTGGAACTCGAATGAGACGCAGTGCCAGTTTCTCCATCTTTAAGCTTGTATTTGTCGCTCTAATCGTCTGCATCTGTCCCTGCAGGATACCTGGTCAGCCGCCTTTGGATGATCAGTACAGAAGTGTGTGCTTCCAAGCCTTCCTGAAAACGCTGCAGTCAACCAAACCTCCCGACACTGATGAGCTCTTCTACTGCATGGTACTGGATACTCAACAACAAACATTTAAACGAGAAACAGATTAATTCAATCCTGCTTATATAAAATTGTGTAATCTGCGCAGGTGATCCAAGCAGCTCTAAAGGGACTTCAGTGTTGTCTCTCAGGTGGGAAGTGGAAATTTGGTGGAGGGGAGGAGCTCGGGTCTGTACTGGCTGCACTTAAGGTGTAAAATCTCATCACATGTGCACAGTTATTATTAATTGATTAATTTTTGTTGAGTTGAGTATTAATATGGAGTCCTGCTCATGTATTCTGCAGCGACTCATGTTCCAGGGGGCTCCAGGTGTGATTGTGGAGTGGCCGGCTGTACTTTATCCAGCACCTTTACCGCAGTACGAGAGTCTCTCCGCAGCAAAAACTGCAGAATCACCAAAATCATTAGAGCCACCAAAGGATGTCGCTGTGCCAGGAAAAGCTTCAGGGGTAAGAAGAGTGTTGATACCAGCAATGGCCATATTTAAAAACACTGAGGAAACTCTGATTTTTAATTGAATGTATTTCTCTCTCCAAAGAGTAAAAAGAGGAAATCTAAAGGTAAGGGAAAGAAGACGAAAACTGAGGAGAGCAGAGGGGATGAACGAGAGGAAGGAGATGCAGAGACTGTGCCTGCACTTCTGAAAGGCAGGGCGGAGGAAAAACAGCCTGCCTCATTTCTCTACCCGTCCTGGAAACTAAACAGTTCTGATTCTGAATTTTCCGACCTAGAGGGCAACGCACAGAGCAAATTAAGGTACAGAAAGACCCTTAATTAAATATTTTTCTCCCATGCATGTGTATCTTTTAAAAGTATCAATAGATGTTTTTAATTTTTTTTTTTTTTTTTTTTACTGTTTACACTCTTTCAGAGTGAACCACGGTCGTGTGCGTCAGGGGGCGCTGCACTGTTTGTTAGTTGTGGTGAAAGCAGTAGAGAAGAGAACTCTGTACGGTTACTGGTCTTCCTTCATCCCCGACTCTCCCATCGGGGGATCACCGCCTCTTACTCTCGTCACAATTATTCTGAAGGACCTCTCTCCAAAGGTACAACACACGCACACACACACTGTGCAGTTCTGGACCGATACGATTGTAACATCTCTCTCTTGACCCCCCTTCCAGGTGAGGTTGTGTGCACTTCAGGTGTTGTCAGCCATGCTGGATAGCTCCCGGCAGTTCCTGGCTGTGGCTGAAGATACGGCGTCTCCTCGAACATCTTACACCCCTTTCTCCTTCACGCTGGCGACTGCTATCAGAGAGCTGCACCGCACCCTCAGTCTGGCCCTGCTGGCCGAGACCTCCCCTCAGACTCTCACACAGGTCATAAAGGTACGATTATTTGCTCTCCACGAACACTTTTTATCTTTCATCTCTTTCTCTTTTGGGTTACAGCTACTGTCAATATTTCTTTGTTGAACTTTAATATAAACCCGGATGTTACAGACTATAGCATAATGATTTTTTTTTCTTTTCTGTAAAAACTCATTAGGTAAACATAATTAAATTTAAACTCCATTTAATTTCAGCGGAATTACACCCTCAGTCTCATAAAGTATGACGAAAACTGATAACTTAATGAATCCATTAGGGTTTAATTACATTTATTTCATTACATGCAATATGTTCAGGTTCCAGTAATGAAATGCGCTATAATGCAAAAGTAAACAAGTATGCTAAGTGATTTTTATAGTGTTAAAAAGTTCTGAAAAGACTCTGGAATAGTCTTTAAAAGTTGCGCTTTTCAAATTCGGACATAAAAATAGAATTAAGAATAAGTCTGGGCAGTATTAGTGTTGTTGTTGTTTTTCAGTATTGAAGCGAAAAATAAACAGAATTTGTTGTGACAATTAGCAGTTTAGCTAGATGGTTGCATATTGCCTGCTAACACTTTGAATAACTTCACATACCTTTACTGTGTAAGGTCACATGTTTGCAGTCTGTGTGTGCATATAAATAAGAGGATTAGTCACTGTTTGTCTTTTTTGTGGTGTTTATCAGGATGTAAATTACAATATGAGTTTCATGTGAAATGAGCTGAGAGAGTGCTGAATTCTGACATGCATCTTTGTTATCCACACTGTAAATATCCGTCTGCTCCGTCTGTTAGTGTCTGGCCTACTTGGTAGCCAACGCTCCCTATCACCGCCTCAGACCTGGCCTGCTCACTCAGCTCTGGAAGCAGATTCGTCCGTATGTGCGCCACAGAGGTCTGTATGTTGTCGGCACGCTGAAATAACTGCCAATAGGATGTAAGACACTGAAGTCTGTTACCGTCCACACAACTATCTGTCCTTCTTTAGATGTGAATGTGCGTGTGTCAGTCCTGACACTTTATGGCGCTCTGGTGACCACGCAGGCTCCTCTCCCTGAGGTGCAGCTGCTCCTCCAGCAGCCAGATCACAGCAGCAGCATGGGTGTGTTCACGCCACAGGACTCGGGCCTCAGCTGGAGACAAAGAGACGGGGTGTCCTCACCCTCTCGTACACCAGTCAAACATTCCCAGCGGAGCTCTAGCACACACTCCCCACACATTCCTCACACACCAGGGGAAGAGGACAGCCGGCGACTGTGGCTGCTGCAGCTCTGTGTGACACTAGTGACTCAACCCAGAGAGGACCAATCAGACAGCGAAGGAGTGGGAGGGGGTGCTGCTTTAGAGCCACCTCCTGTTCGACTTGAAGCTCTGCAGGTGAGCAATAATGAGCCAGACAGGAAGCTCCAAACAGGCATTTCTAAAGTCTGAAGATGTTTTTAATCTCTTGTGTTTCAGGTCTTGTCTCACCTGGTGCGTGGCTACTTCCCTCTAACTCAACACTACCTGTGTGAGATTGGGCAAGTGAGCGCACGCTGTCTTGGGGAGACGGACACCTCCATACAGCTGCACGGAGCAAAAGTAATGCCCTCTATATAATATAGTAGTATGAATTGAATACTGATCCTGCAACAGTACACAATAAAACAAGTATCAGATATTTAGAAATAACATCTGTCTTTTATTTAGTTGCTAGAGGAGTTTGGTTCGGGAATAATTCAACAGTACAGAGCAGAAAACAACGTGCCTGAGAGCTCAAGGGTCCCCATAAGCCAGGTAAATGCAGATCATTTCTACACAGTGCATTACACACAACATACGATTACAGAGGTTTAAACAAATGCACTTCGTTCTTTTTGGACAAATCCTCATTCGCCTGTTTCAAAGATGGATTCAGCAAATTTAGGGTTAAAATCTAAGTGTAAGTGCTATTCTTAATATCCATATGTAACAGACAGGTTTAAAGTATATATTTATGTAACGTTTTAGAGCATTTAAGCAAACTTTTCTCAGACTTTGACACTAATGTCATGTTTTCTGTCCTCACACACTGATGTGCATTTCTAAGAGATTGTAAAATAATTTTTCAGAAGTGTAAAACCTGAGTTCAAAGAGCCCAGAGATCTTAGATGGAAAATCTCTTTGTAATTATAAAGATAACCACAGTTTCCTGAAATACTTATACTTACAGGGGTAGGAGCATGATTTCATATGAGCTACAGGTCGAGCACAGACTGAGAGTTAAGCTGCTGCCACTGAGGTACAGATAATTTCTGTGCAGGCTTTAGCAACAGTAAAAGGAGGCATTAAGAACAGGTTATATTTAAAAAAAAAAATCTCTCTAATCCACATTAATGTGTGGTAATTTAATCAATGTGTGTACAATACAGGTGGTGCAGTTTTGGTCAGAAGTGTTGAGCGGCCCGTTAAACCGAGCGCTGCAGAATGAGCAACATCCCACGCTGCAGGCGAGCGCCTGTGACACGCTCTCCTCCATTCTGCCGCAGGCCTTTGCACAGCTGCCTGTGAGTTATCCCCTTTTATTGGACTTGTTTTTCTGCACTAGTGCTGCCGAGCTTCACGGCGCTGTATGTGTACTGTTGTTTTTAAGGACAAGACCCAGCTGATGTGCATCACTGTGCTGCTGGGACTCACCTATATTGAAAACTACCTGGTGAAGACGGCAGCCGTCAGGGCTTTGGGGATCTACGTACTGTTCCCCTGCTTGAGAGAGGTAGGTGTGCTGATCACCAGCTATGACCACAATTTACAATTTAAATCAGATATTTTGAATCCAAGATATGTAAACCTCTGGAAAAAAATAGAACAATTATGTTCTTCTTTTCAGGATGTCATGTTTGTGGCTGATACTGCAAACACTATCCTAGCTGCGCTCGATGATCGATCTACAAATGTGCGTGCCAAGGCTGCCTGGTCCCTTGGGAACCTCACAGACACTCTTATTGTTAATATGTAAGACAGCATGGATGTACCACACATATAATCTCAGAACAGACTGAAATCATATTAAAAGGGTAGAATAAAATATACCGAATGCCTATAAACAGTTGATCTTGTTTCTCTTTAACCAGGGAGAGTGTAGGTGTGGACTTCCAGGAAGAGTTATCAGACATGTTGCTGCTCAAGATGCTGCAGGCAGCCACGCGAGCAGCAGCAGACAAAGACAGGGTGCGAGCAGCTACGCTTTCACACTCACACAAACATGCAGGTTATTTTAAAACGCCCCCGAATTCATCTGTTAGATCTTGTAGAGTGTACTTACGTCCTCCCTCGATCCCTACCAGGTGAAGTCTAATGCAGTGCGCGCTCTCGGGAATCTGCTTCATTTCCTGCGGCAGAGTCAGATGACCAGGCCCGCGTTCCAGCAGCCACTGGAAGATGCAGTGCGTGCTCTGGTTAAAACGGTCCAATCAGAGGCTACGATGAAGGTCAGATGGAACGCCTGTTATGCTTTGGGAAATGCTTTCAGAAACCCCGCCTTGCCGCTAGGTAAGTGTTTAACCACAGGGCTGTAAAAGCATCATACATTGTCAGTGTTATGCATTACATTTGAAGGAGGCTGCTGTGCAAAATGTCTCCAGCAGTGATTCATTTGGATTTCAGTTTTTTTGAAAAGCTGCTCATGTCCATCTCTTCATCAGACTCAGCTGCCTGGTCTCACGAAGCGTTCTCTGCGCTCTGCCATGTTGTTACTTCCTGTAAGAACTTTAAAGTGCGGATCAAATCTGCCGCTGCCCTTGCAGTTCCCGCCCACCGCGGCTGCTATGGAGACACAGAGCGGTTCACCCGTGTGTGGTGCTCCCTCGCAACAGCCCTTGAGAACAGCGAAGACACCAACGACTTCTTGGAGTACCGCTACAGCGCCAGCCTGCGACACACACTCTCTCAGGCTCTCTTACACCTGCTCAGCGTAAGCCAGTCACAGGACATGCTCGGGCTCGGCACGTCACTGGCCAGCGAGGAGGGGACGGGCATCAGAGAGCATTTGATGAAGTACCTCCGAGCAGAGGAAGGAGGAGGAGAGGAGGCAGAGAAGGATATAAGGGGGGAAAGTTTGCACCCTCGGGAGAGAATTGGAAGTGTGGAGCAGATTTTGATCAGGATAAAGGGGTTAAAGGTGGAAGGGGAGGAGGAGAGGGGTAAGGAGATGGTGAGTCATTTCCTGGAGGATTTAATAAAGATTTGTGAAGAGACTTGGGAAAACACCCAAACTAACAGAGAGGTGACTGAAAGCAAAGCGGATCATGTATGAACTGCTGGGCAGTGATTTATGACTGATAATGTTGAACATCTGTTCAAAGATATTTGAAATCTGAAAAAATACAAATATTTTCAGGAAGAAAAAGAATAAATTGAATCCTATGTATTGATCTCATGCATTTATACCACTTTGGTCATTCTTAGTTAGAGGATGATTGTGTCTTTTTAATTTTACTAATATGATTAAAGATTTTTAAGTGTAAGCATGTACTTCCCTGCAGTCTGGATTTGTTAAACTATAAAAACGTTCTTTTGAAACATGTTGCCAAGAAATGTACTGAACTGAAGCCTTCAGTTGATCCAAAATGCTCCGGAGAGGGAGGGAGGGAGGGAGAGCACATTTCTCCCATATTGGCTTCTCTTCACTGGCTCCCTGTTAAATCCAGATTCAAATTTAGAGTTCTTCTCCTCACATACTAGGTCTTAAATAATCGGGCCCATTTTACAGACCTATAATGCTCCAATAGAGCGCTTAGTTCTGAGAATGCAGGCTTACTTGTGGTTCTTAGGATATTTAAAAGTAGAATGGGAGGCAGTCTTCAGCTTTCAGGCCCCTCTTCTGTGGAACCAGCTCCCAGTTTGGATTCAGGAGACAGGCATCCTCTCTGCTTTTAAGATTCGGGCTGGATCAGGCTGCTGGGGGATTTACCATGATGCACTAAGCATTTCTTCTTCACACTGTATATTTAATTATTAATCTGGCTCTCTTCCATAGTGTACTTTTTGTTTTGTCTCCCTGCCCCTCACCCCCAGCCTGTTGCAGCAGATGGCTGCCCTTTCCTGAGCCTGATTCTGCTGGAGGTTTCTTACTGTTAAAAGGGAGCTTTTCCTACTGTTGCCAAGTGCTTACTCATCGGGGCATCCTTTGAGAGCTTACCATTTGATACCTTAAAATTTAAAGTGTATAAAAAAATTGTGATTTGATGTTACATAAAAAAAAAAAATAAAAAAAATTGCTACTTTGGGTCACTATCCAACCTTAAAGGTTGCTACTGCAAAAATCAGAATGTATGAGATACGCTCTACTCTAAAGTTTCATCAAATACAGTCCTGTGCAGAAGTGTTAGTTTTTAGTCCACTTCAAGATATCAGGAGAGCATCTTTATTATAGTCCTCAGAATGAGTGGCAGTTGCTTTGAACAGCTGTTCACAACACCATGGAAGTAAAACAGTAAAGTTAGTACTTTCAGATTGTTGAATCATGTTCATCTGTTAGTGTCACTTTCACAGGTCACGTGGTTGACCTGTGATTGTATGATTATGAATTGTAACAAATAAAGAAAATCCTTGAAGAAGCAACTCTTACACAATTTTCTTCTAAATCGGCCAGAATTGGGATAATATGGTTTATATATATATATATACACACACACACACACACACGAGAATAATTAGTGTAAAGTTGCCTCACTCGCTGTAACACTCACAGCCCCCAATAGGGGGCGCGAGAGGTGGATGATCCGGAAGTTGATTAGTGATGCCTGATCGGGGCACACCACGCTGTTGTAGAAATGGACGCGTTCGAGTTGTTTCGGAAACTCGGAGTTGGGGCTAGATTTGACCTGAAGAGGTTTGGTCAGGACGCCGCTCGGTTTAAGGTAAGCTTTATAGTGTAGCTGATGACGTACTGGATGAAAACAGTTCATGCTGCTGTTAACGAATCGCTATGGTTTAATGCATTTTAGCTAACCTCGAGTTTTGCTGTCCTGCTTGTGTAGGAGTATAACGTTTTAGGCAAGTTGTTGTGCTTAATACATGTATTTGAAGAATTGTACAACCGTAACACTCACACATACATGTACACACACGCTTGTGTATCGTTTTATTTTGTAGCCCGTGAGGAGTCACTCAGAAGAAGCTTCTCCCGATCCTCTCTCTGCGATTGATTATTTTGCCACTGCCAATGGAGCCCAGAGCTGGACCCAGGCACAGGAGGAAGAGGAGGGCAGGGAAGAATATGAGGGAAGTGAAGACGGAGATTCCGACATAGGAGGCAAAAGAAAGCGCAAAGAGGAGGAGAGAGAAGTGAGGACCAAAAAGAAGAAGAAAAAGACCAAAAGCAACCAAGCGGAGGTGAAAGGTAAAGAAGTTGTAGTAGTAAAGGTTGCAGTTTTAAAGTGTTCACTATGGAAACCTTGTTATTACAAAAATTTCGAGTGACGTTTAGAATGAACATGATCTAGCTGTTCACTCCTGTTTGATGTCTTCTGTCTGGCTGAAGCTGGCGGTGAACTGCTGAAAGAGACGCAGGGAACTGGCATCACCTGGACCTCTTCTTTGGACAGAAAGATCCAAAACCTGCCGAGTGACGGGAAGGAGAAATCTTCGTTGAAGAGGCTGAAGCATCTTCATCAGGAAAAGGTCCTTACTGGGCTACATTTTATAGCACAAAGAAGTAAAATAAAGAGATTCTGATACATTTTAAAACTTCTTCTTAGTGGTGAAATGCTGTGCAGAACTACTGCTGTCCCCCTATCCGCCATCGAAAAAGGTATTTCTCTTTCATTCTAGGTCAATCGTATTCGCGCCCAAAACCGCATAAATGTGCACGGCTGTGACATACCTGACCCTGTGTGCACATTTGAGGAGCTGCTGTCCGAGTATCGCCTCAACCCGCGTGTCCTTCAGAACCTCAGAGACGCCGGGCTCAGTTCCCCAACGCCGATACAGATGCAGGCGATGCCCCTCATGATGCATGTAAGCACGCACGCTCGTCCTCATTTCTTTGATTTGGGATTAGTGCACAGACGGTGATTTTTCTGAGGGTTTCACTCTTGGTTTGGTTTGTCTGTCAGGGTCGGGAGCTGCTGGCCTGCGCTCCCACGGGATCTGGGAAGACTTTGGCTTTCTGCCTCCCACTGCTCGCTCAGCTGCAGCAGCCAGCCAATCAGGGCTTCAGAGGTGTGATCATCTCCCCAACCAGAGAGCTGGCCAGCCAGGTATGCACCATAAATTAGAAAGTGATCTGTTTAAAAAGTAAGGAGGCCTTTCCTGATGTGAACAACAGCAGCTGGTGATAGATAAAGGATGATAAGTGACTGACTTCCTGTGTTTTCAGCAGTATTTGGTCATTGTTGTTGAATTGTGTTCAGACCTACAGAGAGCTGCTCCGTCTGTCAGAGGGAGTCGGGTTTAGAGTTCACATCATAGACAAAGCGTCACTAGCGGCTAAGAAATACGGACCACAGTCAAACAAAAAATACGGTAAGAGATCGTTGGTTCATAGGGGAAGAAAAATAAGTAAATCTCACTGGCTTTTAACTCCTGACGTTTCTGTGTGCAGATATACTCGTCAGTACTCCAAACAGACTCATCTTCCTTCTCAAGCAGGATCCTCCAGCTGTCGATCTCAGCAGGTGACATTTGATCTGCTCAAATCTGATGGTTTTTGTGTGTCGTACCCACTCTATTTGTCTCTTTATTACTTAAAAAAAAATAAAAAAGAAGACAGATGATGTTCTGGGTGTTGCTTTTCAGTGTGGAGTGGCTGATTGTCGATGAGTCCGATAAGCTGTTTGAAGACGGCAAGACGGGCTTCAGAGAGCAGCTGGCCACCATTTTTCTGGCCTGCTCCGGTCCAAAGGTGCGCAGGGCTTTCTTCAGCGCCACTTGCACGGCAGATGTAGAACAGTGGTGCCGCCTGAACCTCGACAACCTGGTTTCTGTAAACATCGGGCACAGGTACGGCTCTAGCTGAAGAACTGCTTACTGCAGCAAATTCATGCCTTCTTTTTTTGTCACAATAGAAACATGGGTGTTTCATCTTTTTTAGAAATACAGCTGTGGATACAGTAGATCAGCAGCTGCTGTTTGTCGGGACAGAGAATGGCAAGCTTGTGGCAATGAGGGATATCATCAAAAAAGTAAGGAGCTTACTTGATTTCAAATAGAACAGATTTATTAGTGGTTATTGCATAAACACCCGTTTAAATCATTTCTAATTTCTGATTATTTTATCTTACAAGCTAAGATAAAATAAAAGAGTCCTCTTTTCTGTGTTTCAGGGCTTCCTGCCGCCCATGCTGGTGTTTGTTCAGACTATAGAAAGGGCACGGGAGCTTTTCCATGAGCTGGTGTATGAAGGCATCAACGTGGATGTAATCCACGCAGACCGCACACAGCAGCAGGTACATCAACACACCTACCACTCCTGTCATTTATTTCCATTTCAGTTAATTTATTGAGTGCTCTCGTCCTCATCGTTTGCTCCTATGTGTCAGAGAGACAACGTGGTGAACAGTTTCCGCTCCGGGAAGATTTGGGTGTTGATCTGCACCGCTCTGCTCGCCAGAGGAATCGACTTCAAAGGCGTAAACCTCGTACTCAACTACGACTTCCCTACCAGCGCTGTGGAGTACATCCATCGCATTGGTTGGTTTGGACAGTGATCCACAAATAATCAGCCTGATGTTTCCACTTTGTCTTTGACGCGTATCACACTCTGTGTCTGTCAGGTCGTACTGGGAGAGCTGGACATCAGGGGAAGGCCGTCACCTTCTTCACAGAGAATGACAAACCTCTGTTGCGCAGGTAGGAAAAGAGCAAACTGAGTTAGTTTTTTTTTCTTCATTCAAACCCATATCCAGCTGTTAACACACAATTTTCTGGATTTTCCATGGACCATCCTATTTGGTTCTTGGTCTCTATCGTTGGTGTTGCTTTTTTTAATAAAATAATTTCACTGCAGCACAATGATTGCAAGTTTAGGTCACTTCTTGCCATTAATTTATTTTTAAAGCACCTTGAATTTAAATACTGAGCCTGTAGTTTTTCCTTTTTTTCCCCTATGCTTCTCTTTAACAGCATTGCTAATGTTATAAAACAAGCGGGCTGTCCTGTACCAGACTACATGGTTGGTTTCAAGAAAATACACAGGTAAGAAAGCTCCATGATTGCCTGCACATTTACAGAAATGTTTCCTTTGATTTAATGCTTAATTGCTCCCTGTTGAGTTTTGGTAAGAGCGGTCTGGTCGTTATCTTTTTGTTTAGCAAAGTAAAGCGGAGACTTGAGAAGAAACCTCCCAAGAGAAGCACCATTTGCACAACTCCTCGCTTCTTAATGAAGACCAAAGGCAAAGATCAGAAAAAAGGAAACAAGCGAGCAGCGAGAGGAGAGCAGAAAGGAGAAAACGGAGCTCAAACAACATCACACCAGGAGAAAGAGGAAAAGAAGACAAAAGGACAGGGGCTGAAGAAAGGAAATAAAACACAGAAAGAAGGAAAAGAAAAACACAAGAAAGTGTCTCAGAAAACAACAACAGAGACTTCAGGAACCAAGTTACAAAGGTGGGGAAGGACTTTCATGCACATTTATCCAGTCCAATAAACTACAAACTGCAATCTTATCAAACTCTGTTATGTAAAAAAAAAACAAAAACAAAACCCATACATATATGATAAATGACTCTGTACACAACATAAACCAATTTCCTTAGCATACCATTAAAGTGAAAATCTGTGAAAAGTTGAAAGTAGGAAACATTATTGTCAAATATATCACAGAGGCCTGTATGGAGCCAGAAATTGAACCCACTTGAATAAAAATATTTCTAATATTCATTCTTTCTTCTTCAACAGGAAAAAGGGGAAGAAAACTAAGCTGAAGGCAGACTAGAGGAGTGCGATGCAGATGGACTGATGAGAAGATGCATTTGCAGTCTGATTTATTGCCAACCTTTACATTTCTGCTTTGTAATATGAGAGTATAAAATAAACTTTTATATGTGTATAAACTTTTTTTGGCATTTTATTACATTTGTTCACCTGACTGAACAGAATTTTGTATATTTGTTAATAAAGATGATGACTGTGAAAGTACATTAAATAGCAACTGGGTATTTTTGATTAGAAATAAACTATAAACTGTAAGTTATTGTACTCTTGAGGGCCAGCTATAACAGACGGTGCCCTAAAATGTACCATTTCTGTTCAACCCTTCACCAGACTTTTTTTTAGTGTTCGATTAATACTTTAAGGGTAACTTAAAAAAAAATGGGTATTCATACACACAGATATAATAACTGTTATTAAATCAGGCGAAATTTCTTTATAAATATAAATGTCTTTATATATAAAATTTGAAATATATTTCTTGCCAGTCCAAACTGTTGAAACCTAACTGAAACCTATTTTCCTTCAATAATTACACATACAGCACTGTAACAACAGTCTGGTGCTTAAAGAGAGGGGAGATATGTTTATCTAATTACATAATTATTTTTTCATGAATTTATATAAAGAAAGAAAAGATTATTGTAATAAATTTGAGAGTCATGCAAACAAAGTATTTTCGGAGCAACTTTTCATCAATGTGATAGCAAAAAAGCAAATTTCCGAACTATCGCGATACATTTGCTATGAGATCTCGCCCATGCAATATACCGCAGGAAACCCCGTTCAGTCTTCCTTTCTCAACATGGCACCGAAGGTGAAGAAGGAAGGTTCGTGAATCTACCAGTTTTGAATGAATAAATCGTATATTTTAGTTGACTTGGTGCCTCTATTTATACCGTATGTGTACGGTATAAAGGAATATAGTGAAATTGTTTTGTTTGAGCTCAAGTTATTGCTGTCAGAGCTGTAAATATGTGGATATCTCAAGAGTGTGGGTCCGGCATGTAGACTGTAACGTGATGCTGGCTAAGCTAAGCTAAATCAAGCCGCTGTTGATGAAATCGCATGTGTTTACAGTTACATTTATCTAATGTTTTCTTGTTAAGTTGTCTCTTATGGACACGGCTTAGCTAGTTCATCTCATTATGGCTTCATTAACTCAGATATGTCTGCGGATTAGGTGTTTTAGCTCATGTTAGCAATGGCCTGAGCAGGCTTTAAAACGTTGCATTAGCAGCGCGTGAGAGCATCTCTAAATTTCTTTGATGTTATTGAAAATTTGACTGTTGAAGTTTTAGCTGTTGTAGTCAGCGATACTTCCTATAACGTAAAAAACCCTGAGAGCGTGTTGGTGTGCTAGTAATCTGCCTTCTGGGTGTTAATACTGTGTGGACGGCAGATATGGTTGTGTGCATACTGAGCAGTAAGAAGTAAACTCCCATGTCTTTTAAGCACATGTATCTTAAGATCATGATTCAATGCAAGTACTGTCTAACTTTGAAATAGCTGTGAGGCAGATCCATTCAGCTTCATTTGTATATAATGCTTATTTTAGTATTTGTGTCAGTGTAAATGTGGCTTTCACTGGATCAGCTACAAATCATTACAGTATTCAGTAGATGACCTGCTGTGTACATTGTATGTGGTATGTGGGCCACAGGTTGACTTGACAGTGCTGTGATATTTTCCAAAGTGTTCTTTGCCATATTGACAAAGCCTAGAATAATGAACCACTGTCTAATAGTGGTAACTTTCTTTTCTCCCAATCATAGCTGTCCCTGCCAAGACTGAGGCCAAGTCAAAGGCTCTGAAGGCCAAGAAGGCTGTGCTGAAAGGCGTACACAGCCACAGGAAGAAGAAAGTCAGGACTTCTCCCACCTTCCGTCGCCCTAAAACCCTCCGTCTCCGCAGACAGCCCAAATATCCCCGCAAGAGTGCTCCTCGCAGGAACAAGTGAGTTACAAACAGTTCACGCAGGTCACAAACATGGACCTTGGTGCACATGATGGTAATAGCGATCAAAGCATGAAAAAGCATGATTCCAGTTTTTTTAAACTTCTGATGCACCAATCTTAAATTTTTTATAACATGTTTGTAGTGAGCAATAGTTAATAAGCAGTTAACCTTTAATTATATTGTAGAGACTTTGAAATTAAGTGAGGACCTCTGACCAAAGAACTTATGCATTTTATTTTATAGGTTGGATCACTATGCCATCATCAAGTTCCCCTTGACAACAGAGTCTGCTATGAAGAAAATTGAAGATAACAACACACTTGTGTTCATTGTGGATGTCAAGGCCAACAAACATCAGATCAAGCACGCTGTCAAGAAGCTGTACGACATTGACGTCGCCAAAGTCAACACACTCATCAGGTAGAAATCCTCACACAGGCTGAGCCGAAAGCCAGCTTCATACAGACCTTTTCAGTCCTTTACACTTTCCCATGAAGGAAGCATTGACTTCATATATACTCATCATACGCTGTGCAAGTATCTGGATAAATATGACATTTAAGTGGATGTGCTGAAAACAAGACAAACCAACACATCAGGATATTACAGGAAGATTTCCAACCGATGTTATTGTGGAGGGGGTCATGGGACCCTTTTTTACCCATTAATTTTGTATAGCATTGAAATGACTGTGTGTGTGTGTGTGTGTGTGTGTGTGTGTGTGTGTGTAATTTGTTTTAGCCTTCTGGTAAATGATTTGCCTGATATCTGTCCATCTATGTCCCAGTAATGAATTTGAATTTGCCACATCTGACAGCCAATAACAGCCAATTTGGTGCACATGATGGTAATAGCGATCAAAGTATGAAAAAGCATGATTCCAGTTTTTTAAACTTCTGATGCACCAATCTAAAAACAAAAAACATTCTAAACATGTTTGTAGTGAGCAGTAGTGAATAAACATGCCTTTATGTGCAGGCCTGATGGTGAGAAGAAGGCGTACGTCCGTCTCGCACCTGATTACGATGCGTTGGATGTTGCAAACAAGGTGAGCCTTTATTCCGCTGTTGACTTTCTGAAGCCATATCAGTCATGTGCATGTGATGTAAACTTTATATTTGCTCTGAATGTCTGTGATGCATTCAAAGGAACCACTGATGCAAAACAGTGCAGATACAGATGTGACGACTCTGTTGATGAACATTGTGTAATTAATATCCTTTTTTATTTTATTTGCAGATTGGCATCATCTAAACAGCAGTCGAAGAGACTTGTGGAATAAAAATAAATATTTGTATAAACAAGCTCTTCAGTCATCTTGTGTGTTTTTTGGAGTGTAATTTACACCTTTGACAAACACTTGAGTTATTGTAATTATGATTCAGTTAAGCTGTGGAAATACTGCTCCATCCTGAAAGTGAAATGCATGCACTTTTCTCCAGCATAGGAAATAATCAGTGCTTATCTAAGCACTTACATTTAATTATCAACCTGTGAGCGATTGGCTGTGATCCCTTTTTTATGCCAACACTTACATTTGATAGCAGTTTCTAATTTTAGTTTTTTTAGTACAAATCTGCTTTGATGACGATGAGAACCTGCTAAATTTATTAGTTTAAGCTCTCCTGATAGCGAGTTTGAGATTACTGACTGTATTTACGCATTTTATAAAAGTTTATACATGTTAATGATATTTTTGGAGCACAAAAGAACAGTAAGAAGAGGGGAAATTTGTGATTTAAACATCTGCTTGCTCTATTTTCAGTTTAAATATTTGTCAGTTATACATAATATTAGCAGTGCTCACCCATTCCTGGTTCACTCCACAGCAAAAGAGTGTGACAAGGCATTGTTGCACATTGTGGCGGTACACACAGAAGTATCACAATCAGTCAACCACCCTTTCACTCAGCAATGGCTCACTACAGGGATGTGTGCCGAGTCCTCTCCTATACACCATCTGCACCAGCGACTGCATCCCAAAAGCCGATCTCCCTCCCTTATCCATAAAGGGTGACTGCATGGAGAGGGTATCCTCCTTTAAGTTCCTTGGTACCCACATATTTGAGGACCACAAACACATCAGCCCTGGTGAAGAAAGCCCAACAGCGCTTCCCATTTCCTGAGGGTTCTGAGATTTGAAAGGCTGCAGACTGACCTAATACGGTATTTCTATTGAGCCACAATCGAAAGTGTGCTGGTGCACACTATCCCCGTGTGGTACACTGCTTGTACAACAGCCGATAAAAAGAGAATAAAGAGGGTCATCAGAACTGCAGAGAAGATGATCGGCTGTCCACTCTCCACCCTGGACTCCATTGTTGGCTCTAGATGTCTCTCCAGAGCCTGGGCAATTATAAAAGACCACCTCCATCCTAACCACCACCTCTTCAACATCCTGCCCTCTGGAAAAAGGTTCCGATTCATTAGGTGCAAAACCAACAGACTCAAGTACAACTTTTACCCATGGGCTCTCAGAACCATAAATGCAAATTAAGAGGTTTTTTTTTACAATCATTCTGTTGCTGCTACTTGCTATTTATTATGTTGTTTTGTGTGTGTTTCTTTTTGTTTCCGTGCAATATTTTGGCAGATGTGCAATTTCCATCATTCAACGACCATAGCCCTTCCACCCTTAATTATTTATTATATTTTATTACGATGCCCTTGTACACACCCCCACAATGCTTCCTGTAACCCAAACATCGCATATATAGTGTACATAGTGTTATGTACACTATGTAGAAAATCTTTAATTGTAGCTAGCTGAATGGTTCATCATTTATACCTTGCTGTCACAGCTGTGCTTGTTTTTAATAATAAATTTGACTACAGATGACAGGATTCTTGGGAGTGTGAACTTCACCATGAGCAGCACGCTCAGTGAACGCCATGAATCCCAGAAGCATGTGTGCAGAGCCAAAGTGCTGCAGACTCACTCTGGGAATCAGTCTGTGTCTGGTCTATACAGAAATGTTACACTTGAAAAACACATCATGGTGACAATTTCTTTCTATGTCTAAACAGGACAATATGCTATTTGAACAATTACACTTTCTTTAGCCATGAATTTGACAGTATTTAGTTTTTAATCAATTATTTGATTTGTTGCATTATTTGTTATTGTTTTGTCATGCTGCTGAAGAGACTGAGGACATTTTGATCTATGCCCTCTGTAATTGTTCCTGTCACCAGACAATCACAGTACTTTCTTTACTTCTGTATTGAAAGCATCAACCTACTGTACATGACTCCCCTGTAATCATCTGATGCAGTTTCTCTTTGTGGCTTAATTTAAAGAGTGACCATATGGCACTCAGCTTGCACTGACACTTTCTTTGGCACATGCAGGTTAATGTTTGACAAACTAGGACAATTAATATATCAACAGCAGTGAAAGCAATGCCACTACAGTCATGATCGTTGTTTAACAGCTATCATCATCGGGCTTGATAGAATCCATGATTTAAAAGAAAGGTGCCTTTTTATCTCAGTAGCAAACACATCTACTGCATGAATGAAAAGACCACAATAACAGATGCAACTCTGAAAGTGATTGTTTTATTAAAATTCAAGCATGTCATTTGTAGACAGATTGCACTGAACATTGTGTTTTCATCTATTTTCTGACTTGTTAAGTTTAGGGTAAAGTATAAGTAAAAGCATGAGCATTACAACTCTACATCACTTTCAGATACGGTTAGTCTGCGAGCTTCATCTCGTTATGTAGATAAATCTACAAACTTGTGAGTCATACAAGTTGGAAAAAGAAAAAAAAAAAACAAAAAAGGTGTGCAATTACCCTGCCACCCTTTCCAATAAATATAAACTGTAGCCTATTAATTAGATTTACATGATAAAACTGTGACAGCAGATCTCCTGCTTATGAGAGAAAGGTTCGAACTGTGCCTTTAACAAGGCCTCTGCAGATCGGGCACTTTCGCAGTGATGGCGCACACTCTTTACACACCACCAGGTGTCCACAGGGGATGAAGACGATGTTGACCTCTTTATCCATACACACCTTGCATGTACGCTCCTCCTGTAGGCGCCGCAGCTGCTCCTCCATTGGGAGGTCTGTAATACAAAGGAGATTTTTAAAAAAGAAAAAAAAATTAGGTAAATGAAGAGATGGTAATTAAACAGTAAAGTGAGTTGAACACAAAACAATTTAACAGGACAGTGAGCTCTGCTTCAGGCTACATACCTGAAAGATCCTGGCTTGGCGATGCAGCTTCGTTCGACTGAGCTACAAGCAGAAAAGACAGCACGCACTTAACCACTGAGCTACAGTTTGATCACCGTCATGGTTTCCAGTGCAAACCCGTCTGTATTTGAACTGCTTACACACATACCCATGAGATCTCTGAGCAGGTGGACGTCATTTTTCTGAATCCAGTTGCGGAAGACCTCAGCTGCCGCATTTCCCTTTGTGAGGATGAGCTCTATCAACCTGGCAGTCTGCTGCTGAGCAGATGTCTGAGCCAGAAGACCGCTATACTCCTCAGCACCTGCAGGTAAAGAAGGGCACACGTGAAACACTTTAAGCAGCTGAAATAAAAGATGCAACAAAATATTACACTGTTGCACCTCAAGTTATGTTGTACCTTTATTTAAAACTGAGAACAGAGGCTACCCAGAAATCCACCATCTGATTTAACAGTATTTGCCCCTGACACCAAACACTCTAGGTTTGTGCATCGGCACCAGGTGCAGGTCTTTCGTCTCCATGTTTTTAAATCACAAAAATGTAACCCTGGCTCTATGATTAGGGTTTTGCTGACAAAATTATGTTTCCGATTTTCATTTGTTATTTAACCAAGAACGGATGTGAATTCAGACAAAAATTGTGTTTGTTGAGATATGAGGGCTGAAAAATGTACATACTCAACACATTCTGATCTCTTAAATGCTCAAACAGTGGCTCTACACTCTTTAGTCGTTGGATCAAAGCTGCCTGGTGTCTCTTCACAAAGGTGAAGCCATCTGAAAGGAAAGGAAAGATTATCATTTCACTGCAACGGAACACCTAAACCGATTTGATTTTACATTTCCATAAATTAAGGGAGTGAGAACAGTATCAATGTCAACTCCACCTGATGCCATCGCCTCTGCCAGCATCTCTCGCTCCTCTTCTCTTTTCTGATCTTCTGCACTCAGCAGGTCTGAGACCAGCTCCTGGACTGTCCTGTAGTTCTCTCCACTGGTCAGGATTTTGCTCTGGACCGTTTGCTTGACTAGACTTCGCTCAAAGCCCATCTCTAAAGCAGACTTTATCACGGGGGTGTTCATCATGACGGCATCCTCAGACCGCTCCTCTCCAGGACCGAGGTGAACCACTGAGTGAAGAGAAAGCAGACATTTATGGATTTCAGTTTTAACAGAAAACAAAGAGCACCAGTCTCTCCGATCAGAATATGAGAACATTTTTATTCATCAGACTCATAAAATTGTTAACAATCCTATATCGTTTCTCTGCTCTCAGTCCTCCCAACATCTATTTCACTTTTAAATAAGGACTCTGCTCAGTTTAAAAGGTCCGGAATCACATTGTTGTGCACTCGAATGTTTGCTGCAAGTATATTATGGTAGAATTCATTTTTATCTTGTCTTATTTTGCTGGTTAAAGATCCTATGTGGGACAATAAAGTTTATTCTTTTCTTAAATATTCTTTTTGGAGAGATTTTAACAAACCTTTCAAAAATGTAAAGAATTTCATTTTCCAAACTCACCTGGTGGATCCACAAACTCTCTGGAGTTATTGTCTCCATTTGTTAAAAGCTATTGTGGAAAAAAGGGAGAAAACAGCATTTTTTTAATGACTCATTCCAAACCACATGTTTGAACTAAATCTCAGATGTGTTTGTCTTTACTAACTTGCTCAAAAAGCCGAGGAAATCGAGCTTGGATCTGGTGAACAAAGTCTTGTCCTTTCTCCTGGAGCAAATATTCACACCTGCAGTTAAAAAAGAGGTACAAGAATACAAACATTCATGAACCACCGCAGGTACGCACACCATTTGCCTAAGCAGCGCTTTTCTACAGCACACTGTGTTCTGGATAAAACTGACGACAAATCGACTTTACAACAGCAGTATTTACCGAGGAAACCACTTAGCATGTTCCACCCATGGATCATCTCCAGACTCCCAGCATCGCAGGCCTCCATCGCAACAGAAACACTTGACATCATCATTACGACCTTCAGGAGGGGCAAACAAAGAGCTTTCAGTTTCAGTAAGAAGCTTTGGGCAAATTTAAGAAAGGGGGGAAGAACACACACACACACACACACACACACACACACACACACACACACACACACACACACACACACACACACACACACACACACACACACACACACACACACACACACACACACACACACACACACACACACACACACCTTCTTTTCACTTCTTTCATTTTGCTTTCAGCTCGAAAGCACTGATCTCATCACATTTAGATGCTTTAGTTTCGTTATGACCATTGAGTTTATAACCAGGTGTCCCCCTTGATATATTTTATTTGAGGACTTTCCAGTGAAATCAGAGAAACTCTATAAGAAAAACTCTTCTGTGGAACTCCCTCAAAAACAGCAGGAAAACCCTCCGAAGTTACTGGCATTACAACCACTTCATGTAAGGGAAAGATTCTGAGTAAATTTCCAGGAACATTATCACCTAGTAAGCATTTCTTATAATGACCAAAGTCAAACGAAACTTTTTCATCTGTGATTTACACGTGCAAGGGTCTGACTTTGGCACTAAAAACATACAAATTAATATGGTTTTTCAACCATATTAATTTTTTATATTGAAACTAGCATTAACTGCCTTTTTGGCCACTTTAGAAGAATACAGCACCTTATTTACAGACAGCAGCCAATGAGTAGCATAACCTCCCAATAAAAAGTTCCACACGTCAATTAATGAAGGTAAATCAGTCAAGGTCACTGAACAGGTGTGCCTCTTTGACAGCATCCATACCTACGTAGTAGAAGCCAGCTTTAGCCAGCTGCTCTGGGCGGACGGGGATACGTGATGGCCAGTTAACAAAAGTGAGCAGCCTCTCCTCACTCTGCTGCATGGCAGGGTTGGACACATTGGTGAGGACTGTGGCTCCTGAAGACATCTGGGAATTCGCAGCTAAGGATGCAGTTGCTGCTGCACCAGCTAGCGACACGTTGTCAGCCCTGTCACCTCGGACAAAGCGACAGTTTGGATAATGCCTCTGGTGTTCAGATAATGCTCTGTCCCCTGGCTCCCAGTTACTTAGCTGCAAAGGGGAAGAAAGACAAAACCAAACTTCATCAGTTTGGTGTCTGAATGATGTTGCCCATCTTTATAATACTGCCTCATATTTTTATATTGTAAAATAACTGTTTTAACAAAGGGCTTTAAGCAGAATAAACCCAGTACAAACAACAACACACACACCTGTCCTCCACAACTGAAGCAGGCCACTCGATCGCCCTGCCCTAGGTAATAGAAGCCAGCTTTGGCGAGTTCAGCAGGCATGATGATTGAGAGCGTCCAGGAATGGAAGGTGTCCAGGCGGTCTTGCTCTCTGCGCATGGTTGGGTTGTGGCATGTTGGTCTCTGGTGGGACATGTCCTCAACACCTCGCGAGCTCAGTGGGCTGGAGGGCGGAGGAGCAGAGAAGGCCATATTCAGGTAGCCAACAGGCTCTTCACCTTGGCTTACTGCTGTGTTAGCAGCAGCTGGGCCGGGACCAGAAAGCTAGATAAAAAAAATTAAATAAAAAAAACTTAGACAGCTCAGTGCCTCTGGGCACTAATCTATTAATCTTACTGTGAAGAACTATTAAGAATAACTGTTTAAAAGAAATTGAGAGAAATGTAACATATCAATAAGAAAAACTTTAAAAATAAAAAAAAGCTGGTTACTTTAATCTAACATCAAAGGGATTATAACACTTGTAAATGATTAATTTAATCTAATCTATCCATCTTTGAACAAGGCATTGTGTTGCCTGTGAGTCATCATGTTAAAAAGGTGACTGATTATTAGAAAAACCCTTTGTCAATTATACTAGCACAGCTGAGAACTGTTCTGATAATAGAACAATAAATTTGCCCAGCTGAGCCTCAAAATTCCCACTTCCTCAAAGGTTCTTGTTCTAATAATGCGTACCACTACCACCAACTGAAAACCAAAAACTACCTCTAATTAGAATAGGAAAATGTGGAAGATGGTGTACCACCCACATTGGAGTCTCATTAAATGATACCGCTAAAAGGCTGACTGAGCTCGTTTGTGAAAGTAGCAGTACACAGAGTTGTGTTAAAGTTCTCAATGTTTTTGGAAATTACTTGATGGAATAACTAATTTCTTGACTCAAGAATATTCTGGCAAGTTCTTTACTATAATTTATATTTTTATAGAAAACTTTTAGACTGATCAAATCCACAAAGGATGATCCTCTAGACCAGGGGTATGAAACGTTAGTCCTCGAGAGCCGGTGTCCTGCAGGTTTTAGATCTACCACACCTGAATCAAATGATTAATTCATTACCAGGCCTCTGGAGAACTTCAAGACATGTTGAGGAGCTAATTTAGCCATTTAAATCAGCTGTGTTGGATCAAGGACACATGTAAAACCTGCTGGCCACCAGCTCTCGAGTTCCCTACCCCTGCTCTAGACCACAGGTTTGAAAAAAGCCATTTCTAAGTGACTCCAAAATTTGAGTGGTAATAACTCTTATTTGAAGAAGCATGCATTGATGATCTTACTGGTATCGCTGGGACAATGCGGAGAGGGGAGAAGGCAGAATGAGAAGAGGAGAGGAGGTTGGCTGTAGATGGGAGGCTCTGGATGAAGGAGCAGGAAGGAGAGAGCTGTCTGTGTTTCTCTGTTGGACAGTCGCCGGGCTGCCAGCCCTCAGCTGTCACGTTACATCTGAAACACTGCACGCGGTCACCCACGCCGGTGTAGAACCAACCTGCTCTCGCCAGACTTCGTTCGGTGACCGCAGATGTTGGGAATCGAGCAAAGGTTGAGATGCGGAAGAGCTCTAGAGATTAAAAACAAATTGTTTGAGTTTCAAAGGTAAGATACAAATAAATTCAAAAGAAAAAAATGTACATATATACCTGAGGAGTTATCATATTGCAGTTCAGGTGGAGGCCCATTGCGAAACAGACCCATTAAAAACTGATTGTTTTTAAGCTGAAGAAGAGTTTCCATTTTGGGAATTTAGTGCAGTAGATAAGGAAAAAGAGATGTCCCTCTGAGGGAGAGGGGTTTGAGAAAACCCAAGGTCTTGCTCTCTCACACAAACACACTCAGTAATGCCGAAGAGGTAAGCAGACGAATGGATAAGGATGCAAAAGAGGAGGGAGCTCTTAGCGAGATCAAGATAATTAAAGCTTAAGAGCTCTTGTGCAAATAAAAAAAAAAATCTTAGTTTCACCACAACCATGATGCAATCTTTACTTTCATGCATATTACCTATGCCTAGCAAAGAGGTACACCTGAACCTAAACATTTAACTGCCTAAATGTCAGCATCTCTCTTTTAGCCACAGTTAACGCAGATGAACGTCAAACAAAATCCATCCTCTGCAGTAATGACACAGGGTGAGTAAAATGCACACGTAAACATGACATCACCCAGGATCGTTATGCACGCTTAGGAAACACATATCTGACATGCCACCAAACCGCTCCAACTCAAACATATAGCATATGGTTATGCGAACAAACAAAACATGTTAAAAATTTGCCTCTAGCAGATGTACACACACACACAGACCAAGGAATTCCTGCTCTCAAACCCCTCCCCCCATCTTGGACATCCCTTTTTGGGGGTGTTTAAGGGTTCATAATTCAATAAAAACAAAACACTAAAAAAAATTTAATCCTCCAGGGGTAACACGAGTGCCTCCTTTATATCAGCAGAATCTGTAAATGACAAGAAAAAAACATACATAAGACATGCTGTAGTTATGTTTCATGGCCATTTCAGCAGTGAAAATCTTGCAGGCTCAGTTGATATAAAATTACACGGCAGGTCACAGAAACAAATGTCAAACTGTTTTGATGCTAAAGCTTAAGTCTCCAAAGTGATATATTTGAAACATAAAATTAGGATCGATTCCTGTCACTTTCGAGAGCAGTTTCGGAGCAAAACCATTACACAACAAATGGCAGCTAGACCTTGTGACAGATCTACTGACCTTCATGTGAAAATCGCTGGAGCGATCCTATAACCCACCTGACACTGACTTCTTAATAAATCAAAACTGAAAGTGCGAAGATTGACAAGGAGAGCCCGCATTCAAACGTGGGCTCTCATTCTTGGAGAAAAGGGATAAGACTTGCTGTAAACTGCAGTGGCAGGTACGGTATTTCCGCCAGGTACTTTCCACACCAGCTGTCTGTAATTACGCAACAGAGTTCCTGTCTTAGCCATTTAATGTGTCCTAACAATTAACATGTCAGGTTAGGAGGGCACTTGGTTTATTTACATTTTTTTTTCGCACAATCAAAGTATGAACCAAAACGCACGGTTAGCAAGCAGCTAAAGAAAGATATTATAAGCTTTGCAACGGGCGTTAGCTTGCTAATGCTAACGGCTGCTAACATGAATTGCAGTCACTTTCCGCTTCGTTAACGCGCGGGGCCACAACACTGAGGAAGGGAAATAAAAACTAGCTGATGTCCGTGACGCAAAACGCCAGACGGTACGTTATTAGCAACGTGGCGTGATATGTCCTTTCCACTGTTGTGCTAACTCACCGCTTTCCAATATGCTCGGAAAGTCCCGAAAATTCTGGTCACGCCCCCACGAGTTTACTTCCGGTTAAAACGAACCAAAATATGAATGAATCGATAAGATATCCCACAGGTAAGTCCCTACATCCGAAAGTCGTGCTTGGGGTCCCAAAGGTCGCCACGTTGGATGGATAACAAACTAAAAACGGCATGTTTTGTGTCAAAAATGTTCTCGCTCGTATTTCACTGATAAAATCCACTAAAAATCCACTGATACACTAACAGACCCTGCAGTAATCAGTTTTTGTGTCAGCTCACATTAAACAACACAAAAAGAGCCACATTACATGAGCTAGCTTATTAATACTACTCACCTTTTTATGTAAGACTTCGTGGATGAATTAAAAATATAGAAATGTTCTTACATTTACAGGAGATTCGTAATCCAACAACAGTCTGACACAAGTTTAAATCTTGTCACATTTTAGGATTATTAGATTAAAATAAAAATCATTTTTAAAAATTCCATTAAATGAGATACTTACATAGAGGGCTTGGTGAACACAAGGCAGTCGTTTCGATGCAGTGAATCATTTTAAACCCGTGAATGACTGAATGCATGTGGGTCGGGCTTTCCCTTCACACCACGCCCCCACAAGTCACAGCGTGAAGTTCTTAAAATTTCGTCAAATTTCCCTTCAACGGCAAAGTCTTTGTTTTTCTGAATAATTTAAAATTTCAGTATGAATAAAGGTTTCACTGTTCTGCAAATCCCCCCCCCCCCCTTGGGGGAAATTTGCTTAACACATTAATGTACCGAGAATCGAGACAGCCCCAAATGCTGTCTGAGACAAAGCAAGTACACTTGACAGTGGTGTTGATTCAATAACTGAGTGATCAAGCAGCTTAAAATCACCATTTAAGTATGTATACATAAAAAAATGTTTTCTAATCTTTTTTTTATTGTATTTAACATCCTGTACAGGTTGCCAGTTAGGCAATCTTTCATACACATATTCTGTGTCTCTCACTCACACTCACTCACACACACACACACACACACACACCTACCTCTTTAGGCTGTAGGAAGAAGCTGGAGTGCCCACCCATGTAAGCACAAGAGGAGCATGCACAATGCTCATGGCTGTGGGTTGGATGGTTGATAGCATCTGTGTTGCCAGTTGTTATGAAGTGGAATGAGTTGCCATTAATGTGTCTTTTATGGTTAAAAAAAGAAAGAAAGAAACAAAACCCTTTGTCAACTCCAATGTTTCACGAGGGCAGACCTGGAGAAATGTTCTTAGTGTGGCATGAGGATGGCATGGAAATCAAATTGGGTGGTAAATATAGTCCATAATGTAATTATTTTCTGTAGCCCACATAATTAAACATTTCAGTGACATAAAATCCAAATTCACATGTGATATGTATCGTATAGCCTGTATAATAAATAAATATGTAGCCCAATAAATGTAAAATCCAGAAAGCTCCACAACATGGGGCGGTTCATTTACAAATACAAGTCAAAAAACAATTCTAACTTAAGTTTCATACTTTGTTTGTTAAAAAAAATAAAATCAGATTGTTACATGTGTAATTTTACACAAAATGTCAGAAACCTGCACAAGTCATGAACAACAATTTATACCCGATGATTTATTTTTTTTGAGTTAACCTTCTGAGGTCCAGGGTATAATTGGTGATTTTTGGCTACTTTTGGTTTTACATTTGTATTTTTATCTTCAAATTGTTTTCTCTATTTATGTATTTATTTATTTATTTTACCTTGCCTTGCTTGGTATCATTGTTTTCAGCTCAATTTCACATGTCTGAATTTACAGTTATTTTTCCATTGACATACTGTATTATCCCAACTGATCTGAAATCACACAAAAAACAAATCCTAGTAATAGTTATCAAATTATTTTCATAACTTGAAATGCAATAATAAATAATAAATTATGAAAACCTATGTACACATTTTGTAAACAAAGTTACAGTGGGGCAAAAAAGTATTTAGTCAGCCACCGATTGTGCAAGTTCCCCCACCTAAAATGATGACAGAGGTCAGTAATTTGCACCAGAGGTACACTTCAACTGTGAGAGACAGAATGTGAAAAAAAAATCCATGAATCCACATGGTAGGATTTGTAAAGAATTTATTCGTAAATCAGGGTGGAAAATAAGTATTTGGTCAATAACAAAAATACAACTCAATACTTTGTAACATAACCTTTGTTGGCAATAACAGAGGTCAAACGTTTACTATAGGTCTTTACCAGGTTTGCACACACAGTAGCTGGTATTTTGGCCCATTCCTCCATGCAGATCTTCTCGAGAGCAGTGATGTTTTGGGGCTGTCGCCGAGCAACACGGACTTTCAACTCCCGCCACAGATTTTCTATGGGGTTGAGGTCTGGAGACTGGCTAGGCCACTCCAGGACTTTCAAATGCTTCTTACGGAGCCACTCCTTTGTTGCCCGGGCGGTGTGTTTTGGATCATTGTCATGTTGGAAGACCCAGCCTCGTTTCATCTTCAAAGTTCTCACTGATGGAAGGAGGTTTTGGCTCAAAATCTCACGATACATGGCCCCATTCATTCTGTCCTTAACACGGATCAGTCGTCCTGTCCCCTTGGCAGAAAAACAGCCCCATAGCATGATGTTTCCACCCCCATGCTTCACAGTAGGTATGGTGTTCTTGGGATGCAACTCAGTATTCTTCTTCCTCCAAACACGACGAGTTGAGTTTATACCAAAAAGTTCTACTTTGGTTTCATCTGACCACATGACATTTTCCCAATCCTCTGCTGTATCATCCATGTGCTCTCTGGCAAACTTCAGACGGGCCTGGACATGCACTGGCTTCAGCAGCGGAACACGTCTGGCACTGCGGGATTTGATTCCCTGCCGTTGTAGTGTGTTACTGATGGTGACCTTTGTTACTTTGGTCCCAGCTCTCTGCAGGTCATTCACCAGGTCCCCCCGTGTGGTTCTGGGATCTTTGCTCACCGTTCTCATGATCATTTTGACCCCACGGGATGAGATCTTGCGTGGAGCCCCAGATCGAGGGAGGTTATCAGTGGTCTTGTATGTCTTCCATTTTCTGATGATTGCTCCCACAGTTGATTTTTTCACACCAAGCTGCTTGCCTATTGTAGATTCACTCTTCCCAGTCTGGTGCAGGTCTACAATACTTTTCCTGGTGTCCTTCGAAAGCTCTTTGGTCTTGGCCATGGCGGAGTTTGGAGTCTGACTGTTTGAGGCTGTGGACAGGTGTCTTTTATACAGATGATGAGTTCAAACAGGTGCCATTCATACAGGTAACGAGTGGGGGACAGAAAAGCTTCTTACAGAAGACGTTACAGGTCTGTGAGAGCCAGAGATTTTCCTTGTTTGAGGTGACCAAATACTTATTTTCCACCCTGATTTACGAATAAATTCTTTACAAATCCTACCATGTGAATTCATGGATTTTTTTTTTCACATTCTGTCTCTCACAGTTGAAGTGTACCTCTGGTGCAAATTACTGACCTCTGTCATCATTTTAGGTGGGGGAACTTGCACAATCGGTGGCTGACTAAATACTTTTTTGCCCCACTGTATATACAATTATTTATCTAAAAATGCATCTGGCCTAAAACCTGCAGGCCTGACAGCAGCAGGCATGCAGGCAGCAGCAGACACTGTCTCCAGCATCCACCTGGGGACAGTGTTTACATTGCAATCTACCTTTGTGACATTCATTAGTGCCTTACTGACACACAAAACGAAACAACGAATATACTAACTACACAAGACAACACAACACACTAACTGTACACTCCATGCTAAACGTCACAAATCTGTCACATCTCGAAACTTGCTCTCTCTATGCGTCTCTGCCATCACTCCCAAAAATCTCCCCTCTTCCTAAACAACCATGTTAAACTGGTTGACATGGTACATTTTTCCACCAATAGAAAGGAGGGTTTTTTCTCTTTTTTCATAATGTCATTACAAAATGATTTATAACTGCTTATACAACCCCAGAGAGTTAATAACACTCACCTTCATTTCATTTCCAGAGTGTAACAACTAGCCACCTGTGTGAAATGTGAAATGCCCATGGTGTTGTTCAAAATGTGCTCTGGGACAATCATAGGCATTGGTTGCTACTGAAAACAAGAAATAAAGGCGGTCTAAGATGGATGCGCAGCAACAACCGCTTCTTTAAGATCGTTGCTGATGTCTTTCCTTCTAGGCATTGTGTTAATACACACCTGAATGCTCCAAAGCGTCTGCTTTTATAGAGGTGCCCACACCTGCTGATGATCAGTTAATCTAGTGAATTTCATACCCTCTTAATTCCTATGGAAGCAGTAAGTTTATTACATTTATTGTTTTTTAATACATAAAAACCTCAGAACTGTAAGGGAGAGTATTTTGTTTGGTACGAAAAGTACAATACAAACTCAGCACATCACAAGAAACAATGTTTTTATTTAGGGGTACATAAAAGTTTGTTAAACAGAAACTCCTTTAAAATGATTACAAAGAACATTTATATAAATCGCATGCATAAAAAGGTATAAAATAAGTCTGATTGCATCCAAACTTTCTGTAAATAGGATAACAAAAGTCATTATATGTAACATACATAGCAAGTGTCATGCATCCTCAGATAAATATTAGGCTAGGTAGTGTGTTGCACTATGTGTACGAGCAGTAAGCCGCTCAGTAAGTTTGGTACTTAAATTTTAGGAAACATCACAAAACGTTGACTGTGGGGGAGGGTTAATTATACCTTTTTACTCTATACTGTATACTAATAGATATATTTAACAATGCTGGTTAGAGGAAATTCTTTCACCAACAATTAAAAGCTTCAACTTTAGATAAAATATACAAACACACACTGCAGAAACAACCGAGCAGTTAAAAAACAACAAAAAAACCAAACAGATTATACACTTCTTACATAGCTTTACTAATAAGGGAGAATTAAACTGCTCCCCAGCTGATGTTTGCCTCCTGCATTGCAACTTCAGATAGCCTTTTCAGTTAGAGTACAATATATACTACAAACACAGCATCCGCATTTAGTATTTTTCTTTTTGGAGAAGTCAGAACAGGATCTTTGATTTATGCTGAAGTCCTTTTATGAAGCACGACACGTTTCGCTTGATCCACAAACAATTCTAACTCTACAGTGTGGCAGCAAATCAATATCTTATTAGCACTAAAAAAAGATTATTTCTCTATGATAATATTGTATTTTTCCTACTATTCCAGGCATCTAATGCATTCCTATCCATGCAAAACTGCTGGTATGATGCTGCTTTCCTGTAAAACCATCTAATCTACATCAAGTAGCTGTAGACTGTGAAACAGGTTAGTTGTTGCAGTAAATTTTACTGGTTAATAAACAACAAGCCCAAATGAAAGACTGCATCTTCTACAAGATATTCTAAAAATAATATAATGTAAATCAGACACATGACTTATCGTTTCATTGAATATGAGAAAATCAATTAGCCTTTGACATCCTCCCCATTAATTTTGATGCATTTGCAATTTAGGAAACTAAGGGGTAAGACTGGATGCCTGAAATAGTAGAAAAGTGCATCTGAAAAATAAACAGCAATGATAAAAATTGTAGCTGATTTGCAGTTGAGAAGTTCAAACTTGGCTTGCACGTTTTTTCTGTGTGGAGGTGGTGCTTTGGTGTTATACGAGGAGAATCATTAGGATTGCCTCAAGCCAAAAAAGGGAATAAACCAGTTTAATTATCAAAGCTGGAGGAATGCTGGCAGATGATTTAATTTATGTTAGAAAAAAAACCCAACAAAGAAAAGGAGTGGACAAAGCAGCCACACGCTACGCAATCCAGTATAACAAATCTCTAACACATACTTGTGAAGTTTCAATCCAGTTCTGTGTGCACAAAATCATGGGAATAAAATGCAACCTAACATGGCAACAAGACAAGTAAAACCTGTATGTTAGTAACTGTATATGCAGAGATTTTACATCAGAGCGGTGTGAGGGTTTCTTTTTAGAACAGAGATGGGCTAATTAATTAATAAACTTCATCAAATCACCAGATGAGTTGGGATTACCATTTGCTGGGGGAAAATCCTGTATTGGGAGACATTGCGTTACAGTGATCATGAGATCATTCACTGAAGATGTTCTCTGTAACAGTTCCTCTCTGTGTGAGGAGGACTCCTGAAAGCAGATTATATTCTAGTTTTAGTCTTCAAACTAAGACTCCTTTGTATGGTGGCATCACTCTGTAGCTCTTTTTATTATTTTTATTTAATGGCAGACTTTGAATTGTCAGGTCTTTAGACCAAGTTTTAATACTTCTGCTTGTGAGGATTTCAAACAACTGCTTTTAAGGTTTGGAAGTAAATGCGACTCCTTTTAGCATCTTCATTCATGACAAATTCTATAGAGTCACACCACAAGACTGCATCAAGTCCCTAAACCAGAAAAGTGGCAGCTTTTCAGCAGGAGGTCTTTAGTCAGGTATAACGCACCTAGTGTTAGTTCTTGAGTTTGATTGCTTAGTTCTGACCCTTGCTAGGAATGTTTTGTTGTTGTTGTTTTTAGCACACATGTACATTTAAAAATCTGAATTTAGAGGCTGTTTTGACGTAGTAACCCACTAAAAGTGTGTGTAACAAAACGTCGTATCGCTTCTGTACCACTTTTATTCTTTTGAAATGCTCTTTTTGTGAATTCACTCTGTTTTTTTAAAGTACCCCTAATATGCTGTTGTTATTTCTGTGAATGTTGAAAGGATCTTATTGTAGCGATGATGTCTGTGTGTTGCAAACATGATATCAGCTGAAGAGTAAATGGGGCTGGCCTGTACTCTTCTGTAATACCACTTTGAACCACAAGGCGGCGCACTGTGTCAGTGTAGTCTCTACTCTGTGTGAGCTAATCTGCTGAGATCAGCATGAGATGTTCAAACATGATAAAAGTTAGTGTTAGTGTGACATGTGTACAGAATTCATGCTACTATCATATTAAGCCTAATAATTTGGGTAAAAAAAAAAGTATAATTTTTAAAAAAGAAATATTAAAGTTCATATGTTTGGATAGTAACACAAAATATTTTGAAAAACACATAAAATAATGCATTTCTGGGTGTAAGAAAGCTTGTTAATGGCACAGTTTTGGGGGGGGGTTTGTAGGTGATAATTAAACATACTTCCTAAAATTTTTAATTATCTCAAACTTTTAACTTAAAAATCTAAATTTTGAGATAAATTTCAACTTAGAAAGAATTTGCAGATCTTTCTTTCAAGTGGCAGAAACAAACTTCCATTTTGTTGCGTGGACAACTACACTAAAATTTTATTGTAAAACACTGCCACCTTTTGGTTAAAGTGTTTTACAATTAATTTTTGCATGCCACACCATGTACTGGACTTCATGATATTGCTAAACAGTTTGAGGGGCTTTCTAAGCAGTTCAGGCTTTTCCTCCGTTACTCATCTAACTCACTATGTAACACATATTACCCACTTGGCAGTTTTGCAGAGCCCAAAAGCAAGCACGAGGAACTAGTTAAATCCAGATGCAGGCCACCCTTGTATCACCAACAGAGTTGGTAATTATAAATGTACCTAACGTTAGAGTTCCTCGACCAGACAGAAACATCATTGACATATGTTAAAAACTATAGGAGTGCTGTGATTTTAGCCTTAATTACATGCAAAATGCTCTCTGTGAGAGAAAATAATCAACTATTGAATTTAATCCTAATGTGAATAATGTTTTTCTGCTTGCACCCAACGCCTCTTAGACTGTTAAAAACCTGTTAACTTCATAACCTCTTCAGTGTTTCCTTGCTTTTGTCATTTCAACCAACCAAACAGAGCAGCCTTTTAGTGACCATCTTAAAGAGACAGGAGTGTAAATGACAAGGCATTTTTAAATGTACAGTTTGAGAAAACCAGCATTAAAAAATCATTTATAGATTTTTCTAGTAAACATTTAAAATAAAATTCTGAACCTGTAAATGAGTATAACGGGGCACTTTAAAAGTTTGTTCCAAACCAGCTACCAAGTAAAGACTAAAAAGAATGGAGTGTTATTAGAAAAATGAAAACATGGATGTTCTGTCGTGCTTCTCTTTAAAACCAGGGCCAAAAAGAGTAAAATACCAGCAGCTTACCACCTTCTTCCTCAGGATGTGAGTAGTGTTAGGTTATCCATCACACAACGGTAGCATATTCTCTCTGTAATGTTGTTCTGTACCACCTTTGGAGCCAAAAATCCACCAGAATTCTCAGTCACGTTATGGAAATTTGATGCCAAATTACATTTGGACCAGTGGCTGGTCGTGTCTATAGCCAGGTGAGCAGGCTGTCTCTGTCCATGTGCGAGCCGGATAGAACGGTCTCCATGTCCATCAGCAGGTCTGAACTCAGACCCTCTGGGATACAGGGCATCAGTTCCTCGCCCTCGGACATTGGGAGCACGGGCATCGAGTCCTGCAAGGCCATCGAGGGGGGCTCAGAGTCACCTGAACGAATCAGAAAAATGTTGCTTTAAATCAACAAAAGGTTCAAAAGATTTCAAACTGCACTGAATTTCAGTTTCACTGTCAGTGGCTTAAGTTTCGACACATTTACTCTCACAAAATAACCCCAACTAAAAACAAAGGATGCTAGGATAAGATCTTTACACTGTGTTAATCATTAATTTGGTTTCGCTAGAGTGTGGATGGATGATTAATCAAAAGCCTTATTTCCCCACCACAGAAACCCAAGTCTGTGTTTTTGTGTCATGGATGTTGTGTGTTTAGGTACATTACCAGTGTCCATGTGCTCCACAGAGCTCAGCATGTGGTCCGTCGTGCGGGGTAGGCTGCTGACGCTCAGACCGCTGTCAGTGCTCTCATTGCGAGAGTGAGCGCTGCACAAAGAAACATGCAAACCACAGTTACCTTGTTTTAGCATCTCAGCTCACAGTAGACTTTAAAGAGATTACAGATACATCAACTTCTTCTGGTGACTGAACTGCCAGTGCCTTCTGGAAATATTAATTTATGTAATATTTGTTTGCAGGTGGTGACCACAGATCTTTTTGTTGGCTTCCCACTTAGTGGACATGGAATTACGATGGTTTACGTTTCACTGGACAGATTGATCTCCCTGAAATTTAAAAGGCTTTTGTTATGCTGTGAAGATCAAGTTGATTATTTTTTTATTTTTTTGGGCGGGGGTAAACACTTCTAAATTTCTTATGAGTCAACACCCATGACTTCAATGATCACCACTCACCCATTAAGTGTAGGTTCGTGGTTCGATGCTCTGATCCTGACATCCAGAGACGGGACGAGTGTCTGTGCGCTCCTGTCGTGGTCCATCCCACCGGGCATCTGGCTCCTTCCTCCTACATCCTGAAACGCAAGACGCACACACACCTACTTGTATGACTTTGTGTTACACTCAAACTGAAACTGAACCGAACACCTGATATACAGCACAGGATAACTAAGTAAGCTAAAAAAAAACTTCTCTATGCAGCAGCTTATGGACACAACTGTGCAACTTAAAATGAAGCGCAAGAGTTTGGGCGCAGTTTGACCCCTGACCTGTGGTGCGATTTGCTGAGGGATGCCTTGCTTGCATCTGAGCCTGTCCTTTTCCTGACTTTGCTGCATTGCCATGGCAAGGATGCTTGGGTTCATCTTCTGAGCTGTAACACAGAAAACGACAGGAAGAGATGCTTTTTGAGAATTACCTGAATATTTTTCACAACATTTTAGCATTTACAGTTATGAGGAAAACTTTTCAAAACTTTGCGATCTTTCTTTTTTTAAATTTTTTTTATGGCTGCCACAAAGCAACTTGTGATGGTGGACATTGGAACAAAATAGTTCTCATTGACAAACAAGAATTGTCAATTTAGGAGACACAAATTTGATAGTGTGCTACCTAGACGCGGGTCGACCCATGTGGTGTTCTTATTTATGTGATCGATGTAGTACATCTCTCCATCTGCAGTCACAGCCTGCTCCCAGCCTTCAGGCAGTGGACCTGAACAGCAGTGAAAGTACACAGTGAGAAGGCAAATGGTAGATGGAGAGCATGGAGTACTGAGAGAAAAAATAATAAAAAAAAAATTAAAGAAAAAAAAGAGTAGAATATGGCCCACGTCCTTTAATTTCTGTGTTGTCTCTAGTTTGTAAAGATTTTATGGATAGAAGTGAAGGTTACAGGGTAAATACTTACAGTGTTTTCTGTGAAGGAAAAATATTCTAATCTGTGTGAATCCTCTCTGAATGCAGTGCGTTTAAGGCATTGGGGAGGTGACTACTATCACCTCGTTATGGTACTGTCCCGGGGTGGAGAGACAGAAAAGGACTGCACAATTTTCTTTTTCTTGAAAAAAATGCTTTCGTTCACCCAAATTACAACAGAAAAATATAGAAGTCCCCTTTACAAAAGCACCATCACCATTTAGGAAATTCTAGAGACCACATAGCAGAAGGTTTTTAAACAGGAACAAAAGGGATTCTGACCGATTACTGTATATGAACAGTTTCTTATACAATTTTTAACTTCATGATCGAAAGGAGAAACAAGCTGACATAATGTAACAAATTTTTAAGGCAAACTATATTATTCTAATCTGCTTTAACAATCACTAATCATCTACACTGGTGATTATTGAATAAATACTGATGTCGGTTCAATAATCGTGTCTTTCTTTTGGAGTCATCTGGAGGACTTTAATTTTTGATTTTAAGGTCTTTCTCACTGAACGCAGCAGGAAAAGTTATAGCAAAGTTACATTCAGAAAATTAAATAAGCAAAAATAAATTTACAGTTAAACTTTTGTTTTGAAAGTTTAAAGGGAAAAAAAAACATTGCAAAAAGAAAGTACATCCCCCTACAATTTTTTTATATATATATGTGTGTGTGTGTGTGTGTGTGTGTGTGTGTGTATATATATACATACATATATAATGTATATGTATGTGTGTATATATATATGTATGTATGTGTATGTGTATGTGTGTGTATATATATGTATGTGTGTATATATATGTATGTGTGTGTGTATATGTGTGTGTATGTGTATGTGTATGTGTGTATATATATGTATATGTGTGTGTATGTGTATATGTGTGTGTATGTGTATATGTATGTATATATATATGTGTATATATATATATGTGTGTGTGTGTGTGTGTGTGTGTGTGTGTGTGTGTGTGTGTGTGTGTGTGTGTGTGTGTGTGTGTGTGTGTGTGTGTGTGTATATATATGTGTGTGTGTGTGTGTGTGTGTGTGTATATACGTGTATGTATATATATATATATATATGTATGTGTGTGTGTGTGTGTGTGTGTGTGTATATATATGAATGAGAAAAGCAAATGCAGAAGCAGTGTGTGAGCATGATTGGAGGAAGTCTGACTCACTGTTACAATGCTGAAGTAACACATTCTGTGGTTCTGTGGCTGCAAAATGAGCCCAAATCATCACTCCTCCACTGCCGTGCTTGACAGTTAACGTGAGGCGTTTGTGCTGATATGCTGCGTTTGGCTTTTGTGAAACGTGATTGTGCATCACAGACAAATATCTCTACTTTGGTCTCACCTGTCCAAAGGACATTGCTCCAGAAGTCTTTTGGTTTGTCCAGATCCACCTTGGCAAAGCCGAGCCATACAGGCTTTCTCCTGGCAACCTTTCCAAACAAGCCTTACCTGTTCAGTCTTTTTCTAACTGTAATGCTATGACCTTTAACATTTAATAACCAACTGAAGCCTGTCAAGTCTGATACGCAGCTCCTTTTGTTGCAGTTTCTCTAAGCATTGCATAATCTGACCATTGTTGGGACATCCACTCCTGAGAAGACTGGCAACTCTCTTGAATATTTTCCACGTGTGAATAATTCTCACTGTACAATGAAGACCTTATATAACCTTGTATAACTTTATAATCCTTTGCAGATCGATGGCCAGAAACATCAGCTTATCTAAGATCATTGTGGTCGTCTTTGCTCAATAAATACTCACTCATAGGTGCTCAAACATGGTGTTGATCAATTAATCAAGTGCATTTGCTATTACTTCACCTCGAATTTCCTAAGGAAACAGTCAGGGTCCACTTAGCTTGTTCCCCACACACTGCTTCTACATTTGAATTTTTTATGTTATTTTTTTAAAGCAGTGACACGATGTAATATGTCATGTTTTGTTGTTGTTTATCTGACGTTGTATTTAACTAATTTTAAGACCGGTTGTAAGAATGTACACAGAAATCTCTTATTGTGCAGCTGCATCAAAACGCAGCAGTGTACTTTGTTTCATGCAGTCCCCCATGCTGTCTCCACGCACATTTACAGTCAGTCTGTCATTTGACCCGTCAAAAACCCCCCAAAGAAAATATATAAATAATTGCAATTTGGGTGAACTGACCTTTAGATTTTAATTTATTTAAAGATAAGACGGTCCAGTTAACTGGAAAACCTGCATCTAAGTAAGGAAAACTCCTGATTTCTCTCAGATGAAATCCAAGAGTCCCGTCTCTGTGATTTTGCTCCCACCAAAATCACCAGAGCCACCAAAAGGATAAAGAAATCCCACCCAGCAAAGACCTGATCCACCGGAGGTGGAGTTATTATCAGAAGCAGGTCTGTGCTTTTCAAAGAAACTGGACGGCGAGCTGAGGGTTTGTAGGAGCTAGCAGAGTGATACCTTTCTCTGGGTTGATGTTTTGTGGTTGCGTTGTAGGTGCTGGGTTGCTGAGGGAGTGGGCATGGACCGGAGGGCCAGAGATGGGATGCTGAGCCGCAGCTGACTGAAGCTGTGCCAGGCGAGGGTCATGCCAAGTGGTTGTCTTATCCAGGTGACTGAAAAAACACAACAAGTCTAAACGTATCTGTGACTGTTAAACTACTGTAACCTGCTGGATAAGGAGCCTCGGACCTGCTTTACCTGTACGACCAGACGCTCACACAATCACATTCACACAGACAAATGACAACATTTGTGCTGCTGTAAACTACAATGACCTTTGTCAGGAGTGTCAGCTGCCAGGCCATGTGCTCCTGTGAAGTTACAACCGCACTGGTTGCAAAACTAGTCAGAACATTTTCTGGCTGCATGCAGCTAATTTGTTTCAGGCCTTGGTTACAGCAGCACTCCTGCATGCCTCTCCTCACTGTTTCCCATCACTTTTTAATCACATTGTTTGCACTGCTTTCTGTTGCAGGAAAAAAATCTAGTGAAAAATCTAAAGAAACGTTTCTTGGTGCAAATATAATTAGCTTTGAAATGGGTCGGTTTGATGATCCACGTAACCTGAACTACTATTGATGATTTTTATCATATTTTTACAGGAAGCTGTCAAGCAAAAGTGCAGCAAATGTGACTGTAAATTAATCACTTGAACAATCAGTGTGATCAAATTCTTATAAGATGCCACCTTGAGATTTGGAAAATTGTGAAAACCACTTGTTGCAACACAGGATGAGTGCCAGTGCACAACAGAGAGGATTGGAACAAGATGAACGGGGCTCCTCCTACACAACCTTTCTAATAACCTGCAGAGCAGAAGAGATGCAACACAGATAAACTGGAGGTTAACCTTACTTGAGGAAGTAACGCTGGCCAGTCGGTGTTTTGGCCATTTCCCAACCTCGGGGGAGTGGCATGTCATCGGGTATGATTGGTGTTGCTGCTACATCTGCTGCTTGAGTGGAGAGGGAGTTGACAGGAAGGGAAGCAGGGGAGGAATGGGCGCGGACGTGATGAGGAGCCTGGGAGCCGCACACACCTCCATCTGAACTGGCCTGACGAGAAACAAGCAGGGTTAACAACTCTGTCACGAAACCACAAACGGCAATCAGAAACATAAACCGACCGGATGGACAACAAGATCTGGAAGGAAACCAGAGTGAGCACTAAGAGGAAGAAGATTTAAACCGGTCATGTTCAAACTCAAGTGCTACGCAGTGCTGTGCACAGTACTAGTGTTGCTTTCCACACAGTTGTCCCGATGTTACTGCTGATCAAGTCTGACACACTGCAAGAATTCTCATGTTTGAGTCACATCTACAAATATAAGAAACCGTTTAAGGAGGTATGACTGATGATTGTGAAATAAATCAGAGTGTTATGCAATTTTAAATGATAAAGATGACAGGTGCTTTGTAGTCACAAGAAAATCCAAATGTTTCTCCCTGTGGCTTCTGTGAATCTCACCAATACCTTTATAACATATAACAATCTTCTTACAGCTGCTCCATCTCACCCTGTTCCTCTGTCACACCAGCCCTCTGGAACTCCTCCTTCAATGCATCTACAAACTTCCTCTTTTCCTCCTGCCTGGCATCTCCATCAACATCTCAGCCTTGCCTCTCTAACTTTGTCTCTATTTCTCCACTCATTTCTAATCTTCTCCATCCTGATCACTCCCAAAGAAAATCTTAGCATCTTCACTTCTGCCACCTCCAGCAAACTAACATGGTAGAGTTAAGGACATATCTGAAACACTTTAAATATACAAAAACAAGGCGAATCTTTAACAGATACAGTCATTTAAGGTTTTATGCATAAAGTGAAATCCTCGTCAACTTACAGTTATGGATTCAAAGTTGGTAAATTCCTACCTTTGATAATTTTGCAGTGTAACTTACAATCTAAAAAAAAAAAAAAAAAAAAAAAGCAGCCACTTTTGCATAAACCTGAAAACGTCGAGCAGGTCAGACATAGGGAGCCGTGCATCATTTTGCAGCACAGCTGAACTGTTTACTGTGGCCAGAAGGACTACAAATATAAGACAGCTAACACAACAGGTTAAAACTCTGTGTAAGAGTAGGAATCATACAATCATCAGTCAACTCATATCATTTTCTTAGAGTCTCAACACAAAATACTGAACTCGGCAGGCATTCGGCAATGAGAAAAATGGGAAAACAATCCAATAACCTCAGTAAGACAGTCAGTCAGGACAGACACTGTTTTGAACCCTTCTTTTTTTAAAGAGCAATATTTTACACTTGTATTATGAAGCGGCAGTCTGCGATAGCTGGCTGACATTTCTAAGACGTCTCGTTTTGACACTTAGATAAACAGATGAAAGCATCAGGAAGATGGAAGCAGCAGGAAGTGTTTGGTGTTTTTGCACAATAAATTCTCTTAAAGTAAACAACTTCCCTTTAAACCCTAAGCTGCAACCATTTACCACCCATGTGGAAGCAGGGAGGAAAGCAACAAGATTCCCCAGGTCTTATAAAACGTACATGTTAAGCTGTTATTTACCCACAAAACCGCTCCATTTTACTTACTTTTTTATATTTCTAATATTTGTTTTGCATGTGTAAACAAGGAAAAACCTAAAGGATCAGAATGTAATGCATCAGCTCCATGTGTTTCTAAAGTATTCACCCCTCCTCCTGCCTGCTCATACAGAACATGTCGTGTCCCCACTCTGTCGGACTGCAGGTTTTTTGGATTGCTCTGCATCACTGTGGTCACTGCACAGCTGTGATTTGCCATGAGTGTAAGAGTGTAATGCAGAGTCGGCTCTGTAAGCCTGCATGGTGAGAGAACAGCGGCTGTTTTTAGTACTTGTCTGGAGTGGCCCCGGGGATCCGGCTGTCTGAAGAAGGAGTCCGGCAGCTTTCTCATCCTCATGGGGAGAGATGAAGGCTGTTTGGCCGCGTTGGGGTTCATCACCGCCGTGAAGAGGGCCTCCAGCTCCGTCTGCGAGTCCCCGCGGACGTGCACGATCTGCTGCCCGGCCGGAGGCGCGCCACGGTGCGCGTCCATGTCGCCAAAAGTTTACTGTCGAAACAAATCTGTCGAAAAAGTGAAATAACGTAAACAAACAAGGAGAGAAACCCCCCCCACCGGGCCCGCTGAGACTAGATCCGTCAAAGTGCTGGAGTTATGATCGGATTTGTTTACACTTTTTGCCCACCAAACCCCCCCTCCCCAATCACCACCAACACCACCCCATTTGAACTTTTGCGTCGTTGTGGCTCTTTTCCAATCTCTAATGTCTCGGAAGTAAATCAGATGTGAACAGATTGCCAATCATTCTGTAAAGAAGTCGAAAGTTCGCATTTTAAAGCACGGATCTCAGAGCAAACTCAGTCTTAGCGGTGGACAACATGCCTCCCACATACCTTTAAGCAGCCAGACCGTTTCCCCCCTCTCTCTGTATTCCTGCAGAGGAAAAAAATAAGTCGGAGAAATCTCAGCCGGGAAAACAGTCAGGAAGACACCCAGGTTTGACGCAAAGTCTCAGCCGAAAACCTCCCAAAGTAAAAGAATAAACGCATAAATGGAAGCTGGTAGGAGAAGAGTGGTTTCTGCGAGACCTCCAAACTTTTTTTTTTTTTCACATCCAGCTTTCAGTCTAGATTCCCGTGATAGTGCGAAGGGGCGGGGTTGCAGGCTTTAAAGCTGCCGCAGTTGCAGGGGAAATACTTCACTCCTAGGACAGACGTGTGAACTATCAATAAGAAGGAACAAAAAACGACTGAGTTTTTTTAACACCTCCACTTGGATCATGTGAGTCACTTTCAGCCCTTACAATGGACGGAAATGAGCGTCATTCTACTTTCTGCCTAGATTTTTGATTCCAGTTTGTGCGGTTTTCCAGTGCAGCTGATGAAAGTAGCACAGCGCCAAATGCGGATAAGGAGGGAGGTGGGAAAGAGACAAGCGCAATAATATACTTTCAGGGGATAGGTGGGTGGGGGATCACTTCTTGAGTCCGGGCCTGGGTCTCGTCTGGTTTGGGGGTTGGGTGGGGAAATTGGGAAGTTGTACTGAGAAAACATCCGCCCCTGATGAGGCCAAGCCAGCCGGAGCCTGTTTGTCCCGTGCAGGCACGCAGGACACAGCGCCTGCCTCTAGTGGAAAACACGCGCTACAGTGAGCTCAGAGCTCAGCTGGCCAACAGATTGAATTCAAGAAAAATGTCTTTCTGGACTGCAGTGCGTCCACTAATTCAGTTCAGTATAACCCACCAAAGGCAGCAGCTCACACGGGGGGCGCCCGAGTCTTATATTAGCTAATAAACTTTGACTTGACGACTTATTGATCTGAATAAATGCTTGACTTTTTAATTTTAAAATAGTGAAAAAGTTAGTTTGAACTCATGCCTCATGAAAAATGTAGGCCAATTACCTGATTGAGCTTTAAAAAAAAAAAAAAAAAAAAGTTAAAACAAATAAAGTATTTTTCCATTCTGATTGTTTCTGTAAGCACATTTTTATTTACTTCATAATGTTTTACAGTCAAGCACTGGAGATGTTTTAGGTTTTTTCTGCATCGATCACCTTTTAGAAACCAGTTTGTTTACCTTCAATCCAGTCTGATTAAAACACTGATGGAGTTATTAGGCTGTGTAAAGTTATATATTATCAAAATATATAGTTTGGCTTATATATTGTGTGTCCCCCCCCCCCCCGTTTAGTCATTACTTTAGAGAAGTGTATACAATTTGAGGCCCATTATTTTACCAGTGAAGTACAAAGATAGCAGCATGGTGTAACACATACGTTTACCACTGTGAGCACTAAAGTGCTGTGACGGCCTCCTGTCTGTATACATGGGCAAGTTGCATAAGCTGAAGGTGAAGAAAAGGTCAGCAGACACTTTTCAGACACTCTGCCCTCTCACAGACACTCACAGGCTCAAATATCTGCGAGTCCCACTTTGCTGGCTAAACTGAGTGACCTGCACTGCTTCCATGTGAAATAAAAGTGTAAGAAGTGTAAGTATTAGCCAGGCGAATTAAATGCACTTGATTCACTGATAACCAGTAAGTGCGGGCAACTCTAAAAAAAGCAGATGTTTTTGACAGTTTGCTGGTCTGGACCATTCAGGTATGTTTTAACACTACGCTGCTATCTTCCCAGGAGTGGACGCCCCAGCAAATTCACTCCAAGGTCAGACAGTGAAAGGCTCAGAGGAAGGGTAAAAAACCCCTAGAGCTACATCTCACACTCTACAGACCTCAGTTAGTAGGTTAAATGTTAAAGTTCATGAAGGTATGACTGAAAAAGGCTGAACAAGCATGACTTTTTCGAGGGTTTGCAAGGAAAAATCGTCTTCTGTTTAAAAGAGTATGGTAGCACAGCTTAGGTTTTACAAAGCTGGATCTGAACAAACAATAAGACGTCCTTTGTACAAATTAGCCTAAAATAGAGATATTTGCACATTAGCACAAACACTTCATATTAAAGGTCAAGCGCGGTGGTGGAAGGGTGATGCCGCAGCACCTGGACACCTCATTGAGTCAATCATGAGCTCTATAGATCACGTGAAGCCATCTTTTTGACAGCTAAATTAGGTCAGAAAACAGGACAATAATCCCAAGTACAGCAGCAAATGGCTGAAAAAGAAAATAATCAAAGTGCTGCTGCAAAGTCCAGACCTCATTTTCATTAAAATGCTGTGGTAGGACTTTAAGACAGCTGTGCATATACAAATATCTGCAAACCTCAATGAACAGAAGCAAATAATGGATGAAAATTCCCTCCAAGCAATGTGAGAGACTGTCACACCGAAAGCCTCAAGGTATTGCTGCTAAAGATTGTGTTCTTACTTTTTCACAGCACTGCACAGACTGTTTTTAAATGTTTTAAATGTCAGGCTTAGGACATCACTGTCACTCATATTGAATTTTCATAAAATCAAATTCATGAACTGTTCTAAGCAAGAATAAAGTTACAGGATTGTTTTCAGTCCAGTGTCTGATTATTTTTTTAATTCATACATTAAGATGTTTTCGATTGTTTTATGTGTCTGAGGTTTCAAAGCAGGATGCTTAAAACATTCAGATCAGTGGACCTTACCATAAATGCAATGTAATACACAGCACTACGCATTAGATGGCAGTGTCTCACCTTGACACCTGAAACGTGCAGCGCGTTGGGTTTCACGTCTCATTACTAGACGGAATGTACAAAAGGAGGAGCGAAGATTCGAGGATCGTTTCTCCAGTCTTTTGATTGCTGTCTCAGATCAAATCATCTCCACATGCGGTTTTTAATCCGCAGCGTTTCTCTGCCAAATCAGCGGGCATGACTACAGCGGTCACGCACAGGCAACTTATCAGGTGCCTATTCACGCCACAAACAAAGCGGGTAAAGAATTGCTCTCAGAGACACAAACTGGTTTGGAAAGACAGGACTTGGCTTTGGAGAGTATTCAAAAACGTTAAAAATGGTTAAGATTGAAACCAGAATAAAAAAAAAAAAGTGTGAAACGAAAGCAATATAAAACCTATGTGGTGACAGCTGTTGGTTTATTTTTGATTATTTAGGGAATATTCTGGGAAACACATTTTGTCGCTGGTTCACCTCCAGAATGTTAAACAGCTGCGTTTTATGGGAAGTCGTGCGCTGGAACAAAGGAGGTAAAACAGTTGGTTTTAGGTGGATTTTGTTACAGACACAGCCAGGGTAGCTATTTCCCTCTGGAGCTTGTTAAACACAATTATTATTCTCATACATCTCATGTCGGATAAATATCATGCTACAGCTGGTTGGCCTTTCAAAGGCAACAAGCCAGATAATCAGTCAGTCTGGCCACACAAACCAGTAAAGCCACAGAGTGCATGTTTACATTTTGGCTGTTATGATATGGGGCGCCGTTTGTAAAGTGAAACATGCTAAAATTAACGGCAACACTTTTCCACATTTAGCTCAAAACAAGTCATTTTTTACAACATTTAGTAAAATATTTGTAACTTTTCATATTTAAAACAGAATTTTAAATGTTAAATCTAAATGTTAAATATTCAATCTAAATGTTAAATCTAAATATTATATTTAAATCTAAATGTTAAATCTAAATGCTAAATGTTAAATCTAAATATTATATTTAAATCTAAATCTAAATGTTAAATCTAAATGCTAAATGTTAAATCTAAATGTTTAGGCTAACATGCAAATTTATTGCACGGATCAGCGGAAATACCAAAATAAAAGCATTCCGAAAACCTCCGATGCAAAAGTGTGCCGGTAGTGGTCAGACACGTTCTCACTCCCAAAGAGTAATAATTTTCGCTAGGTGACAAATTGTCAACATTTTATGCTTTCGGGTACCCAACAAGTTCCTAAATTAGGCATCGGAAAAAGGAGAGCACGTGAGAACCATTTGGACTCAATCTACGCATGTTCTTTCATTTTCTAAAAATCGCTTTGGAAAACACTATTTTACGTCATTTAACTGCTAGTAAAGGTTAGGAATAAGGTTATAGTTGGGGATAAGGTTAGGTTTAGGGCTGCAACACATGGCTGGAATTAGGGCTGGGCGATATATCGAGGTTTTTTTTAAAATATCGATATATTTTCATGCGAGATATAAGATGTGACAATATCGTTTATATCGATATAGTCTATGTTACGTTATAATTATACTTGTGGAGCCGCAGGTTTGCCTCTCTTTCGTCCACTTTTGTCTCTACGCTGCGTTACTCGGCCTCGCCTCTCCTTCACTGAACACAACTGCCCCTCCGCCATAGCTTCATCTGCAGGCAATGACAAGATGAAAGCGGAAAATCTCCGTTAGCGAGTTACCGCGGATCGCCCCGTGCGTGGGGCTGGACGGCGTCAACGTGTTAGCGAGCTAACCGCGCTAACCGGGCTGCACGGCCTAAAATCCTTTCATTTTCTCAAAACTCGACAGTGCGCCCTATGTATGGATTCTGGTTGTGCTTACTGACCGCGAACCGATTTTATGTGGTACACAACTCTCAGCAATCTGTCAAAAAATGTTTTAATATGACTTTGCTAAGCTACGGAGCTGCACCGCTTGATGGATTGTCGGATGATTACGGCTACCGAGGAGGAGCCTCGCGGAGTGATACGTACTGTGCTTCAACGTAATATTACCATACTGTGTGTGTATAAGGACCACAAATGGCACCTGTTCAGAGACGTGGTGCAGCTGTGAAATCTTGTAAATGACCTCATTAATATTTGGTAAAGTGTTTTGTAAACTTATGAGTGGCTATTATATTGTTGGAGTGAATGCTTTTATTTTGAAAGTCACAGAGCGACAAGGTGCAGTAAATCAAGTGGCGTAAACCATATGGCAGAAGCGCGAGTTTTAATGCACAGAGAGAAGGTGTGCTCTATGGTTAATGGACGGGAATGGGAAAAAGAACGGCTATTAAGGTGCAACACTGAGTCGAAAGCAGTTTCTTAGCACCTGGTTGATGAGGGAACAAGGTTTGTAACAAAGTTTGTCCTGTAGATATGTATTTTGTTGTTTTACGGAGCATATAGCTGCTGACCGCTACTAAGCATAAAGGCTAAGTTTTCACCCACTAGAGGGCGCTAACGTACCTCGTCATGTTTAGGCAGCGATGCAACGATTTCCCTGTTATATGCAATAATTTACAAGTTTTAGTGTTATATGTTATGTAAGGTAAGGAGAATTAATTTGTGATTAATGAATAAGTCAAAAGGTTAAAGGTAACACACTGTTTGATTTACTAATAGTCTTTTATTCTGTATGTTGTAGCTCTTACGGTGTGTTCACATACACGGCTGTTTAATAAAAGGATTGTGAACCATCAGTTTGAGAGACCATCTTTTCAACCGGGGATGCTACAGTAAGAGCTTGACCCCAGCTGAGAAGAGCTCCATCCCACGCTCAGCATCGAGGTCCCAGTTCCACAGCTCCACACAAAGTCTTCTGGGATCTGATGGTCAACTAAATTGCCCCGTCCTCAGCATGGAAGCATCTGAAGAAGAGACAGAGTTTGCGGAGGATCCCAAGGCCAATCAGGAAGAGGAGCCTCCACACTCTGTTCGTCGAAGGAGGCCTACTGAAAAAATGCAAGCGTATCAGGAGGAGGAGGCCCACAAGAAAGAAAAACGGCTTCTCAAAGTTTATGATGAATGGAAAAAACAAGTACGTAAAACACGAGAGCAATTAAAAGGAGACTTAACAAACAATCAAATTGCTTCACTCATGGGCATGTTAGAGAATGAAAAGGAGAATGTCATAAAGTTGTATATGGAAATTAGAGAAAACATTACTCCCTCGAGTGGCACAAGGCGACTCATAGACGCATGTGAAGCAGTCACCAGAGACATTATCAAGATTGCTCATGAAAGACTCTCAGGCATAGATGACTATGATAGGGACAAGGTAAAGATACGTCTCCGTGAGCTTCTTGAGCCAGACTATGCTCAGTCCATTTACAGTTCCTCAGTCACGCACTCAAGTAAAAACTCTTCTGCCAGTAAGTCATACTCTGCAATGTCAGTAGTAGCTGTTAAAAGAGCAGAGGCTGCAGCAGAGTTAGCAGCCAAAGAATCAGAGTATGAGGTGTTATTAGAGGAGGAAAAACAAAAGGAAAAGATTCAGCTTTTAGAAGAAAGGCAAAGAAAGGAGCTCGAATCTCAAAGGCGTGAGCTAGAGAAACTGAAGGCTGAAAAGGAGTTAAAGGCTGCACGAGCTAGACTAAGGACCTATGACACTGAGATAAAGAGTGAAATTAGTGCCTCTGATGTTGACTATAGAAACACTGCTCAGAAAGCCCCCACAGTTTCTAATCTCAGTAAAGTCCCTGACAACAATGTAGTGTCTGCCTCACTTCCACAAACAGATGTCCTCTACTTAGCACAAGCAGTACTGGATAGTGTTGCATTGAACAGACTGCCAGTGCCAGAGCCCTCCACGTTCACAGGTGACCCAATACAATTCATAGAGTGGAAAGCTTCCTTTACTGCTCTCATTGATAAAAGGAACATCTCACCTGCTGACAAACTGCACTACTTAAAGAAATACATAGGAGGTCCAGTTCGACAAACGCTTGATGGCATCTTCTATAGAAACGACAGTGAAGCATACAGAGATGCATGGGAGCGTCTCAACCACAGGTATGGACATCCATTTGTGGTACAGAGGGCTTTCAGAGAAAGACTGGCAAAATGGCCAAAGATCCAAACAAATGACTCCACAGGATTCAGGGCATTTGCTGATTTCATTCAAACATGTCACGAGGCCATGCCCCACATTGAAGGCTTAAGCATTCTCAACGATTGTGAGGAGAACCAAAAACTCGTTCAAAAGTTGCCAAACTGGGCGGCTGCAAGTTGGAATCGTCAGGCCACTCAGTTTATGAAAGAAAGTGGGAAGTTTCCAGGTTTAAAGGACTTTGCCAAGTTCATGTCTTCTGAAGCAGAGATCATGTGCAACCCGATTACATCATTTCAGGCTCTCCACTCTGTAAACTTCACCACAGACACTGGTAAGGGCTGCCAAAAGGACAAAAGGCCCACCTCTAGTGTTCTCCATACCCAGGCGATAACTGAGACTGAAAATAAAGGTCCAAATGTTAAGGCCCCATGCATGTTCTGTCAAAACAACGGACATAAACTTCACAGTTGTCCACAGTTCAATGGAATATTGCTTGAGGAACGAAGGAAATATATAAAGGAGAAAAAACTCTGTTATGGTTGTCTTAAACCCGGACACAGCGCAAAGAACTGTAATTACAGACTTGTATGTGAAGTGTGTAAGAAAAAACATCCTACCTGTCTGCACGACTTCAACTATAACAATGATAAATCAGCCTCAAACCAGCCACAAACTCAGATCAGCACAGAACAGGCTGCAACCACCCTGTCTCTGAATGCAGAAGCCAGTGAACAGTGCGTGAGCACCTCCATGATTCTACCAGTATGGGTTTCTTCAGAGCAACATCCAGGTACAGAAAGGCTTGTTTATGCCCTCCTAGACACGCAAAGTGACACCGTGTTCATTGACCAAGATGTGTCTAATAACCTCCAAGCTAAGGCTACCCCAATAAGGTTGAAGCTCACTACACTGCTTGGTAAGGATGTTGTTGTGCCAAGCGAACGCATCTCAGGTCTCAAGGTAAGAGGCTATAACTCCTCAGAAATGATTGAACTCCCTCCCGCTTACACTAAAGAATGTATACCAGTTAACCGCTCTCACATTCCTACCTGTGAAACGGCAAGGCGGTGGAATCATCTCAAGGAAATAAGGAACGAGATTCCTCCACAGCTAGAATGTGAAGTCGGCCTTTTAATTGGCTACAGTTGCTCTAAGGCATTAGCTCCAAAGCAGGTAATCTTAGGAGGCGAGAACGAACCCTATGCAGTTCGCACAGCACTGGGCTGGAGTATTGTAGGCCCGACATCATCTTATGGTGACTCTTCTAGCATGTCTACTGTGTGTCACAGAGTTGCAGTTAAAGAGCTTCCCCTAGTGACTCCAGCTGATTTAATCAAGGTCCTTGAGTCTGACTTTAAGGATAACGACAAGGATAACAAGTCAGTGTCTCAAGATGACATTCTCTTTCTCAACATGTTAAAGGAAGGCATTTACAAAAACACTGAAGGACATTATGAAATGCCACTTCCATTTAAGGAGAGACCCCTCCTACCAGACAATAAGCAAATGGCCACTGTGCGGCTTCAAAGCCTCAAAACCAAACTGTCAAAAGACCAAAGGTACAAGGAACAGTATATAAAGTTCATGAGTGAAATATTGGAAAGGGGTGATGCAGAGGAAGTGCAGAATGAAGCTAAAGAAGGAGAAAGATGGTATATTCCTCACCACGGGATATATCACCCCCAAAAACCAGACAAACTCAGAGTAGTGTTTGACGCCTCCGCAAAATACAGAGGTACCAGTCTTAATGATCATTTGCTGTCAGGCCCAGATTTGCTGAATAGCCTTAATGGTGTTCTCATCAGGTTTAGAAGGCATCAAGTTGCATTATTATGTGACATTGAAAAAATGTTCCACCAATTTCACGTGTATGAAGCAGACAGAGACTATTTAAGATTTTTATGGTGGAAAAATGGCGCAATGAACACTGAGCCCCAAGAGTTTCGGATGAAGGTGCACCTTTTCGGTGCTACGTCCTCACCAGGGTGTGCAAATTATGGATTAAAGTATCTTGCTAAAGAAAACGAGACACAGTTTCCTCTTGCATCTCAATTTATAATGTAGGATTTCTATGTGGACGATGGTGTGACGAGCACTCCAAGTGTCAAAGAAGCAATACAGCTCGCTCAGGAGGCTCAGACACTCTGTGCGTCAGGTGGCCTCAGACTACACAAGTTTGTAAGTAATGACAAAACTGTGTTAGAAAGCATTCCAGCATCTGAACGTGCCTCCCCACAGCAAGCATGTGACCTGGCGTTTAATGACTCTAAACTTGAAAGAGCACTAGGCATTCACTGGCACATTGGCTCAGACACACTCAGGTTTCGTTTTCACCCCAATGTTCAACCTGCTACAAGGCGTGGCATCCTATCTATGGTTGCATCCCTTTATGACCCATTAGGATTCATCTCTCCTTTTGTACTAACAGGCAAAAGAGTGCTTCAAGAGACATGCAAACAAGGCACAGGCTGGGATGATCCCCTTCCAAGCGAATTAAGGCCAATGTGGGATAACTGGAACAGTGACTTGAAGAACTTAGAGAAAATCGTAATACCACGCTGTTATGTCCCTAAAGACTTTGGCCCAATTGTAAAAACAGAGTTGCATCACTTTTCTGATGCAAGTTCATACGGCTATGGTCAGTGTTCGTACTTAAGACATGTAAACAAAGATGATAAAGTGCATTGTGCTTTAGTCACAGCAAAGACCAGAGTTGCTCCCATCAAGGTAACAACAATACCAAGACTCGAACTGACCGCTGCTGTTGTCTCCATTACTGTAAGTAGCATGTTAAAAGATGAGCTTGGATTGACACAGATAGAGGAGTATTTCTGGACGGACTCTAAGGTAGTTTTAGGCTACATTAATAATGATGCAAGACGTTTTCACACATTTGTCTCCAATAGAGTTCAGAGGATAAGGCTCAACAGCTCTCCCCAGCAGTGGAGATATGTCCCTTCTGAGGAAAATCCTGCAGACATTGCCTCTAGAGGTTCAGGTGCAAGTGAGCTCATCATATCCAACTGGTTCAAAGGGCCACAGCTTCTATGGGAAAAGGAAATACCTCCACCTGCTGACATCGACATGAACATACCACTTGGAGACCCAGAGGTTAAGAAGGTGCAGGCACTGAACACGCTCAAAACAGAGAAAAAAGGTTTATCAGACAAGTTAACAAAGTTTTCCTCATGGTACAAAGCCACCCAAGCCATAGCTCGACTCATTCGCTGTGCCAAGGGAGACAAAACAACAGGCCACAGTACAAGAAAGACAAAATGCACAATGTGTTATTCTAAGAGACACACAAGCAAGTGAATATGCAGAGGAGATAAGGTTGCTAAAGAACGGGAAACCACTTCCACACAAAAGTAAACTGTTTCAAATGGACACTTTTCTTGATACTGATGGACTCCTTAAGGTGGGAGGAAGACTTAAAGATGCTTCATTCTCCTCAATACTGAAACACCCAGTGATAGTTCCAAAAGGTCACCATGTCACTCAACTAATAATAGATCATTTCCACAGTAAGGTGCAGCACCAAGGGAAAGGTTTTACAATCAATGAGATCAGAGTGAATGGATTTTGGATTCCAGGCATCAACAAGGCCGTAGCAAATTTTATACACCACTGTGTGAAGTGTCGCAAACTCAGAAGAGGCACAGAGGAACAAAAGATGTCTGATCTCCCAACGCAGCGCTTAGATCCATCTCCACCCTTTACATTCTGTGGAGTGGACTGTTTTGGTCCTTTTCTAACCAAACAAGCTCGCAAAGAGCACAAGCGTTATGGACTTCTTTTTACATGCCTTTGCTGCAGAGCAGTGCACATAGAAATGTTGGACAACATGACTACAGACGCCTTTATCAATGCGCTCCGCTGTTTTATAGCCATAAGAGGAGCAGTCAGTGAGATTAGATGCGATCAAGGAAGCAACTTTGTCGGAGCCAAAAATGAGCTACAAGAAGCTTTAAAACAAGTGGACTCCAACCGCATTACCACATTTCTTGCAGAGAAGCAGTGTGACTTCAAAATGCACACTCCTCATTCAAGCCATACAGGAGGTGTATGGGAAAGACAAATCAGGACAGTTCGAAACATTCTGCGCTTCACAATTTCACTTTCATCTGGCAGAATGGATGACGCATCGTTAAGGACATTCTTTTATGAGGCAATGGCGATTGTCAACAGCAGGCCTCTAACGGTGGACAACCTAAGTGACTCAAGCAGCCCAGAGCCCTTGACGCCAAATCACCTGCTTACTATGAAATCAAAGATATCCCTGCCCCCTCCAGGCACATTCATCAAAGAGGATATTTACGCACGTAAAAGGTGGCGGCAGGTGCAGTACTTATCAGAACAGTTTTGGTCACGTTGGAAAAGGGAGTATCTATCCAACATCGCAACAAGACAGAAATGGCACACTCCAAGGAGAAACTTGAAAGTTGGAGATGTTGTCATGGAGAAGATGGATGATCTACCCCGCAATGAATGGAGATTAGCACGTGTAGTGGACACAGTAACTGACAAAGACGGACTTGTAAGAAAAGTAAGGATTTGCTTCGGAGAAAGGAAGACTGAGAAGGGACAATGTTCAAGTAAACGTTCTATAGTGGAACGCCCAGTGCAGAAACTGGTTTTGCTATTAGAGACTGTTTAACTGTATTCTAAAGTTTAAGGTTCAATGGAACTATGTGTTATCATACAGTTTAATGGTTACGGGTCATTTCTTCATTAGGAAATCATTATCGCTTCAGTTAATTCCCAGTTAAGCTCTTAATGATTTGGTGGGAGTGTAAATGACCTCATTAATATTTGGTAAAGTGTTTTGTAAACTTATGAGTGGCTATTATATTGTTGGAGTGAATGCTTTTATTTTGAAAGTCACAGAGCGACAAGGTGCCGTAAATCAAGTGGCGTAAACCATATGGCAGAAGCGCGAGTTTTAATGCACAGAGAGAAGGTGTGCTCTATGGTTAATGGACGGGAATGGGAAAAAGAACGGCTATTAAGGTGCAACACTGAGTCGAAAGCAGTTTCTTAGCACCTGGTTGATGAGGGAACAAGGTTTGTAACAAAGTTTGTCCTGTAGATATGTATTTTGTTGTTTTACGGAGCATATAGCTGCTGACCGCTACTAAGCATAAAGGCTAAGTTTTCACCCACTAGAGGGCGCTAACGTACCTCGTCATGTTTAGGCAGCGATGCAACGATTTCCCTGTTATATGCAATAATTTACAAGTTTTAGTGTTATTTGTTATGTAAGGTAAGGAGAATTAATTTGTGATTAATGAATAAGTCAAAAGGTTAAAGGTAACACACTGTTTGATTTACTAATAGTCTTTTATTCTGTATGTTGTAGCTCTTACGGTGTGTTCACATACACGGCTGTTTAATAAAAGGATTGTGAACCATCAGTTTGAGAGACCATCTTTTCAACCGGGGATGCTACAAATCTGTCTCTTTGTTATTATGCTCAGCGTCTGTTAGTTTACATTTTGACTGCACAATTGTGAGCTTTTTGTTATGCACAAAAAGAACATAGTTTTCTTTTATTTATGGACCATGATTATTTAATAAATGCTGATAATTTATTTTTGAGTAATTTTTTCATGTACATCTACGCTGTATGTAAATAAAAGTGCCCGTGTGACATCTGGGACACAGTGTGACTAAGAACTCTCTTTTTGTTCTTAACTTATTGCTTTAAAAAAAAAAAATATTGAGATATATATCTTATATCGCCATCCGGCTAAAAAATATCGAGATATGAATTTTGGGTCATATCGCCCAGCCCTAACTCAAAGACAAGTATCTTTGACAGTGTATATATAGATGTATTATATATAAGAGACAAATATTGTTCGTTTAATATGTTGGCATTACTAAATTTAGCTCAATGCTTACATATATGTATAAAAAGAAAATGTACAAGCTGTGATAACTGTGTCTGATAGAATGAAGAGTAGACTGATATATTAAATAATCCTTTATTGGGTGAGAAAATCAGACCATGTCATAACTGCATTAAGTCATACAGAATAGATATCAGAGCCTTAAACAGGCTGACTTCTGCTAAATGGGTCAAACTGGGAAGAAAGTATACAAACACATAACATCCTTATGTAACACTATAGATCAACTTACCTCTGAATATATAAAGCATATAAACAATTACAGCAATATGATGCAACAAACACAGCAGTGCAACTAATCCAAAATACTCAAAGCTTCATAGAACTGAAACAAACATTTATTTTTAGGTCCATTCTGCTGCTGATACATACTTTAGGTTTCTGAATATTACACTTGTTGCTGCCTTTCATAGTGTGTAACTTGAAGGCCCTGAGTACTTTCTCCCACACTGAAAACATTGGAATGATAAAATGATTTGAACATTACCTAATAAGACTGATTCAGGACAGACAATTAGTTATTTTAAACTTTTCTAGCAGTCCTTCACAAACAGGGAACAGTCTGTCTATTCTCTCCATCTGTCAGCTGCTGCTGGCTCTTCCTCCTCTTCCTCACACACTGCTGAGTTTGTCCTGGTGGATCATCAGGGGTGCAAAGCCTCACAGATGATGTGCAGCAGTGGGTCCCTCAGTCTGTCCTCACTCTGGACACTTGCAGTTGTCACACATGGAAATCAAATGTGTGATAAGCTGCAAGTGTAACTTATAAATAGGGCTGGGCGATATGGCCTAAATTATTGCGATATAATTTGAAGCATGTGCGGTAACGATATATATCGCGATATATTCTTTTCTTCTGTATAACGTATTTTCCACACTATAAGGCACACTTAAAATCCTTTAATTTTCTCAATTGAAGCTGGAGGATAAACGCCAACTTTTTTCCACTCGATAAATGTTAACGTGAGGTTAACATTTATCGAGTGGAAAAAAAGTTGGTTTGGATTCCTGAGGCGACTTTTGTTGTGATTTGGCGCTATATAAATAAAATTGAATTGAATTGAATTGAACTGTGGTCAGGGACAAATGCAATCGCATAGCAGGATGCTGTACACGGGCTAAACTTCAGTCAGGAGAACAACTGAGATTATTCATCCACAATACAAGGTTAGTTATTAATATACTGCAAAAATATGGGAATAGAACAGCTGCGAGAGAATTCAACATTAATGAATTAATGTTACGGAAGTGGAGGAAGCGCAATGTTTGGCTTTCCCCATATTTCAAAAGTGCTTCATCTCTGTGCTATGACTGTCACCCGGCAGATGATAATGGTTGTAGTCGCTGCGATGCTTTGTACCTCAGGCTCATCAGAGACAATCGTATCTAGACAATTGTAATTTCAGTGACTGAATTATTGCCGGTCATTCGTACATTTACTTTATTATATAAAATGTAGAATATATATATACTGGAAGTGCTGGGTATACAAGTCTGGCCTAAGTCTTCGGTCAGAAAGACTGCAGCAGTCCAGGAGTTTAGTTCACCGTCTTTAATGAAGCTTCACAGAAGATATGCACTTATAATTGTGGCAGGTGCAGTATCGGTGACTATAAGCATGGTTGTCTGGAAACAGAAACAGGTAATACTATAATTAGCAGGGTCAAAGATAACTAAGCAACAATCAGAACACATCATTTACTCAGACACAGCAATATTTTACAATGTCCACAAGGGGTCGCCGTAAGACCAGAAGTTGGCTAAATAGCACATATCTTCCCAGTTGCTAGTACTAAGGCAAGCATGTGGCAAGCTAACAACAGCTAAACTAAACAATAAACAACAGAAAAATCCTTTAACCGCGGGATATAATCATTGGGGGAGATTCTGGCCACTGGTATTAACTTAGTGCTAGTTAATTAAATAATTAAATAAACCTACTAACGTGGTAGCAGTGTACTGAGGCATAACTTTAGCTTAAACATACACAAACAACTATAACTATTATCATACCAGTTAACCTGTCAAAGGTAATAACACTTACAGTCTCATTAACGCACACGGAATCACACAAACTGCGATGCAACTGTATGGAAGAAATATAGTATCATCAGAATTCAAGTATTTTTAGACATTGAATTTATTTCTTCCATACAACTGCCATGCTCTGCTGCTGCTTTTCGTCCCTCACTCTCCCTCTGCGTGATGCGCACATGATCACTGGTGCGCTCATTTGGGTGCGCTTGGTTCTTGCCTCTAGACATCCTGAGGCCGAGTCAGCAGGGAATTTGCACATAAAATATATAAATTAAATCTTTTTGAAACTTATAGAATCGAATCTTTTGGTTTCTTTTTTTTCATAGCATTTTATCAAACTGTTGTCTGCTACAGAGTTAAAAGTATTGTACTAGTAGTAATATAGCATCCACCATCTCCTGCTTGCATATTGCAACAGTCACCTGAAGGGGCTGAAAATTGTAAAGACCCTACAGAACAATCAGTAAATGTGAGTAAATCTGTGATTCTGCGAGTAACACACTGGGTTCAGTTTGGAGGTTGAACTCTCACTCACCAGGATTGACAGCTGTCTGTGCCACAGTTAAACTCATGCAGTGCTAATTTAAAAACTCTCAAATATTTTGGACAATTTATATTTTTCTATCACAAAAAATACACGTCTTCATTGAAGTAAACACACAGAGCAATTAATATATATTTTTAAATATAATTTTCTTTATTTTAATTATCAAATTACAAATAAAAAAAACCCAACCCACCTCACGAGCCCTGGTCAACCCCTCACTTGAATTTTTGATTTTCAGTTTAAAGCAATTAAATTCAATCCAAAAATTCAATCCCAACAATCAAGTGATTCCCTGTGAGCAACGGTGGACAGGGAAAACTCCCTTTTAACAGGAAGAAACCTGTGACAGAACCAGGCTCAGTGTGGGGCAGTCTTCTGTCATGACTGGTTGGGAGGTGAGGGCAAAATAAAACTGAACATAAATGAGAGCACAGTATAGTTATTATGTCATAATTAACCAGTCAAGGTGGACAGGCAAACTGCACCGAAAATACCGCCCGTTATGGCAAGACCTAGACCTATACCTAGACCTAGGTTATTTGCGAGGTTGGCAAGAGCACTCTGTGGTACTTTCTCACGTCTAACAATCGCATTCTGTTCCTTTAGTACACTCAAATCCCATTCAATGTTGCCGATCCTGGCATTAATCATTCTATTTTGCTCTATGAGCAACTCTAAACGCCGAGCTATTCTCTCCATTGACTCACTTTGGAACTGCTGCAGGGACAAGTGTCAAAAGAAAAAGAATGTTCCCTGAATTATTTAAATGTAAAGGTATTACCTTTGTCAAAGACTGCTGCTTTGCAAAAACAACTGGCTGTTACTGAAGACGCATCAAGGTAAACTGTGTTAAAGCACCTCTATTTATAGACTCATGTGGCAGAGATGATGACGTCTCCCGTTTGAGAAGATCAAAGGATCAAAGAATAGCTCCGTGTCATTCCGCGCATGCTCAGATCATGCGCATTGAAATGAACGGGATATTTATTTATTCATTTTAAATACCTTGCTATATAACAAAGGCGACTGCGCACTCAAAGGACGAGGAGAGTTCAAAATAGGGCTGTTCGATATAACGACACATATGGATGACGATATGAAAAAGTCTATCGCTTCATATTACGGCAATATTTTTTCGTGGTTTTTATGGCTGTATCCCAATTCAGGGTCTGCAGCCTTAAAGTACGCAGCTTCAATGGTCCTCAAGGGCCGTGTACTCAAAGACCGCAAAGGCCGGAAGTGCGAGGCTTGTGAAATGGGACGGTCTAGCCTCCGTTGCGCTGCCCAGGTTGCCTAGCAACCATGATAGCTGGAAACGTGTGGTTGACAGAAATTAAGGAGAACATATTTTGCTCATTTGTTTGTTTCTACATGAGCTTTGTGTGATTTAATAAGTATCTGAGGCTGAGACCACAGGACTGTAAAACATGATTGTTGCATTCTTGCATATTTCTGAAAACATCTTAGTGGTGTGGCAGCCATGGGTTGAGCCAGCCCTGCAAACCCTGTGGATGGACGATACAGTGGACAGTGGGAGGAAGCATCCTAAAGCTCTCTTTGCAGACCAGCCTGTGCGATTCTCCACTCGCCGACCAGAAAAGACAAACGGCGGGTCTCAGTTGCAGCACCTCATCCATTACAACCAATGTATGCAGAAGAACATCTCTGAATGTACAACACTTTGAATCTTCAAGCAGATGGGCGACAGCAGGAGAAGACCACACCAGAGCCACTCCTGTCAGCAAAAAACAGAAACTGAGGTTACTGAACTGGACATGTGTGTGCTTAATAAACTGGCAAATTACAGCAGGATTTTCCTATCCTCGGTCAGAAGGCACAGGTGACTTATATGATGAAAGAGAGGGTCCACAGCAATGAGAATTAGGGTTCCTTTAATCCAAACATCTCCAGAAGTGAATTCGTGTGAGTATATGTATATGTGTGTGTGGTTCTGTAAAATAACAGAAATTACAATTAGCAAACAATTAAAGTCAACCAAGCTGGTCTAAATAATACAGAAAGGGTTGAACAGAAATGACTAAACACCACCCCCTGGTGGACACAAATGTGCTGCTGCACAGGGATAGACTCCATCTTTACTTTGGGCAGCTCAGTTCACAAGGGTAGCGCCATTTTGGTCAAATCAGCGTGAATATACAGTGTCTCGTGGCTACACAAACCGCTGGAAAACTCTATAAAGGCATCACACAATGTACATAGGCAAGTGTATGATAAGTTACAACCATAGAACAAACAAATACAAGGCACTTACTTATCATTCACGCACACGCACGACACATGTTCAGCACAACAGCCCAGCTCCACCAGCGCTATCACGGTGAACCAGCGCAAACACAAACAAAGGATGGAAGGAATGTACCATCTTAGCAGTGGTTAGAGGGGGTCCGTGGAACAGTCTATATACACAAATCACAGGGGTTTTCTACAGTTACAATTTGCTCACCAGAATTGGACAGTAGAAGAATGGAAAACATTGACTGCTCTGATGAGTCTTGATTTCTGCTGTGACATCCCAACTATGTTTTATTGTCATAAGCACAGTAAAGAAACATATTCTCCTGTAATATAAAATTCTTCCTTTGCTGTCCACAATAGATGCCAAACAGAAATAAATTCACATGTAAAATAGATAATAATGGGCAGCATGGTGGTTAGCACTCAGGCCGGGGTCTTTCTGGAGTTTGCATGTTCTCCCCGTGTTTGTGCGGTTTCCCTCCGGGTACTCTGCTTCCTCCCACCATCCAAAAGACATGCAGTTGGTGGGGATAGGTTAATTGATTAATCCAAATTGCCCATAGATGTGAATGTGAGTGTGAATGGTTGTCCCTGTCTGTTAGCCCTGTGACAGACTGGCGACCTGTCCAGGGTGTACCCTGCCTCTCGCCCTGACAGCTGGGATAAGCTCCAGCGCCCCCCGCAACCCTGAAAAGGACAAACGGAAGCGAATGGATGGATGGAATAGATAATAATTTAAAGACAATAAAAAATCTCATAACTATAAATCAGCATGTATGAAATGCAGTAGGTTATGAACTCCTGTCAAGTGTTTGAGTCTAATGGCAGCAGGGAAGAAAGAGTTCTTCAGTCTGGAGATCCTCCATTTCACACTTCTGTACCTCCGGTCTGAGGTTGAAAGTGTGAGCAGTACGTGTTGGGGGTGGATAGCCTCCAAGAGGATGGATGCGGGTATCCAGTGGACTCTCTGACAGTAGGCAGCTTTCACCACTCTCAGGTGTTTGCAGTAAAAAATTTTTGCAAAAAATAGCCTGAAAGCTTAGTTCCAGCTGACCTTGTATCAACCATTCAGGTTGGTGCTGGTGGTGATATTTTCTTTAGTACCAACAGAGCATGCTTAAACACCCCAGCTTACCATCCATCCATCCATCCATCCATCCATCCATCCATCTTGTTCCGCTTATCTGGGTCCTGGTCATGGGGGCAGCCTACGCAGAGAAGCCTAGCCCCTCCCTCTCCCCGCCCACTTCCTCCAGCTTGTCCAGGTGAACACCAAGGCTTACCACAGCTTACCAGAGAATTTTTAAATGATAGAATTGGCCAACTTATAATATTCAGGAGCTGGAATGGGCTCCAGCCCAATTGCGACCCTGATAAGGATGTGCAGAAGAGAATGGATGGATGGCTAATATTCAGGTTTTACCCAGGCCAGATCCGTACTTACTCTTTTATGTTAGGCTAACTCTCTCCCAGCTCTGTCACATTTACTGTGCTGGAATAGGAGAGTATCAATCCTCCCTGGTAACACAAACAGATTTTAATGTACCGTATGTTTGATTAATTGCTTGATTAATCACGCAGTCATGTCTAAATATACTCATTATCTCAGCTCTCATTTACTTGTACAGACTGTTTTACAAGAGCATGTAACGTGGGACAGATGTGGGGGCCCAGAGGCTGCAGCATGTGGCTTTTTCACATTCCTGTCACTGACCATGGCTGTAAACTCACACAGGTTAAGAACAGCAGCAAATCTTCAGTTTGGCAGTTGCAGGACAGTTTTCCAGGGAAATGACAGGCTGGAGTCTGAGTGGAACGCTTTCTTTACTGCTTCAGTGCCAAGTTAACTGAAGTAATTGTTCTGACTGTCAAGGAGGGTGAGACTGTTTTCAAACAGAGTAACTGGGGGGAAATACGAGCAGCAAAGACACCCTGCCTTCACTCCTCCCTACCTTCAGCTGTAGCTCCCACGCAGAGACACAAGCAGAGGGAGAAGGTTCCTACATTAAAACAAGCTGCCCATTTCCCTTTTCCACATCTGTTTCTCATGCTGATGGCAGGATATAACCTGTAAAACAACAATGCTCAGTAATAGACACACTGAGGGGGAAGGTAATGGCTCTGAATCAGCAGATTCAGCTACTTGCCAGAGTTTTATCAACAAATGTGACCTCCTCTTTTAAAGGGTATGCTGTCATGGGAATGTAACAAGAGAAAGTAGGAGTGACTGATGGAGGTGGAGAAAGAGCAGTTGGACAGGAAGTGTAGAGAAAAAAAAGTAGTTTAAAAAATGAAAGGAAGATGCAGAAATACTTCGTAGATGAGCAGAGAAGACGATTAGAAAAGGAAAGAATTTGTGGAAAAATAAGAACATATGAAGGCCTGTCTGCTGGCGGACCGAATTCAGCTCCTTCAGCTCCTGGTGGAAATAATCACAGTCAGAAAAGACTGAGATGATGTGGACAGCAGCTGTCCTCCTGCTGCTTTTGCCTTCGCTTCTTTCCTACGCAGTATGTACCGCACTGCATGCTATGAATGTTTTTAACTTGTCATCTGTCTTATTGATCAATATCACTCCTCCATCAGGAGTTACAGCAGGAAGCTATAAATTATGACTTGTGAGGGAGCTCATTTAAAGGTGTTAAAGTGCTTCAAGAAATGCCCATATAATCACAGAGATTTAGAGGTTAGCCACAAATTCTTGTTTTTTTAAATTAGTTATATCATCTTTAAAATGATCATGTTATGAGTTTGTGTTTTAAATGAAAGAAAATAAGTATTTTTTAACAAAATATACAGGTAAAAGTATCTGTTATGCATATATATCCACATATTGTAAGTAGATTTTTTAATTTATTTTGCTGATGCAATAATGTGTAAGCAGCACGTTTCCAAAACGTTTTCTTAGGTGGAGTTTAACTCCTTATTAGAGCTGAGCAATCTTTCCAAGTAGGTTCAGTCACGTGAAACCTACTTGGTTTCAAAGGACTGTGCACAATTTCCATCCAAAATGTGCTGTAGTGGAACGATAAAGTGAAATACCTCAAAAGCCATATTTTACTGTCGGTTACAAATCTTTTTTCGGTTTATTGGAGTTACTCTCAGCCAAGTGCGATATTTGACCTACAGCACTGCTGATCCCACGATGAAAGTCTTTTTTTCCTTGTGGTGGTGGAGAAGTTAAAACACAACAGCTAATCAGGTTAAAACACTAACAGAGTGTCTACTTCCTGACTCAGGGGACTTGAGTCAGGAAGTAGACTACAAACTACATTTTCTGTAGTACATTTGAAATAAGAAACCATGTGATATATAAAAGGCAGAAAACAAACACAACGCTGACATTATTCAGTCTCTAATGAGCCACAGGAGTCATACTTTCCAGGCTAGTTACACATAAGTGCTGACTTATAGATTGAACTCTCTCATTGTCCTTTTCTCCTGATTTCCAGGACAAAGAGAACAGAGGTAATATAAACCAATCGGAATTAGACAATCGAGATTTCGCTGATGTTCCTGTCAAAGATCAGAGACCTCTTGGTGAAGTCAAAAGTCAGGACTCATGCACCATCCCGTGTGACATCACTGTCAAACTCCTGCGAGATGAGAAACAATCCATTTGTGGTAAAGCCTTTTCTGATTTGTTGTGCTGTTGTTAGCCCCATTACCTTCATGTGTTGTTCAGTGTGTGTACTTTTGTGTGTGTGTGTGTGTGTGTGTGTGTGTGTGTGTGTGTGTGTGTGTGTGTGTGTGTGTGTGTGTTCAGGTCAGCTGCAGCAGTCTTTGCTTGCGTTTGGACGCAGCAACAGAAAACTGATGAGGGATGTGATGGAGGCGCAACAGAGAGCTCTGGACATCGTAAGCAGTCAGGTTAAACATCTGTTAAACATCTGTTAAGTGTTTGTGATCGTCAGACTGGCTGAATGTATTTACAGTGATGTCATATTTCCAGGTCACAGAGTTGATGACCAAAGTGCAAACGCTCAGCTTGGAAGTTCAGAGAAGCAACACTGAGATGTACTCCATGAAACCTGTACAATCTCATGGTAACACACACACAAACACATACGATTGTGATTATAGAGCTTGAAAGACATAAACGCTAACTAGTAACACCCAGTGACATGGTGAATTATGAAAAGTACTGTACCTTTGGTGATTTAAGTTGTGAATCATTATTTAAGAAGCTACTGAAGTTCCTTCCCCTTCCTGTTTTTCTTCTAATAGGCTACCCCTTACAAACATAAGGTTTAAACAGTAGGTTCAATCCAGAGATCACCATATTAATGACATCCCCTGTTTAAACATCATATAGAGCCAAGAGCTGAGTTTAATGTGATCTATGTTTATAACAGCATATAAATAAAAGATAATGTGGATATAAACACTATGGCCTCCCTTTGAGGATATCTTTAAACCTGGTGCATAATTTTGTCCATTATTTAAAAATGAAATCACCAGTATATCAGTTTTAGAAAAAGGTTTAAATAGAATCAACAGAACAGCATTTTTTCAAAATCTGAGGTTCGTAAAAGTTTTTTTTTTCTGACCCACAAAGCCACACCAGAAGGTATTTAAACCTTTAGTACATCAGAAATCTTCAAAATCTGCAAATTTGGAGGTACATATTTTCCACTAGATGCTGAACTGCACCACTAACTTGTACAGTCTATCATAACTCAATAGTTTGTGCCTCATTTGAGTAACTAAACAGCTCTGACGGAGAAAAACAGAGAGAAAAACAGCTCTGACAAATATATAATGATTGTGCGGCGAAGGCAGAGAATAAATTGATGCCATTTATATTAAGCTCAGTGACTAATTATTACATGAAGTGCACAGTCCTTCAAGTCATTAGTGGCTATAAATCAAAAAAGTTGCTTCACCATAAATTTGATTAAATTACTCTCCTGGTGACCAAACAGAGTGTTTGTTGCATTGATTAGGACGAGACTGCAGCGACATCAAGGACAACCTCGTGTCAGTCGTCCCCAAGATCCCCAGTGGCATTTACATAGTCCACCCAGAGAACACTGACTCTTCATTTGAGGTACATGTATATAATTCATTCATTCACTCCTTCAGTGATTTATTCACTCTGTGGCCGACACTCAAAGCAAAGCTTGTCCTGCAGGTTTTCTGTGAGATGGACTATATGGGAGGCGGATGGACGGTGATGCAGAGGAGGAGTGACGGTTTAACTGACTTCAAAAGATCCTGGGATGGCTATGTCAATGGCTTTGGACACCTTGCAGGTTGTACATTATCAAAGAGATCCTCTTTGAGGTTGAACTGTTAAAAATAACATTAGATGGTGGTAAGCTAGATGCTCAAAATATACTTTATAGTATCAGCTAAAGAATGTTTTGGGAACCACTGACCAACATAATGTTCACTATCTGCTGGACCTGAGGTTGTGTGATTCGTAGGTTTCCATTGTGAGTGAATTCATTTGCCACAACAACCATAATTATCCATCACTTTAAGGCTTACTACAGTCTAAAGGTGTGCGTTACAGAGTATTTTACTTTTGGAATCGACTTTCTTGTTGATCCAGTCTAAAGCAGCCATTGGAGGAACTGCAGTCTAGGAGGAACTTTCATTTTTTATCAATGGTTTTTGCTTGAGCAGCACATAAAGTTGTGCTAGCATAACAACTAGCACAGAGGAAACGTTAGCAAAGCATGAAGAGGATAAGTTTTAATAGGCTGCTGCTGTATATATAGGACTATCGGTGTATGGATGGCAGGCTAGCATTTTGATTCTGTTCCCAGTATTTATACTAAGGTTAGCTAGCCATCACCTAGTGAGGTATCATAGCATTTCCTCAAAGTTGTCACACCGTCTCATTTTTATCAGTCTACACATATTGAGAACTATACCTTTCACTTCACCACTAAATCTCTCGTCTTGTGTTTAGGAGAACACTGGTTGGGCTTGAGGAAGGTGTTTCACATAGTAAACCAGAAGGATACTCGATTCCAGCTTCACATTGCTCTAGTCTCCCATGACGATGTCACCTCTTATGCATCGTATGATGACTTCCGCCTTGACAGTGAAACGCAGTTCTTCAGCATACACCTGGGCAGATATGCAGGTAGTGCAGGTATGGCTTAATAAGTTAAACTTCACAAAACAAATGTTATTTTTTTAAAATTGCTAAAGTGCAAATTAAAACACCGGCGACCGGTCCACATGGTTATTTTGTGTCTCCTGCATGTCTGCATGGATTTCTGCGTGCTCTGGTGCAGGTGATGCGTTTCGAGGCTACAACCAGGAACAGAACCAGGACACGGCACCGTTCAGTGCCTCAGATGTCGACAATGATGGCTGCAACCCTTTCTGCTCCATTGGCAATTGCACGGTGGAGAGCTGCAGCATTCACCACAACCACACGGGGTGGTGGTTCAATCAGTGCGGTCTGGCAAATCTCAACGGCTCTCCCGAAGACACAGAGCGAAACCAGGGGCAGAGGACGCACATCGTGTGGGACACCTGGAGACACAACGGAGTCCCCTACACCATCAAATCTGTCACCATGAAGATCAGGAGGATTGCAACCAATAATTGAGAGATGATGGGAAGAAATGGATCATTTCAATGCGTGACTAAAAGCTTCATTAAAACAGAATATAGTTCTTCTGGATTACTATTTTCACTGTGACCAACATAAAATAAAATAAAATCAGCCAATTACTTATGGTGTTCTTCTTCTTTTACACTAATTGCAAACTCTGCTGCATTCCTGTCAGTTTCAACTGATCTTGGTTCAGCTAACATACACACCAAGGTAAGGGAGGAGAACTTAAACTGATCCAGTCCAGTAGGTGGTGCTGTGAATCTCAGCAAAGTGTACCGATTGAGACCTACATCACATGCAGTTTATTAGTATTGACCAGATTATTTCTGTCACTATTGCAGCAGAAATAATCCGCAACCATGAAATCCAAGCCTGATTAGTAAAAAAGAAAAACCCTGCAAAGTTCTGATCAAACAGAAACTAAATGCGACCTCCCCAAATAAATACGTTAGCAAGCCAGAGGACCTCTGTTGCTTCAGACACCCAGAGTACCCTCCCTGCTCCACAATCAAATCACTGGATTAGAGAGAAAAGGTTACCGAGGCTACAGCTGAAAACTGGGGCTTCTTCTTCCCCGAGGTCACATTCACACTGACGTGTGAAACTGAATCAGCCCCCTGATTCATCTCAGTATAACCACCGTGTTGAAACAGTCTGCAGAAACCTCGTGGTTTCACCCCTTCAGGTGCATCACATGATAGTCATTGATTAAAAGCAATCAAGTTTGGTAATCCTGTAAGCCAGTAACGACCAACAGTAGCTCATACCTGTCTCAAGGTCGTGGTGTTAAAGACTTCTTGTTTCAGTAAATCTTTTACCAAATGATGATTCAATCAGGAAAGTTTCATGCGCATCAGAACTTTTGAGCGCTCCAAGAATCAGACGCTGTTATTATCGTCTCTCCGGATGAGCACTAGACACTTTGCAGCTGTAATGAAAACCGCAGCCTCTTGAGCACGCTGGCAGGACCTCAGACTGTTTAGTTTCGCCAGAAAATCACAGAAACTGGTGTATTCTAATCTCGCAGGTGTCCAACAAACCAGCGGTGATACTGATTTCTTATTATTCACACATTAGAGAAAGAAAACACAGAATAAAAAACAAACTCGGGAGAGTCAGGAGTGTGTCTAAGTTTTACCTGTTACATAAAAAATAAGGAGAAGTAGAAGTAAAGAAGAGCGAGAAAATGGTGGGATTGGGTGAAGGAAGGAGCTGCAGGTTCAGGTTGGTTTATTGGACAAAGAACAGATGCACAGGCTGCAGAACAGCTGCTTCCACACAGGAAACAATTTGGTCTGGGCCTTTGTGTGCGTGTGTGTTTTTCTTGTTCTTCCTCCCCTCCTTCTTCAGAGTTCAGCCCAACAAAACATGAACTATGAGCGAAATATCTTGAACTCAGGTGGCTTCATCATTTCAAGTGACGTCTTTAAAGTATACGGCTTTGGTAACTCTACTCCAGTTAGCTGCAGCATTGTGGGGCTTACATGTACGGTGTCCTGTTGGTGCCAAAGTTTGTCTGTGTGTGTGTGATATGTGTGTGTTTGTGCTTGTGTGTTTTAGCGTCAGTGATTCAGGTGATAACACTGAAGGAGCGCCTGCTCTATGTGTGGTCTGGTATGCCTACATATCACCGCAGTTAATCAATACGCACACCCACACATGAGGAGGACACACAAAGGACTGTCCAGGTACTTGTCCACTCAGTGCCCCTCAGTAAGAGTGTGTATGTTTAGGCTGACAGTGTTTACATCCAGATCTCAGGTCTGTTCTGTTCAGACGAGCAAATCTTAACAAAAACCCACAATGGTGACATTTGTCAGACTTTACCCCCATTGCCACTGAAATGTGACGCCCCTACGCCACGACACATCCAAACTGGCTAATCTTCAGCAATCAGGTCCTTAAAAGGCAATTCTCTCTGCCACAATTGTGCATTGGAGATCCTGCTTTATCAGGCTGATTTCACGCTGAGACTTTTTACAGACTGTAAGGGGTTTTTTCATGTGAAATTCAGCTTGAAAGCAGACAAAAAGTGCTCTCAGCTGACATAGGTAGCAACAAAACAAATAAAAGAATTATGGGACAATAAAGCAGAAGATGATCACAATATTGCTGCAAAGAGCTACTAAAAGCTGGACAGTTGTAAACACATGAACACATGTGATTGGGTACAGAGTTTTCCCACACTGGACCAGGATCAGCTGAGAGTGGGAGCACACAGGAAGCAAAGTCTACAGGGAATTTAAACCCTGAGGAATCTCATCTGCTGTTCATCAGCCATCAGTCACTTCTGCACGCATGTACACACACACTAAAACTCTCAACACGTACTCTAAACAATGCAGTTTAAAATAGCATCTTACGAGTCAAAAATACAACTATTGGTAAGACACTATATCATGAGAATATTTCATTTCTTTACTCCTATTATTTTTGTAACAAATCCACCTTTATTGCCACGACTAATACTGAGTAATATCAAAGAAAGAGATGAAGGACTTGGTGAAACCGCTGAGACAAATATGAACCTACATCTGTAGTAACTCTGAGCCTGTTCAGTCGCAACCCTGAGCTTCCTCCCACATCTGTAAAGTTCAATGCGTCACGTAAGGAAAAGTGTTGTGGGACCCAGAAGGATGCATTCTTTCTCAAGAACACAGAAAAAACCAGAGGGGGAGGGCGACAGAGAGACGGAGAGAGAGAGACGTGCCACAGACACTTGATTAGTCTTTCACATGAAACGGGAGCGCAGCCTCTGCTGTCGATCACCTCCAGGATGAACCACAGACCGCTTGCAGTTCATCATGCCAGCCGGACTGCAGGTTACAGCGACAGCCCCAGAGCCAGGAGCCGTGATAACCTGCTCATGTACGATGATTTTGGAGAGGAAACGTGTTGCTCCGGACGATGCCTTGGGTAAGTCTGCCAGAGGTGTAGCAGGCATATATGCTCATCCTCTGCATCTTTTTGTTAAAATCATGGATAAGACTGACAGATTTTAAAAAGTTTGAAGGAGAAGATAAAACGTATTTGGACGCCTGATGGTAATTTTCACTAAATATTGCAAGCACAATGTTCTTCAGTTTGCATTCTTTAACTTGGAACCAGCAAAACAGCCACAGGTGCTCATTGGGTTTAACTCTAGGTCAGCGCTCTGGGATGGAGGGAGGGAGACTGAGTGTACTTCAGAACCCATGATCCATTAGTAAACGTAATTTAACTTATGAGTAACATAATGCTTATAATGTAAACCATTTTTTTTGCATTTCCTGCCTCGTTATTTACATTAGCCTCAGTGCTCAGTGCTACAGGATTTCTCAACCTCTTCTTATGCTCCTCTCGTCACACACTGATGCCTGCTTGGGAATCTTTTTGGTCGTTCTGATGCACTGAGTACTTCGTTTTTATGTGCAAACCTTGTAAGCCATCATGGCATAAACAACAAACCTCATATGATGTAGCAGAACAGAATGTTAGATAATGCATCTTAAAAGAATATTAAGAAAGAAATACAGAACCAGGAAAATGTTGTAACTTGATACTATTTCATCTGTTCTCTAGGTAAAAGTTAACTTACATCTACTAATTGCAGATTATGGTAGGCAAGTATATGAATGAGGTTAACTGTGATTCAGTGCTCTCTCACGGGTGTGTGGGTCTCTCTCTCATTACTTGTGTGGATAGCACACCTGCACCGTTCTGGTTGAGAACTACATTGTGTGTAAATTCATGTGTGGACCATACACCGAGTGTTTTTTGTGTTTCTGGCAGCCACAGTAACTCTGAGCGACAGCTTATGGCTCGTCTCACTGCTGCTAAACGACGCCAGGCTCTCCGTGGACCTGCCTACATGTTCTCAGCTCCCTCAGTCAGCCTGTCAGAGGTTGAGCAGCGTTTCCTGGAAGCAGCTGAATACGGGAACATACCAGAGGTGCGGCGTATGCTGCTGCATGTACCCAACTTGAACGTCAACGCTGTTGACTACATGGGCCAAAATGCACTGCAGCTGGCAGTGGCCAACGAACATCTGGAGGTGACAGAGCTGCTGCTGGGGAGGGCAGACTTGGCCAGAGTGGGCGACGCTCTCCTTTTAGCCATCAGTAAGACCTGATTATTTATGTATGGCCAAAAACACATAATATGGCAAAATCTCTATATCACTCAAAAGTTCCAAAGATGTCAGACACAACACATTGCTTGACTGGATGGAACCACAGTTATGTAACCGTTTATCCGTTAATCTGTGTCCTTACATAGCTGTGTCTCTTTATGAGTCTAGTGACATTGCTTAATAATAATAATGATTAATTGCCTCAGTACTGTTAACCCCTCTGTACCACAGCCTCTGAGTCAAGTTTCTCATACATCCTGCAGCCACTCAGCCGCCTGCAAAAATGTTACCACAGTTGCACTGGCATTTTTCTGCTCAAACGGGCCAGACTTGGACCATTTCTGGTGAAATACTTTGTGTTTAGTTTGAGGAGATTGTTGATGACTACGTTTTTACATTTTACTTATTTCTTTATATTTTGCTAGGACAATGGGAATGTAGTGTATAAAGCAAAAAGAGTGCAATTCTAACAAACTTCAAAATCAATGTTTGGTATCACCACCTTTATTCTTTAACATAGTTTCAGCTCTTGTAGCTTCATTCTCTGGTCTGTTGAAGGAAATTCAAAGTTTTACTTTGGATGTTGGCTGCCTTCTGTTCTCGTCAAGATCTCATACTGCTTAAATAATGCTGATGTCCGAGCTCTGGGGAGGCCAGTCCATCACTGATAGTATGCAAGTGTGTGTTTTTCTATACAGGTATGCTTTTACTAATCATTGGCAGTGTGTTTGGGATGACTGTCATGCTGAATAATGAAGCCACTGACAATCAGATGCTTTTCAGATGGTATTGCACGACGGATCAAAATTAAAAAGTTTACTTTTCTGTGTTCGTAATTTCATTGGTTTTAACAACATCTTCAACACCACTGTCTATGATGCCTGAAACCTTTAAAGACTCTCCACCAACTTACTGTTGTACGTCTCTGCTGACCTCCTTCATATATAATAATGATGATTTGAACCAGAATGTTCATATTTGGATTCAGTGCTCAATATGACCTGTTGCTAGAGATTTTCAGTCCACTTATTGGGAAATTTGGCAAACCTCAGTTTTCCTGTTTTCCTTCTTTAAGAAGGTCTTCTTGACAGCCACCCTTCCAATGAGGCCAGTGAACAGTAAATGGATCAGCTGAAGGTTCAGATGCGTCTCTCAGGTCTGGACTAAAAATGAGGGGAAAAGAAGCCAATGCCTAAAGAAAAACCTTTGAAAGGCCCTGAGAAATCCTGGAGAACTACTGCCCAAGACGACTAAACTTTGGCTTTTGCAAAATCCTGTCTAGCTAAGTTGCCAACATGCTAATTTAGCACGAGTACAAAAGACTAGACTTTTAGCCTCTTCTGTTAGCAGTTACAAGATTTAAAAGATTGTTGCTTTAAAAAAGACAATATTAAAGGTTGGTTCCATTGTTCAGGAAGGCTGAGGATGTATGTTTTCTTCTTTAGTAAGTCATCATTTAAAAAAAAAAAAAATACAGGCGATGTAGTATTGAAAAACTGTGACCAACCTGAGTAGATAGCCTATATCAGGGGTTCTCCAAGTATGGCCTGTGGGATAACGGCGGTCCTTATCAAAATCTATTATGCACTGCAGGCATTGGAAGGAAAATATACATTTAATTTCTCCACAGTTTATGTTTTAAGGTAGTAAAATATGAGTTCAAAGGACCATTTTCTTTCAAGTTGAGCTATTCTGTTTGAGCCATTATGGCATGCTAACAAATGATTAGGAAATTTAACAACTACTTCAGTAATGGTTAAAAATACTTTAAACCAGCCCCCCCAAAAAACTGCAATAATGATCACAAACTCCAGCAAACTACCAAATGCTATGTAAGCTAACATTTTAGAGTTATCGTTAAGATTCAGCAATTTTAGCAACAGCAGTGTAAATGAAGTTGTACCACCAACAAGTTTGCTCCGTTTTTGTTTTAGGTAAAGGTTATGTTCGCATCACAGAGACTTTACTGGGCCACCCTTCATTTAGAGACGCCCGTCGTCTAACAGCAAGCCCCGTTCAGGCAGACATGTTGGATGACTTCTATGCTTATGATGAGGACGGGACAAGGTATGTGTGAGGAAGAGGTGTTTCATTACTTACATTTGTATATTTGTTTAAGGTAATAGCGGACACTTTATTAGGCACATTTGCATTTCAGGAAAACATTTGGAACATGCATAAACATGAAACTTTTTTAGATATGTATTGAGTATTTATTAAACACCTCAATGGTTTGTGTGATTCTGTCTTTCAGACACTTGAGCAGCTACTCAGTTTATGGTGGGCAGATGCTGTAAGATAAAGAGACAGTATTAGCCACAAATGTATCCAGTTATTGTGTGGTTAAGAGAAGTGTGGGTAGTGTATTTATGCGATAATCATGAACATGGGTGCTGATGGAAAGAAGGAAGTGGGGTGGGGGATGAGCATGTTATGAGCAAGGTGTGGCTTATCAGCAGCAGCAGACTCTTTCTTTTGCTATTGCTGCTTCATAAAGCTGTTGTGTAAAGTTTGCAAATTAAAGCTTCAATAAATAAAATAGCAAAACTTGTGTTTTATAAAAACAAGTTCCTGACATGCAGATCTCTCCTTAATATTTGGTTTCAAGGCTCGTTTTTGCTTTCATCATGCAGCTACATGCAGCTTTTTTTTTTTTTCCACTGGCAACTAAGTTTGTTTGCATTAAAGAAACTAAGTTTAGAAGTCCTGGCAGATGGATTTAGCAGCAAATCATTTTCCTGTTTACAGTCTTTGTGCTAAGCTAAGCTAGTTCTGGCAGTAGCTTCATATGTGCTGATTGGAGATATTATATCTAATCTATCTCTGAACAAGAAAGCAGTTAAATATGTTCCACAACTGTCATAGTCTCATACGAGTCAACAACAAGAAGCTGACAATAGGGGGGTAGTGAGGTATAAATGGAAATGTCCATGCTTGGTGACGCAATGTAACTATGATGGATGCACTGACTGCTCCAGCTGCTGCTATTTTTTTTTTTTTTTGCTTTTTTGCAGTTAGTTTGCAGAAAAGTTCATTAAATAAATTCATAACATTCATAAAAATGTTGAAACTTAAACCTCGTTTGCAGAAACGAAGCTAAGGCGAATGCTGATACTGCGTACTATCTGCATGTTTCTCTGTGTGTAAATTCCTGCAGGTTTTCTCATGACGTGACTCCAGTGATACTGGCTGCACACTGTCAGGAATATGAAATTGTTTACACCCTGCTAAGTAAAGGGGCTCGCATCGATCCGCCTCATGACTACTTCTGTGGCTGTGACTCGTGCAACTACCAGCAGCAGTTTGACTCCTTCAGCCACTCCCGATCGAGGATCAATGCCTACAGAGGACTCGCCAGTCCTGCTTACCTCTCCTTGTCTAATGAGGATCCAGTGCTGGCAGCACTGGAGCTCAGCAATGAACTGGCCATGCTAGCTAATATTGAGAAAGAATTTAAGGTACAAATACAACGACAAGAACAAAAATGCAAACACAAGTCCGGCAGAACTAATGTGCACTGTCTGTTATCACTGCTGTACACATACCCTAAAACATACCCATGAACATTTTATAAACCTTAAGAGAAGAACAGACGAGGGTCTAGATCCTGTGGTCACTGTTCAGATTTTTGGTTTGACACATAAACAACAGCTGTAATTATTGCTGGGCTCAGAGTACCAAAGTATGCTGTGGGTACTGTACAATAAATAAACAACAGGATGCCTGAGCAGAGATGTCCAAATACAGCCTACACATTTTTTTCTTGATGTTCATGCTGTGAAAAGTATTTGCCCCCTTCCCGATTTCTTATTCGTTTCCATATTTGTCACATTTGGAAGAACACAAAGGCTTGCTAACATTGCCAAGACTTTTGGGAAATATTCTGTGGGCTGATGAGACAGAAGTTGAACTTTTTAGAAGCTTTGTATCCTGTTACATGTGGCATAAAACTAGCAAAGCATTCCATAACGAAAACATGACAACAGCCAAACACGGTGGTGGTGATGTAGTGTGATGGTCAGAGGCTGCTTTGCTGCTTCAAGACCTGGATGACTTGCTGTTGACTTGATATATTCATGAATTCTGCTCTCTAACAGGAAATCCTGAAGGAGAATGTCCATTCATTCCCTGAAGCTCAAGAGCACTCAGGTTAAGCAGCAATGACATGGAGTGGCCTAGTCAAAGTCTGGTCTCAGACTTTGACTTTGACTAGACGGAGATGCTTTGACATCACTGTAAACAGACTGTTCAGGCTCAAACACCCTCCAATGTGACTGAATGACAACAATACTGCATGGAAGAGTAGGCTAAAAATTCCTCCACAGCGTTGTGAAAGACTCACTGTCAGCTTTCAGAAATGCATGATTGCTGTTTTTGCTACTAGAAATAGCACAAACAGTTATTAGGTTTAGGGGCAAGTGTGGATAGCTTTTTGCTCTCAATAAATGAAAACATCATTTAAAAACTACCTTTTGCATTTACTTGCATCTTACTAGCATCTTACCAAATCATCTCAAATGTTTCACTCCTGATGCACATTTCCTCCATCATGTTTCTAGAATGACTACTCCCGCCTTTCGAGCCAGTGCAAGGATTACGTGGTGGGCCTTCTGGACCTGTGTCGCAGCACGGAGGAAGTTGAGGCCATATTAAATGGAGAAACTGACTCGGATGATAGCTATGATGTACCAGGTCGCCCCTCCCTCACACGGCTCAAATTAGCCATCAAATACGAGCTCAAAAAGGTCAGTGTGTTCTCAAACAGGCAATGACACAGCAGCAGGATAAAACATGGGTTTTCTGAGCAAGTTAGAAGTATTGCAAACATTTATCTGTGCTATGGGAGCAGCATAACCCATTTAGATTGATATCCTACTAAAAACTGTCATTGTCATTCCAGTTGTGGACGACATAGAGCCAAACTGATATGTTGGCCGATAACAGCTATTTGCCGATATATCAGTATTGGCAAATAATTTCCATTTTTAGGTTGATAAATGAAAACTAAAGAAGAGAACGAAGAAACATCGCTCAACTGTGTTGCGAAGGTTATTACATAAGTTTTCCACTAGAAGGTGCTCTGCAGCTCCCGTGTTGGAAAAGTATTCAGAACAACCAGCTGATCTGAGCAGAGTTGGGCAGAGTGTAAACGAGTCATGTGACAATAAAACAAGTTTATTTTTAAACTGCTTTGTTATACTATCTTAGTAAAAAGTAACTACACATAACACATTTTGGGGAATTTTTTTTTCTAGTGTGCCTGAAAGAAAAAAAAAAAATCGGCTAATATATCAGATTTTTAAATCACCAAATATCAGTAATGGTGTCTGTCTAAAAAATTCTATATGAGTTGGACTGTCCGTAACATTACTGCATGAGGGTAACAAACTTTTAAAATCAGACAAATATCCAAAGGTGAGAAAAACAACAACAACAACAACAACAACAGCTATGGATGCTGGGAAACAATGCCTAATTTTAAGATCAATTTAAAAAAATAGAAATGAAAAATGGAATTTATAGTGTGAAACATCAAAATGCTGTCGACAAGTGTTTTTAATATAAAGATATTTGTAGCACTTAGTCACGTTGAGCTGAGTCTGAACTCATCTGTCTTCATTTCTAATTGCAGCTGTCTGATGTAATCGTTTTAGAAGCCAATTTGTGTGGTTTAAATCATTAATCAGTTTGTAAAATGCCAGAAAATTACTCTTCATAAATCGATTAAATGTTCAGATCAATAAAAACAAAAATAAATCTGCTCTAGTTTCAGCTCTCAGGTGTAATGGATTTCTGCTTTTCTCTGTTTCAAATAAATAAAAATAGAATCACACTTTAAGGATTCTACCTTAAGCTTCCAGTAGCCTTTATGTCACGGTCCGGGGCAGCGGCCGTGTGAAGAGTGGAAAGGAGGACTCAAATGCAGCACTTACTCAGATGTAAAGGCGATTTATTGACAATATCAAACATAAAGTGGAGATGGCAAAACAGAACTAAGGATGAACTAAACTGGGTGAAACTACACAAAGGAGTGGCAAACCTGAACATGAAGGGAGAACAGCAGGGAGAGCACGCAGGGGATTTCACAGGGTATGAACACAGACGACGCGACGAGGAGCAGAGGAAATCACACACTATAAATACACAAAGAGACACTGGGAAATCACGCACAGGTGGGGGAAACAGCTGGACCTGATTAACCTGACGAGACAGGGGAACACTAACACCAGGGACCAACAGAGGGAGCACAAACCCAGAACCCAGTGTCTAAAATCCCAAACACAAACCATCCCAAAACAGCCATGAATAATAATGAAAGTAATAACAATAAAGAACATAAACATAAAGTCACTGAGTCATGGTCGCAGGACCATGACACTTTATTTTCCCGTTTCCTTCTCCTTAACTCTTCTGTCCTACTTCTTTCATCTGTGCCTTTCAGTTTGTGGCTCATCCTAACTGCCAGCAGCAGCTGCTGAGTATCTGGTATGAGAACCTGCCTGGCCTGAGACAACAAACCACTGCCATCAAACTGCTGGTGGTGCTGGCGGTGGCTATAGGACTGCCTGGACTGGCTGTGGCTTACTGGATTGCCCCATGCACCAGAGTAAGTAATATTTACATCCATAAAGATCATTCACAGTACAAGCTTTCCTCTCACCCTTCCGTTATTCCATCTCTCATTCTCAGGTGGGAAAAGTGATGCGTAGCCCCTTCATGAAGTTTGTGGCTCATGCCTCATCCTTTACAATTTTCCTGGGTCTTCTCATCCTGAATGCTGCTGACCGCTTTGCAGGCACCACCCTGCTGCCAAACATGACACACCATCAGCTCCCGGGCAGCTCTGACCCTCTGCTGCTCTACCGCATGACTACAACACCCTTCACTTGGATGGAGATCCTTATCATCTCATGGGTCATAGGTGAGCATAAGATGATGATAGATAATAAAAAAGCAAACAATTAAAAAAACAACTGAACATCTGCCGAATCATGTCATTTGTGTTCTTGTGCTCCTGCTGCAGGTATGATTTGGGCAGAGGTAAAGGAGATCTGGAGTCAAGGACCAGGGGAGTACCTGGTTGAGCCGTGGAACTTCTTGGATTTTGGGATGCTCGCCATCTTCCTGGCTTCCTTTAGCTGCCGCTTCTCTGCGCTGAGACATGCTAACTTAGCACAGACCTCTGTGTATGCAAAATACACAACGCTGATTAATGTCACACTGCCTAAGGAGATACGCTACTTCACTATGGGTGAGCAGTTTCACATTTTCACACATCGCATGAACTAATTCAAATACCATGATGTGCTTGATTTATACAGCAGCAAATCACTTGAAAAGAACCCCCAACAACCAGACAACCCCCTATAAACAAGTACTTGGTGACAGTGGGAAGTAAAGACTCCTTTCTAACAGGAAGAAACCTCTAGCAGAGAGGGGTAGCCATGCGCCATGACCGATTGGGGGTGAGGGGAGAGTCTTTACAGGACAATCTGTGTTATAGTAGAGCCTTTACTTTACAATATTAAGCACCTTGAAGTGACTGTTGTTGTAATTTGGCACTGTATACATAAGATTGAATTGAAACAGAACAAAAGACACATGTTTCCTTCCTGCTGGGAGACACTGCCATGAGGTGATGTGATTGGCTGGAAACAACTTTTAGGCAGGTTGCAAGCATCAAAGTAACATCGGCAGAAATGCCAGAACCCAAGGTTTCAGAGCTGAAGATTGATTTATAAGGAAAAGATTCACTTCACTTGTTCATGGCTTTAATGTTGTGTCTGTTGTAGCTGTCAGTCTATAGATGTAAAAAGTAAAAAGTATCACTGTCGCCCTAGATTTTCCTGTGCTTATTGGCAAATTAACTTTTGTTTTTTCCTTCTCTTTAAAGAGAACAAGATGAAATTAAGCCGCGTGGCTAACACATCCTTTGTTAAATAGCCTTTTTAGTGCCCGGCTTGTGCTCATTTATCAAAATAATCTTCAGTGTGCCTTAAAACAATAATTGCAAGCTTTAATCAAAGGTGATTTTCTGACTTACGCTTGTGTTCTTTTGTAGCTCGTATCGAGTGGGTGGCGTCAGATCCCCAGTTGGTATCAGAGGGCCTGTACGCGGTCGCAGTGGTGCTGAGCTTCTCTCGGATTGCTTATATCCTCCCGGCCAACGAAAGCTTTGGTCCCCTGCAAATCTCTTTGGGAAGGACAGTAAAGGACATTTTTAAGTTCATGGTCATTTTCATCTTGGTCTTTCTGGCGTTCATGATCGGCATGTTCAACCTGTACTCTTATTACCTGGGTGCAAAACAAAATGATGCCTTCACAACGTAAGTCAATACCAGTGAACATCTGAATTTGTTTTTTTATCTATTTATTTTTTTCATCAACTTGCACAGACGAATTCATCATGAAACTTGATTCAATTCTTGATCAACAATGGATTACCAATCCAAACCAAGGATATCACCACAAGGGTTCACAGATATTTTATATCCTGATCCTTTCTAACTATTCTTATCCAAGATCTGAGAGCTGTTTCTTTGGTAGACCCACTCATTTTGTGGTTATTACAGTTAAAAGAAGCCCCAACATTTTTGTGGCTTGTCACCATTTAAAACCAAGCCCTTGGGACCCTTATCACTGGTTGTGGTTATAGTGTGGGCAAAACTTATCATCAGTGCACCCAGGAGGGATTTGATCTCCCTACAGCTGAAGAAGTTTTGAGTCCAGAAAAAGTTAAAGTATCTTGGATTTCAAAACAAAGAGCAAAATTATGTGGCAGCAATGAAAAGAATCTTGCATTTATCTTGGGACCCATTAGCACAAATAGTTACAGCTAAACCTTTACACAGTCATAATAGAGTATTATAAAAATATGACATGTTGCCTCAAAATCAGATTCATTGTGCCAAATAAATTCATGCTAAACTTGCATGTTTGTGCAATAATGTCAACACTATTCTGAATTATTCTGTAATTTTAACTCCAAAAAACATTTTGTCCTTCTGTTGATTTACTAAAAGAGTATCTCTGACGTTGATGGTGTACGGCTGGTTTGAATTCAAAAATAACTTCCCTCTGTTCTCCCTCTGTCCCTTTATTCGTCTGTGCATCCGTCCAGCCTGGAGGAGAGCTTCAAGACATTGTTCTGGGCTATATTTGGACTGTCTGAGGTCAGATCCGTAGTGATCAACAACGGACACAAATTCATCGAGAACACTGGTTACGTCCTGTACGGAGTTTACAATGTTACCATGGTGATAGTGCTGCTCAACATGCTCATTGCCATGATTAATAGTTCCTTCCAGGAGATTGAGGTAGGTCATTAAGACGGTAAATCATTCTGTGCCCCAGATGCATGCTTGAAAATATGAAGCATGGGCTGAAAAAGCAGCCCCACATGTAGCGCACGTTGAACTGGTACTTATATAGCACTAACTCTAACAAAGATTCACTACAAGGTTCATTCACCCAAGCACACACACATTCATAAAGAGAAATAATGTCATTTAAATTAAGATATAAAGGGAAGCAAATTACTTTAATTTATTTGTGTCACAGAATGTGAATACAACTAAATTAAATCAGGGCCTTTTCCTTTACCCAGCAATTATGCCTGTATAGACCCACCTGTGGGTAAAGTGTCCTGCTGTGTGGACTTGGTAAACCCCCACTTATCCCATCTGAGCCCCAATTAGGTGAGCCCACACAGGGTTGACAGCAGTGTTGGCCTTGGAGTCTCTATAAGAGTTTTCTGTAAGCCGCTGTGGGTTGCCCACAGAAAACCTACGTGAGCCCCATGTAGGCTAGCCCATGAGGGGCCCATAGCAGTTTTATCCCTTTGCCCTCCCAAGAAGTAATTCTGTGGGTGCTCCACAGTGGATGCATCTAATGTAGTGCCCATAGTAATTTTTTCCTTTTGGATTCCTGTGAGGATTTTCATATAGTGAGCTTACCCATAGAAAACCCTCACTAAAACACCTATGGGTTAGCCCATTAAGGCCCCACATTAGTTTTACCCCCTGGGCTAACCCATAGGTGTTTTCTGTGGGTAACCCATAGTGAATTTACCCTGCTCACTGCTTACTCAGGTCCACACTTCACCCATACCTACCCACTGTGTGCCCATGCGGGTATGTTTGCTGACACATTGTTTATAAAAAGGCGAGCCTATATAGGGAAACGTGATTATTGTGGAGAAGACGAAACTGTTGAACATATTTTATTACTTTGTCAGAGGTAGTATTAACCTGAGTTAGGATTTGAGTTTTCCTTCTTTTTTTTCTTTGAGGGCAAGTGGCTCCATAGTAATTGACATGTTTGCTTAACAAGCAAGAGATCCTTGGTTTTAACTTTGGGAGGAGACATAAATGTATTTGGAGTTGTGTGAGGAAGGACTGTTGTTAGAATCTGCTATGTCAATATGTGGAGACCCCTTGTGAATAAAGGAGTGGCTGGTCCACACTTCATACCAACTGGTGGTTGTAATGCACCACAGGCTTTTCCCCCTTCTGTACTGTCAAACATGTATATTTCCCTTCCCTGATACATTTCCCCGTTTTCGTCGTGATTTTTAATTTTTTTTAGGATGATGCTGACGTCGAGTGGAAGTTTGCTCGTGCAAAACTTTGGTTCTCCTACTTTGAGGAGGGAAGGACACTCCCTGTGCCCTTCAACCTAGTCCCCAGCCCAAAATCTATGCTCGGACTGGCCACAGGCATCAAGTCCTTGCTCCTGCAGTTAGTTGAAGGACACAGCAAAGAGAAAAATGAGACACAACTCAACCAGGTACCACACAGTATGGCGATTAATTCCCTAATATATCCAATGTTTATCCTTACGCAGCTTGAAAGGTAACATGATAGTTCAGCGTTAGTGGCAGAGCCTTAGCACCTCCCAGTGGTATTACTGCCACACCACAGAAATCTCACAATTCTGTTCAGCTAATTTGAGCTCAATTTTCCAGCTTGGAGTAAGCAAAAACTCAGGATATGGTGCTTCTACCAGCCGAACCAGATATCAGGCACGTGTTTGTGTATTTCACTGTTTTAAAACATAATTTTATTACTTGTTTTAATGTGTTATTTTTGCACAGAACATTTTGTTCATAATTCGAACCCCTTTCCCGGTTACAGAAGATCATGAAGCGGCTAATAAAGCGGTACATCATCAAAGCACAAGCAGACAGAGAGAGCGATGAGATCACTGAAGGTAAAATAATAAAGAGCACCATTTGTCCTCCCATGCTGGCATCAACATTTTCTTTGATAGCTTTGCATCTTTTTTTTTTTTTAATCCAGGAGAGCTGAAAGAAATCAAGCAGGACATTTCCAGTTTGCGATATGAGCTGCTAGAAGAAAAAGCACAAAACCTGGAGACGCTCGATGGGCTGCTGAAGAGGCTGGGAGAGATCAGTACGCCTTCATCATAGCAATGTCTGTCATAAGTGAAGAGCGCAAAGATTAAGTGCCTATTCACTGTCAAAAGATGCTGTATACATAGTGACACAACATTACTAACGATAAATGACAATGCACGTATGTGAATATAAACATTAAATATAAAAGGTCAAATGTATGTGACCGACAGTGTGATACACATTTTTTTGTAAAGTACAGACTCAATTTAAATATTCTATACTTATCTGCACACACACACACACACACACACACACACACACACACACACACACACACACACACACACACACACACACGGAGTACTGTCCAAAACTCACTACCTATCATTTCTTCATATTTTGCTTCCAGGTGGTCAGACCTTATTGTAATTTTTAAGCTGGTCTTAATCAATAGTTCTCCAGCTTTCTGAAGCTCTTTCAAAGTTTTTCATTTCATTTCACTAATTTTTCAGTCCAGTCCTTGTACCTGACCATTTTCATGCCATTTAACCCTGATCTATGAGTTATAAATCTAATTCAACATAGCAAAGAATACATTTAAATTGTACATTTAGGCATTTTGTTAGTAGCAGTCAATTGTTTTCCTTAATCAAATCTACAAAAAAAGCCAACGATAACACAGTTTGACAGGCATGAAATGGTACTTTTGCACCAACAATGTGATTCCTAAAAGATATATTCGTAAAAAAAACTGGGATATCTTGGCATGGTGTGCAGTATATCCTCAAAATCTCCAATGGGCAGGAAACCGGACAGGTGAGGGTCAAAAGAAGAAGTGGCAGATCTATAAATTATCGACAGCACAAATGAAAAATAAAATCAGCAAAGACCTGACAGGACCTGAGTGATGCATCTGGCCTTTCAGTCAATCTATTACTGTTCAATGAAGTAGAGGAAAATGGTCTCAGTGTAAGGGTGGCTGTCAAGAAGCCATTCTTAAGGAAGGGAAATAAGGGAGAAAAGGCTGAGGTATGCCAAGTTGCACAAGAACTGAACGGAAAATCAGCGGGAACAGGTCTTATGAAGTGATGAATTCAAATTGGAAGTTTTTGATTCACTATGTTTGAGGATATCAGGAGAGGGGCACACCATTGAGTGTCTACAGCCATCTGTTGCACATGGTTGATACTCTGTCATGGTTTCTGATTGCATTTCAGCCATAGGTGTTCGAGATCTTGTCAGCACTGACTGAAACATGAACACAGAAAGGTCATCATCATCATTTGATCCACAATGCAGTACCATCTGGAAAGCATCTGACTAGATTAGAATGACATGACAAACACACTAGAAATGCAGAAAAATCATACTTGAATAAAAACACACACAATGGAACACTATCAGTGATGGTGCATTATTGAACTACTGTGGGATCATCATGACAGAGAATGGAACAAAAGGCAGCAACATCCGAAGACAAGCTTTGGATATTTAAGCAGTCTTCTATTCCTGAAGAATACAAGAGGTCAGGCTATGTTGAAGAATAAAGGTGTCTGTACCAAATATTAACTTCCAAGCTTATTAGTACAAACTCTGTTTTTGCCAATGACTCAATATTTACATGCAAGTTTGCACACATCTCATCGAACCTATTCCTATTTTTCCCAGTAAAATATAAAGAACTGAAGGATGGCTCAAGACTTTTGCACAGTGTTGCAGATACACAAGTTTCCTTTTGTGTCGATATAATTTACATTTCTTATTTCCTACACATTTATTAAAAATATACTTAAAGCTATCAAGACAATAGTTATTAAAAGTAGTACATAATCAAAACCTGGTAAACTGAAAATGCAAAATAAGAAACATGCATTGTAATAATAAGTGTCACCTCAATCTACAGATTAAACCTTATTTTTTAGCAAAAGTATTTATTAAAACAGCAAACTGACTGAGCCAGCAGGAAAAAAAGATGTTTTGGCAGGATTCAGACCAGCAGTTCATACAGTTTTAAGGCACAGTGGTGTGAACACTTCATTTCTAATCTTAACGTAGTTTTAATTAAACATATAAATTACCAAAACTGATAGAAAAACACTGTTTCCATGTACCTATTTGACACATTTAATCTAAAGGTGGCATCCTCAAAAAAGGAGCTGATAATGGCGATTAGTAGAAACGATCAGACATTAGTCAAATATTACCATCTAGTGTATGATAAGATGGTTAATAAAGCATAACATGGTTACATACAGTATACATATTGTTCATATCCTGCCACAGTAGTCAGTGATAAGAGTCACAGTTACATGATAAATATATTATATCTTTAATCAGCAGCACAAAGCAGAACTTTATGCACTGGAGATCAGCAAAGTACAAGTAAAATCCATGTTTCAGTGATGTGGTGACATGATCAGGAACATCACATGTACGTGATGTAGTTTTCAGGTACCAGGCCTGTTCTGCCATTGTATGTTGCTTGAAGCCATCCTGGTTCCACTGACGGGCACACTGCAGACACAAACAGATCAGTTAAACTCAGCAAGTCGAGACAAAGACCCTCGTAAACCACTCACATTTCATATGATGACTTACACAGACACCCATAACCTTGCTCTCTACAACCTACAACTCAAGCTGAAGAACTGCTGTTATGTTAGGATGGCACAAACTTTACAAGATCCAGTGACCCTCATGCTAAATTTTAGTCCAGATCATGACGTTTCTAATGAACCTTTCAACAATGAACAATGAGTAATGCTTTTTAATACTCACAAAACAGCAAAGATATGTAATTAAAGTTCAATGAGCTACAATGCTGTAATGTAGGTCAATTGTCTGAGCTAGTTTTATGAATGAACAAAACACAGCTTAAAACACCCCTGAACACCTGATACTGAGATTCAGTCTGTGTAGAGATGAGCAAGAACAAACGAACAAGTCCAACAGAAGCTTCAGGTAGAAGCAGTGATGTTAGCTCGCCAATGGAACAGGAGCCTTTAAGAGGCAAGTTTAGTAATACGTAAGTGTTCCTAGCCGCTATGCAGAGCTTTGTAGCTGTACATGTTAAAGCTGCCTGCTGCCATTTGATGGCAGTATAAAGAAGCTTGAGGCTAATGTTGTTCAGGCTTTTTTAAATAACGTGCAAGTCTTTCAACCAGTCTTCTTGTACCTGTCAAACATAACTGCTTAGCTTTTGACCTAAACACAGCTTTATCAACCTGTTGGTTGGATTCCCATAATCCACAGGTGTCGAACTCCAGGCCTCAAGGGCCGGTGTCCTGCAGGTTTTAGATGTTTCCTTGATCCAACACAGCTGATTTAAATGGCTAAATTACCTCCTCAATGTGTCCTGAAGTTCTCCAGAAGCCTGGTGATGAACTGATCACTTGATTCAGGTGTGTTGACCTAGGGTGATATCTAAAACCTGCAGGACACCGGCCCTCGAGGCCTGGAGTTCGACACCCCTGCCATAATCCTTCTCTATGTGTAGGTGAAGAGACACATAAATGAACCTTAAACTAGGCCTTACCCAGTCTCACCTAACTGATTTGTTGCATGAAATGACATCACAGTGTATGCACACTCGAGAAAACACAAAAACATCTCAATACCAGCTGGCCCGTGGAGCAGATGCCACATGTTATCCAGGTACCGATATCATTGTTATACTAGTAGTAAACAGAGCCAGTGCTCCCTCAGCGGATTTAATCTTACCATTTGAGAACAGCGCCCCCTGTGGAAAACTGAGTTCATGGCTGTGTTCTGCTTCACAGGAGTAAAGAGCTTTAGCGTCCCTAAGAAAACAAAAAATAATTTAAAGTCAAAGTCAGTAAAGGGGAGTTTTTGTGTGCAAAGATGTGGCAGCTTAAAAAGTAGAGAAACCTCAAAGTTAATATACCTTCCAGTGGAACACACGTCTAACGCTGAGGAGAATATTGAACTTTCGCGCTGCGGCAGTCTCGCTGATAATCTGTCACACACAAACACAAAACTATCATCTGCGGTACGTAACTTGAAAAACATTTCCTGAGATAATTTCCATCTTTAATTGAGGGTCAATAAGTGACCAGGTCTGGGTTGAGAGCACCATCTAATAACAAGCAGCTAAACTGTCATTTTAATAATTTTAATAAATGATTCAGGCTGTTCCTCAGCCCAGACAAGAAAGAAAATACTCTAAGAAACTTTAATTTAAAGCCAACAAGCGCAATCCACAGCATTGATTGTTACTTTGAAATATTCTTTAACCTTCCTGCCTTCTTGGGACCTTTTTGTGCCACTGCTATGTGTTAAATGGCTGCCATTTCCACTGTGTTCAGTGGAATATAACCAAACTTGCCACAGGATAGTTTTTACCTGTCAATGTTAATATTCCAGTGTGAATTCCTTAAATCAGCCTAAAATGGCTGAGCAGCAGAAATCCCCACACCCATCACCCTGGGGACCATTTTCTGCCCATTGACTTCCATTATAAACGCTATTTTTCAACCCCAAATTATCATCATATGATTTTATTTTTTCTTCTTTTCTTGGATGTCAATGAAGACTCAGGGCCTTGAAGTTTTAATTTTTAAATTGCAAAAAAAATGCAAAAAAAATAATGGCAGGTCAAAATGTATGTTGGTGCCAATCTTTGGTCCATCTAAAGGCCTACTTATAATGACAATCACATATTACTTCAACTGGTTTTTTGTGGAAATATTTAGTTTCGTTTTTTGGTTTTTGGGGCTTATAACACAGGGCGCTCATGTAATAACACTGGGATTTGAAGGGTTAAAACAACGAAAATATAATTAAAACTTTACATGAATATTTCAGGGAGAAGTAGTTTTACAAGGTTGGCTAATTTAAAGTGGAATAAAATATGGATATATGGTCTTTTTATGGCGTGGCTGAGAATGGTCCCTAGGGTGATGGGTGTGAGTTTTTTAAAGGATGGCAGGAGGGTTAAGCCAGCAGCTGTTTCTTCAGTCAGCCATGCAGCCTGATTTTCTCCTGAGCTTTTGGTTCAAAGGTAAAACTGTGCGGTTAGACCACCTTGATATTAAATCATTTTACAGGCACTCACAGTGATCCAGGTCTCTGATAACCATTGCTGGACACAGAGTGTTTCGAGGTCAGATCAGAGCCACAGCGGATGCGTGAACTTTTACGCATGTGCGTAGCCTCCTGTGGGTCCAGCGACATGAGACTCTGCACCGATCCGTGACAGCTTTTGTAATCTGCGACAAGCCACACAAGAAATCAGAAGCAAACAAGGGACTCGTATTTATAGTTTATCTTTAAACTACAGCTTCGATTTTGCATTTCTGCAAAAGGCTGAGCAGGTGAACAGAGTTACGCACCCTCAGAGATGTGTAGGGAGGTGAGAGAGGAAGACGTGGAAAGCCGGTAGGGAAACAGTGAAGAGGAGGAGGACGATGAGGAGGAGGCAGTTCTGTAAGCAGTTCTAAGCTGCCGAGGAGAGGTAGAATCGGACACTTTGGTGTCTGTGACAGTGACACTGGGTGCATTTCTTCCATCCACCGAATGGGTGCTTTTCAGAGAGGAGACAGACGCCACCCTCTGAACTGGTCCAGCCTCCCTGAGCGAGGAGGCGCGCTCTACTGACGAGTTCTGGGCGGAGGAGGTGGATGTGGAGGCTCTGGAGGGAGATCTTGACTCTTTCCCAGAAGCCAAGGAGTCAACGGAGTTCCTTTTGATAGACTTCTCCACAGCAGAAAGTAAAGAGGATGTGGAGGAGGAGACAGAGGACGTCTGCTGAGTTGGAGTGAGCTGAGTGGATGTCCAGGATGCAGAAGGCAGGAGGTGGGGGGAGGAGGCACTGTCTGTCGGGGGTTTCTGACCTTTACCGTTTTGTGGCAGTGAGCAAGAGGAAGCTGCAGCAGGAGAGGATTGTTTTGACGAGGGTGAGCTGGGCTCAGCAGCAGGAGAGGACGGAGGTGAGGTTTGAGACAATCCGTTCTTTTCAGAGGAGTGTGAGGACAGAGACTCCTGGCTGCCCATCGGAGTCGTGCTGGAGCTGCTACTGAATGTATCACCTAGAAGGAGAAATGGAAACAAACCCTTCAAATAAGACTTTCGAAATATTAATGCATTAGCCTGTCATCTCACTTTCTCACTGACTTATTCTAGTAATGCAGCTAAAACTCTTTGAAAAAAAAATTCTTGGTTCATGCTTTAATACCAGATTTACCAGTAAGAACGCTCAAAATGTTTTCGACATCAGCCATAATTTAATAATGTGTGTATTTATGTTATTCATATAGCACTTTTTAAATGAGATATTAAGTGGTTTATAATTTAAAGTGAGAGGAAACTGATGGTCACCCACTTATCAATGACACTACTCCTCCACCCCTGAAAAAGAGCAATAAATTGCACTGTACATTTTAAGAAATAAACTGCAAATATGACACAAACTAAAACTCATATATGCAATTAATATTTACTGTTTGTTTTTATCTCATCAGAAGTTTAAATAAACACTCCTTTTTTGTTTAAAAAAAGCACAATTTTCTGGCAATTATTTCATTTGGACTTTAAAGGTTACATTTAATTCTGTGGAGATATTTTGGCATTAATGAGATGCAGTTTTTAGGAGAATGGGTGTCAACTTACAGATACGGTCTTTTAAAAACAAAATAATTTGCAAACACTGCAAACAGCTGATTGGATCCATCAAAAGGAGAGGCATTCTTCTATTATCTTCTCTCGAAGCAGCAGAAAATGGATATGTAGTTGCTTCCATTTGTATTTGAGCAAAATGTTTGACTTCATGTGTTTAGATACTGAGACTCACTGTCATTGTCTGCCAGGCAGAGAGCAGGAGGGTAAAGGCGGGCTCGTCTCTTTCCAGATGACAGACAGATGGCCTTGCTCCTGCGGGGAGTCGACCGAGAGGATGGAGCCTGAGGCAACGGCACTGACAGGTCTGGGGCCTCACTGAAGATCTAAGTGCAGAGTATACACTTACATTAAGTGTGTGTGTGTGTTTGTGTGTGTGTGTGCATTAAAGCGTTGGTGTACGTCTCTGTAAGCGCACCTTGTCATGGTTTTCAATAATAATCTCCACCACAATGTTCTGAAACTTGATGTTCATCATAGCAGCCACTGTCTCCTCCTGGGACCTCATCAAAGTGGGACCGAAGATCATTCCCAGGTTGGACACAGTCATCATATTTTCGTTGCTGTGAGAGGACACCCTGCACACACACAGACACGCAAACAGTGGGCAGTTTTATTTATGGCAAACAAACAGAAAAAATATCAAACAAAGCATTATGAAATCAAAATGTGCATACTTAAGGAGATGGTTGGTTAAGAGGTCCAACATTGTTCTGTTTTTTTCTGGTAACTTGTGTACAAGAGCATGAATGGCTCTCACTCTGTGGTTCAGCTCATCATATCCTTTAAACAAGCACAGGGTACACAGGGAGGGATGTGATTTGCTTCTGTTTACATCACATACAATACGTGAAGTGTCAGTTTCAATCTAAATACTTCTAAAATGTTGTCTCTCAGGCTGTACTCTGTAATATAAAGAGGCGGTAAGATTTTACTTGCAGCCCTGATGAAGTCTTTATGCAGCCTGTAAGTCAGCAGTGGTTCTGCCAGGCACCTGCACACACAGAATGATAGAAATGAGAAATGTATAATTCATGAGGTGCATAACTAATAAAAAGGAGCTTTTTGCTACCTGAAGTAATCCTTGAGGCCACTAGTTATGGTCTTGGTGTCCCAGGCATCTGCCTCCAGCTGCATGTCAGAGGCAGCTGTAGAAGCTGTGAATAACAGACTTTTAAATATACCTGATAATCTTTGGAGTGGAATAAATCTTCCCTATGCACAGGAATAACAGGGCGTATCTCACCAAACACACTCGTCATCAACCGCTGGACCTTAGAATTCACTCCTCCTGTCCTGTAGAGTCCAAGAGTTGTAATGCCTGCAGGTTTTAACATATATTTCACAATAAGCTCTCAAAAGAATTCAATTTTTCCCACATGAACATTTTAAGGATGAGGAATACCTCTCGCTTCAACCAGCTCGATACACTTCTTAACAAATTTGAAGCCTGCCTCATTTAGAAATGCTGTAAATCACAAACACAAGATCAAGTAAATCTCTGAGGCACTCCGACACACATGCTCTAAGATGGTAATAAACAGAGAATTGAATACAAAGCTTTTCAGCACTTACTCTCTTCTTTTTTACTGAGCAATGATGGCAGAGTGTATATCTGAACAAAGAAGGACAAAAGGTTATTTAGTGCAAGAGCAAGAATATGAGTATAATAATATATCTAGGTGAGCTATCCTTGAAACCCCTTCCATTGGTAAGTTATTAATAGTGGATATTTTCATACAGGCTCCTTCCCATCCATTGCCTCCATCCACAGCCGTCTGTTGGCCTCTGAAAGCGCCTGCAGGGTGATCACACCCTGTCTGCAGTGAAAGGGAGGTTATTTTAGCTAAGAAAACTCCGGCAGCAAAATCTCTGTTTATTCAGTTCACAAATAATCTCTTGGTTTTGTTTTCATCTCACCTCTCCACCACCTCGATGTCGAAGCAGAAGCGTTTGTCTATTGAATCGGTCTTCCTTCGAACGCACGAGCGCAGCCTAAACATCTCTGGTGTATTGTGCACCACGCCGTTCTGTTAACAAGGAAATGTGCTTTCAGTATGTGCTATTATAGCCTAATAATGCATCTGACAAAGTTTGAGCTTTTGGTACAGTCAATAAATATTACTGCTCAATCCTTTTAGTACCATATTTGTGCTTTTGCAAGTCCTACTTTTCAGTCTTTGCCAAAATACTACAAATAAGTAGCTTTCACAGCTTCATGTTTTTGTAAATGTTTTAGTAACAAATTATTTTAGTTTTATTACACAGATTTCAAATTATTGAGTTCCCTGCTTGTTTTATTTGGTTTTAATTATTTGGCTCCTTTAATTTTTTAACATTCTTTTTGGCTGTATTTATTCATCTTAAGCTATTTTAGTACACACTTATTTTTAATTTTTGTCTGTTATAACAAAGGCATTTCCTAACTTTTGGGATAAATAAAGTATATCTTATCTTGGTGTGTGCAGGAGGAAGGATGTTTTCAAAGCAGTGCTGGTGGACATTCAAGTAAAGAGCTGTGATGCCTAAACCTTATATGTCAGAGCTGAGCTGTCAGAAATCACAGACCACACCGAAGTAGTTTCAAAATTGGAAAGTGAGCCCAGTGCAGAAGCGTCTGATGACCATGTTTGGTAGTAAATGGGCTAAAACGTGTAAAAACACGGTGTGGGTTTCCTCACCTGTCTGCTGGCTGGTCTGATCTCTGTGTTGCTCATGGTGAACATCTTGGAGCTCCTTTCATAAGTACAGTAGTATCTGGTCCACACACTTCCCAGTGGACCTACATAATAGATAGAATACACATTTTCATGGAGCTGAACGTGAATGTTTTCAGTTTGAATGTGAGTCTAGGATCTTCTAAGAATAAGGGAGAGGACAAAGTATAAGAGTTGCATGTCTTACGTTTCTCCTGTATATACAGATATCCCTCCATGGTAAAGCAGCTGGGCGCTTTGAAGTCCTCTTCTGCAGATCTGATCCTCTTCATCAACCTCTCAACCTCGGCGCGTGTACTTTCAAAGTTATTGCGAGCCTTAATAACAAACACATGCATAATTTGTACAGGAAACCACAATAGAATGAGACTTGCTTGATGGTCATTAAGTATACAAATCTTTAAACAATGTAGTCAGGAAATGGTTTCTTCATCTAGTCTACATTACTACAAGAGTTTCTTTGTTAATCTGAGCTCATTTTCTCTTATATATTATTCAAAGCAGTGGACTGACTTTATATTTGCATTTAAAAAAAATCCAGCTTTAAAAAATAAAAAAGACACACAGGTTTTCACCTGATAGAGAAGTAGCAGTAGATATAATTTAAAAGACCTTACAAACAAACTTAAAAGTCTAAAAAAGTTTACGGGGCCCAGTACATTTTTGCAGTCTGGAAATAATTGATTAAAGAGAGCCTATTTAGATCACTTTCACTTTCATAATAGTTATATAGTGCCAGATGGATCTAAACCTTGTCTGTAATATAATTTAATTAATGCCTAAAATGTAAATAAATCAGACAAAACACATCATAAACAAGTAAGCATTAAAGGCTCCAGATGTTATTCAAAACATATGCAGTTAACAATCACTTACATTTTGCAGATTAAACTGAAGCTGCTGCTTATAGGGTTCAAACTCAGAGGCCAACTCGTATCCCTCATGGTAAAATGTAAACAACCCCTGAAGGAAGGCTAAAAGCTGGAGAGTAGAGGCACAGGAAAATGTTAGCTGGGGGCTTGGGAGTGAAGAGTATAATGAGAGGATTACAAAAGAATGATTGTCAGTCATCGGCTCAATCAATCCAAAATAACTTCAGCTGGAGAAAACCTCTCTATCTCTGTCTGTTGTTTGGTTTGCTGCCCTTGTTTACCTTACAACAAAGAGTTTCCTTTTCTGTCTGCCAGAAAAATCTCAGTGCAGGAAGTGCTGTTACAGCAACAGGAAGTGGGCTCTACTGATATGTATCATTAAACATGTTTATCACTAGGCAAACACTCCGTGTAATGTATACTTTTCAGAAAACGACTTTCTTTTTACTTTAAAACTGAAATTTTATAACTTGATGTTTATGACACAGAAGAGACTCATTACTTAATATTTTCCTGTGATGTCGCACTGGTGACTAGGTTTTCCCTCTACTGATCAGAGCAAAAAGTAAAGTGTGAACTGGCAACTCGACACAGGAAGCAAATACCTGATAATGATTTCATCGTGTTTCGTGTTACGAAAAGTGAAATTTCTATGGCACTTGTGTTATGTGAACTCACCGGCTCTACAAATTCAAACTTCTTTCTCTCCTGCACTTCTTGGATCTTGAAGACATACTGGAGAGACGCATCATAAAAAATCTGCCTGTCTTTACTCATCTGTGAGTCAGCCTGCAACAGATACAGCAGAAACACCACACAGTGTTTAGTGTATTTAATGTTTACGCTTTATTTATATGTAACAACTTATGTAGAGTTTTACCTCTTGCAGCTGGGACTCCTTCTTTTTGGAAGACAGACTGAGGTGTTTCTCCAGGACAGAGTAGTACCGTTCTGTTTCTTTGTCAAATTGCTTCTTTTCCTCCTGAAAAGAGTGAGGGATCCACAGACTTAAATAAATAAATAAATAAATACATTTAAATCTGCCAATAAAATGCATACAGTTTACATTTTAGGTAACACAAATGTGTCACACATGGACTTTTACATCTCTGTTAGCAGGGCTGAAAGTCTTAACATAACACATAACAGATGTGCCGTGGCCAGTGACGAAACAAGCATAAGTTACAGTATTTTATTCTTTTAATGTTTTTTTTCACTTAAACCATAAACTACTATTTTAATTGTATTAATTTTAATTGTAATTGTATAATTGTATAAAGTTAACAAGAAAATTATCTTGGTCATTTTGAGGTTTAGACTGTTTGCTAGATATCCAGATCGGCAGCACAAGGATGCTGGAGCCTATTCCCACTGACACTGCATGAAAAGCAAGCACATGCACTGCATAAGTACTGCACAAATACACCGCTTTTGACTGAATTCAGAAATGCCATAAAGCTGATACACAGCATACAAAATGGAAACAAGAATAATGCAAAATTATTTTTTTGCAAGTAATTAAAATATAGTTTTTTTTATAAATGTAATTTCCAATGTAATTTGTGACTTTTTGCTGTAAAATGTAAATAAAGAATGTCTGTTCAGTTGTTCAAATTGAGGAACTGAACAGACTTAAGTGTTGTTCAGACTTAAGTGGGTTTTATACTTTCCACATCTGCGAATCTTCTTGGGTGTCTGTGAATTTCAATTACAATGCACCAACTACATATGCGCGTAGGCAGTGCAGTTTAAAGAAGTATAACTGGAATGATTACTCAGTCGTTGGGTCTCCAGTGGTCCGTGTATAATCGAGGCTTTAAAATATCTCATCATCTACATCTCTCCATGCTACCCTGTCGCACCTGGAGCACCAGGGGAGCTACACACGCCTCCTCTTTATTGACTTTAGCTCTGCCTTTAACACCATCCTTCCTCACAGCTGGTGTGCAAGCTGTTAACCCTAGGAGTCCCATATTCCACCTGTCTATGGATTAAGGACTTTCTGACAAACCGTACACAAAGGGTTACGGTGGGCCCCCACATCTCCTTTTTTTAAAAATCAGTCTTTTGTAATTATATTTAAACTTTTTCTCTTGACACCACAGGCTAAAACTTTATCATACAAAGTAGAAGCTATATATGAACATATTCCAGAAACACCACCATCTTCTCTGGGCTAACGCTTATTTGAAATGGACTGAGGCAAAGCAGAAAACTGCTCTGTGGTCAGACTAAAGCGGAGACACACCTTTATCTGGTTTGTTATCAGTGCTCAGCTCAAAAGTTTGAATCTCCTGGGGTGCGTCAGTGCCTGTGAAATTAACAGCTTACACATCTTAAAAGGGGCCGTCAATGCTGAAGGTTTTACAGCAACTTGTGCTCCCAGATTGTCTTTTCAGTGAAGGCCTTGGATATTTCAGCAAGACAATGCCAACTACTCAACCAGTATGGCTTCACAGTAGAAAAGTCTTGCAGTCCAGACCTTTCAGCAGCTGAAAACATTTGGACATTATGAAATAAAAAAATATGGGGCTGTTGAGCAGCTTTAACTGGTTATATTTGCAAATCACTGCGTTCCATTTTTTGTTTCAATTTCTCACATCGTCCTAACTTCTTATGTAATTTGTTTTATTCTACAGATAAAAGTTAGGCAGTCACTAAAGTTTTGAGTTTATCCTGCTGGAACTGTGAGTTTCAGTAGCACATTTTTTGGAAGAGACACACTAAAAATAGTTACGATAACATCTCTTTTACAAAAACAGCTGTAGCTCTCAATGCCACACGTGTATCTCTATTCTCTGAGAAGTGACTACTGGCATTTCTCACGCAAACACCTGCAACATTTCAGGCTGAGGAGTTACTTCCAGTAATACAAAGAAGTGAGCTTTGATTTCATTTTCAGGACTAGTAATCGACCACGTGATGCTGCTATCTACATCCTTATTTTTCACTGAAAAAGAAAAGAGGAAACCAAAAAATAGATAAAACTGGATTATACAACTCGAGACAGCTGCTGAAACCAGACACCAAACTCATTTTTTGTTTACACTGTCTGAGTTCAACCATCCCTCTGTCTGTGACGTGCTCCTTTTCTTGCCCTCCCAGCGTCCGTTCCCATGACCTTGTTGCTGACACTGGACTGTGATCCATCATTTATCTCGACAAATTGGATTCTCTGATCGCTGACTAACAACCCGAGCGGGACCAGAAAGAAGCAGAGTGATCTGTCTGATCACCACCCAGAGTGCTGCATACCAAATGAAAGCAACATCCATGTTCATAATCTACTCAGCAGTGACCCTTCGACTATAAGAAGAGGAGGTATACCTTTACAGCTCCAATCTGTTCCTTCCGAAACTTCTCGAGTGGTGAGATCAAAACATCATCAGCATTTTGGATCTAAGAGATGAAAACAGAAAATGCAGTCAGCTCAGTGTGTCATATCGAGTAAATATCGAGACAAGCAACATAAATAAAGCAACAGCTCCCATGAGGGCTTTAGCGTCTCACTCAAAATAGCTTTTATCAACTGGTCAGCAGAGGCTTGCCTTTTATTATTCTGAGAGTTTTACCTTAAAACAGGAAAATTTAATTCAAAATATTTCAAATCAATATGCTAACAAGACAATCTATCGAAAACTTCACCAAATTGTTGTATAAAAGCAAATTTCTGGTTGAGATTTACTCTATTTACCTTGTCAATTGTAAACTATTTAAATGGAAATTATTGAGAACAGAGGTAGCAAGGTATGTATATTTGAGCAAAGCAAATGATCTGAATAATCAAACACCTTTTAATGCCTACACTTTACCTGCTGCTGACATAACAAAACAAAAACAAAGCTTAAGCTTCATCACCTTGAAGAGCTGTTCAAACATCACAGTAACACCCAGCACAAACATTTAGTTATGATTTCGTCATGCTTGGCACATACAGTACTCTGCCAAAGCCTCAAGCCATCTCACATTCCTTTATATTGTGCCAAAGCCAGACTTTCTGAAGGTCTTTTAAAGCTTTTCTTTTGACATCGGCTCCTTTTTCACACATTTGCTATCCAGTCTTTGTATCTGACCATTTGCAAAATGACAATTATCCCAAACAAACTGCATACCTGGATAGAAAACACACAATGAAACACTATTAGTCATGGATTGGCCTCCCCACAATAATGTTGAACCTGGACTTCAACATCAACAACAACAGTGTGAGATTAGAATGGAACAAAAGGCAGCCAACATCCAAAGGATAAAAAGAAAAAATCTGATTGTCCTTCGAGAAGCCTGTAGAATTGTTCCTGAAGACTACTTGAAGAAAGAAAGCTTGCCAAAGAGAGTTCAGGTCTTGTTGAAGAATAAAGTTGCTCGGTGGTGATATCCAATTTTGACTATAAGGTTTGTCAGAAATGCCCTTTTTTTTTTTTTGCTTTATACAATGTATTCCTGTTGTCCTAGAAAAAGATAAAGACATGAGGGGTGGCTCAAGACTTTTGCACATCACTCTATTTAAAAACACTAGACATAAAACTGTTTTTTTGCCAGTAGTCATTGAAATACTGCAAACCAAAGAGCTCTGATGCAAAGTATTTCACAAAATATTGGCCAACACTGGCCTGTTTCATCAGAAAAATTACAGTAAAACTGCTGTAACATTTCTGCTGGTTGAGTTGCTGCAGTATGTATGAGAAACTTGTGAGTGAGAGGCTGTGGTACAGAGGGGTTATCAGAACTGAGGACTCTGGTGTTTACATTAGGTCTCTGCCCTCTTTAGTCAGGAGTCTATATATTGCAAATGTCGGTCAAATCTTACTTTGTTCTGTCTCAGTTGATTTAAGCATCAGACTATAAATATACCCCCACTCCCACATCATGACTCCACTTTCACTTTGACTTTCGTGCTGCCCTAATACCCCAAAAGAGATCTGGTTTCTTATTACATTCAGCTGGATGAAAGTGAAATCTAAGAGACTGAAGTCCATTGTCAGGTCACAATAATGGTCTTTTCAGGTTGGACGGGTAGGTATTTCAGAGGAACTCATTTGCTGGAATTTCCCTTAAACATAATAATGATAATAATGATGTTGTTAGAAGGGTTGGAGTAGTGCCACATTAAGTGGAAAAGCATGCAATCGAAATGCGTGCACACACATACACACTCACAAAGAGAAATGGGCAGTCAAACACACACACACAGGACCCTTATATGGACTTTCCCAGGCACTGGGGCTGTGCTCACGCTCACAGGGGAATTGGCAGAATAGGTTCCACATGGTGCCTCTGTAACCAGACCGTGCTCACAACCACAAAGACACACACATGAGGTTGCATACTATGCACATACATTGCACATGCGCACAGGTTTGCCTTCACACAGACTGTGCCAGACTCGAGTCACCCTGAAACAAAGACCTCTGACTGATGGAGGTTCTCTGAGTCAAAGACATTTCCCAAATTGCCATGGTGCACAAAGTGCTGTCGGTAAAACGTATTCACTAAAAAAAGAAGAAGGTGTGAATCAGACTTGTGGGAACTGGACTGAAGTAGGAGCTCGAGGAAGTGACAGTGGCTAAGAATGAGTTCAGCTTTTAAACAGAAATCCTGTACATAGTAACTAATAGGGCTGCTCAATTAATCGAATTTTAATCACGATTACGATCTGGGCTTTCAACGATCCTTAAAAATGACTGAGCCGATTATTAGCCCCTCCCTCATTTATCCGCGACACCTTAAAGGCCGGTCCGTAAAAAGTATTGTCGGGCATAAACTGGTCCGTGGCGCAAAAAAGGTTGGAGACCGCTGATTAAGAGGACCCGAGGGAAGCTCGGAAAGCTAAGCAGAAGTTATTTGGAGAGGAGAGTGACTGCCGTTGGTTGAAAAGAGAGGTTAAAAAAAACTTCAGTGGTGTTGCACACTATTTTATATTATTTTTTAAAGTCATTGTTAACCCTTTAAATCCGGTCAGAGCAGCACGCTCCGTTTTGTGTAACGATTTTTAAATCCCTGTAGAACCTGAACCGTGTAAGCTAGCGCAATAATTTGTTTTGTATATGAAACCGGAGGAGTTGTACTTACATCTTATGCCATCAGCTTGTCCTCGGTCACGGTTTCCTTCCACATATAGCTTTGCAAAAATTGCATAAAAAGCGCTTGCAGGAACAAAAACATAATATTCCAGAAACATGCTTTGCCGATCCGATCAGCTGTTAGTAACACTTCCCACAGTGAAACAGACATCAGCGCGAACTATCGCATGTCCGCCATTTCCTGGCCGAAACCGGAAGTGACGTCATTTTCGCGGAAATGTAGTTTTTTACTTGTAGGCCTTAAAAACCTATACTGGTCATGTTTGACTTTTCTGAATAGTTTCTGAGATGCTTAGAACTCAAATTGCACTGCTGGAAATAGTTTATTTTGATGCACCTGCTGTTTTCTTTGCAAATTTGCATCATAGGATTGTTTTTTTGTTTTTTCTGCAGTGTATATAAAAATTGGTGTATCTCAAAAATAAAACTATGAAGACACTCAAAATAAATTTCCTGTTGTTGTAAACTATTTTTTGCAACTTTTTTGTATTTAAAGTTTTAAGGGATAAACCTCTTAAATTTCTCCAAGTAGAAATATATGTAAAAAAAACAAAACAAAAACGATTTTCAATTTTTTTGTAGTTTATTGCACTTTTTTGCAATTAATGTAGTTACTATGGACTTAATGCATACATATTATTAAAATATGGGCCATATCAGTTGTATAGCAACTTGAAATGCTCCCACAAATGGCACTACAACATGTAAAAAAATAATATAAGCTCTGGCGGACTTAGTTCTATGGTAGGTCTTAAAGGGTTAAATAAATATCGTCAAATAATCGAGATCTCAATTTCAGTGAAAATAATCGTGATTATCATTTTTGCCATAATCGAGCAGCCCTAGTAACTAATGACTTAAATCTTAATCAGTAATGGTGAATAAACATGTTTTTTTTGGTCCACTTGGGCTGGTGAAAAAGTTGTGAACACATTTACAGTCACATATTGGGTTGATCATTAGCATTCATTTGAAATTGCTTTCTAGCCTCCTGGTGATCCTATTTTTAATATTTACTCCTTTTTTGGTCAGTGTATAGTAGTTAGTAAGGTAATGTACAGTGAGATGGTTTCAGCTCGGCCAAAATGACACTGAGAAAGAACTGAGAGGGAACCAAAACAGGCTAGTTTCAGTTCTCTCGTGATAAAGTTCTGCAGACCTGAAGGAAGCCTCAGATTCAAGTGGTATTTTTTCCCTTTCATGCTGCCACAGTATTTTCAAATTCTTACTATTAAAAAAAAATTACAGGTGCTTAAAGATGGGATGCACTTGCTGCTTTCTGCTGCTCAACAGGAGACATAGAGTGCGAACACATTTCTGGTTGGTTTAGACTTTGGTGATAGCAGTTTGGTTAATTTTTTTAAGAGATGAGCATAGTCAGCCAGAGAAAGATGACAGGTATAAATATCTACAAGAACAAACATCCTACAGTTAGTTATCAATGTATCAAACTGCTACCAAGTCTGTATTTCTACGCACCCACACTCAAATACAATCACACATTTTCTTACCAGACGTTTTCTCTCCTCTTCCATGGTGCTTAAGAGCTGAGAGAACTCCTTTAAAGACTGGGCTGCAAAATAAATAACACATCCCACTGCTGTAAAAGGCTTTGCATATCTTAAATATTGTGCAAGCTTGTGTAAAAAGTGGCATTTCTGTCTCACCTATATTGACCTCATCATCAGTCTCTGCATCTCCAATGCATTCAAACTGAAACTCCTGCAGAGACTGTGAGAATCGCTGTACAGCAAGAGAAAGACCTGAGGAAGACAGGTAGAAGTTCATTACGTCAACTAAAGCATTGTTAACAGCTGGATTACGGGTAACATCTTTAACTTAGCCTGTTTAGCTTTTTGCACAAGTTGCCATCAGCGGCCACCTGAAATGCTCCCTTTGTTCTACAGGTTGCAGGGAAAAATCACTTATTCCATCCTGTAATAAACCATTAATATATTTTCCTACAAGTCTCTTCAAGTGTGATGTAAATGAAGTGCCACACCCTGCAACAATCTCCTGTGTGTTTACGTGTCCAAACAACACTCCAATAATAGAGTTTAATACCACAGTTTATTCTCTAAGGCACACAAAATACTTGGCTGCATTCTGTCATTAACACACCCTGAGATTGTTGTGCAGGGCAGCCGCTGAGAAAACATCTTAATCATACCACTCCACTGCAAACTGGTAATAAAACCATTAAACTGTCATTTATATTTCTATCAGTGTACACCAGATTACTGCAAAAACTTTGTTCAGGTTGAATGTATGAAAACAACAAAACAACCACTTCATTCTGCACTCGATTTGGTGTCCAGGACTGTTTATGTCCTAGACTGCATTCGTGCAGAAAAATGTGCTTAATGTGCTTATTCTGATGAGGGTTTGTTTGGTGTCAAATAACTTGCTTTTGACTGGTTTTCAGGTTATTTCACATCTGTGTGGTCACAGAGCAGTCAAACACCTTGTGTGTTTAAGGTGACCCCCTCGTGTTCCCTCAATCTTACAATTCAACACTGTTAGGCACACACTTTTTCCAAAGTATGGCTTTTTACTTAGAGGCTGCACCAAAAGACATCATTTCATCAAGGTTCTCCTGAAGTTAACATGTGGAAATCACCACAATAACACAAACATTGGAGACTTTTGTGAAGTATAAACACAATAAAATATACAACTACAATAAAGACTCGAAAACCCTTAATAACTGTGTAAAACTAGTGGTAGGTGATTCTCAAGAGGTTTTTTTTTTCAGCTCAAAATGAGATGTGCCATTTCATGGATGAACTAAAACCTAGATTATTATCAGAGAAATCATCCTCTGAACAGTTAACAACAGTTTTAAAGGCTGCTGGGATTTTTTTTTTTAAGAGAGAGAGGATGCATGAGAGTAAGACATCTAATGCGAAAAAGTACACATATTTACTTAGCAAGAGATTTGGAAAACATTCAAATAAAATATATCTCTCTTTCACTGATTTACTCTCAGCATTGGTAATATGTCCCACATTGTCCCTCACAAGCATACTTCTTGTCCTATATTTACTGTTTTTGAAGTCTGGTCATGCTTCTTTTAACAGAGGTTAAAACTCCAGCAACACTTGTGGTATTATTGCTTCACCCTGGTGAAAGCTGCAAGCTGAAATGTGGTGATCAAACAATAAAATTGAAGCTTCAGCCTCTTTAGACTTCATGTTCTTCTTCATCCAGTTCGGAAGTAGGTAAGGTTTTCTGACAAACCTCTGCCTTGTTTTGACCTTGTGTGTATACAGCTGGCAGCGGCAGGTGATGACCTCAGCCAACAGGTGAGCCAAAAACCCCACCCCCCCACCTTAATCAAACACTACAAACAACAAGGAGGTATATGCTGTTTGAAAGCTGTCATCAGGACAAGAATATGGCACCCAGTCAGTAACCCAGCCATGTGCCTTTATACTGTCAAATGAAGGTGTCAAAATTAATAAACACACAGTCATTAACGCGATCTTTGGGGGCTGACCTGTACTATGTAAGGTTATTTGATGGTGAATGCCATGAGACTGAGCAACCTTCTTTAAGACTTTCTTTGCATAGCATTTGCGTGTTCCAGTTATTTCCAACCATTTAATAAATACAAGGTATTCTGGGGCTGGCGTTTAAAAAAAATTGTATTCAGGAAAAACCCCAAATGTGATAATAATAAAGATTCATATGTGCAAAAATGTGAATATTTCCACTTTTCCTCTGTTTTAAAGAAATTGAGAGTTTAGTGCCTTTAGGTTTAGTACTAATACCCAAGCAAAACAAGCTAAATTAACATTCTTCTGCCACTTTTAAAAAAAATACCCACTGTTTATAGAAAAAAAAAATCAAAAACATCACTGATATAGTTAATGTGGACATGGTCTTTTTATATATTTTCAGTAATCTAGCCGAAATCAGGTAACACCCAATAGTAGCTTGGTGGGTGGAGGTTAGGCGGTGGTCCTGCTGTTTTGGGCCCTCAAGGCAGTTGTCAGCTGTTTGCTGCTTTCTGCTAGTTAAAACCTGTATGTAACAGCAGACTACAATATTGTAAAGGTGACCTACATCAACAAATTAAGGTGAACAAATATTATTAATTATTAACTCGCGCAATAGCTGCTGTGTATATCACAGACCTACACTGTGCATAACACTGTAACTACCTTCCAAACTGTCCTGCTCATACTACACACACAAATGAAAAATGAGACACTCAAGGTTCAAGTCCCTACAGTGGTTCTGTTTGGAATGATACCCAGAGGACTTCCCTTTGGATCAGGTTGCATAAATCACTGCAAACTGTAAAGCACATTCGCTCCCAAGAATCAGCTATTAATCAGCGCGTACTTACTTTTAAGGGCAGATATGAGCATGTTTCCATCTTTGATGAGGTCTTTTATGAACCTGTTGGTTCGCTCCAACTCTATTTCATGGCACTGCAGCCGCTCTCTGAAATCCGGGCTGTCCAGGAAAGAATCACTGAACTCCAGCGTCGGCAGACCCATCGCTAGATTAATACACGCCGCTAATTACGAGAGAACAACAGCACGACGCCTTCTCTGCCTCCTCGGCGAGACACCAAACGGTGTTTCAGTGTGCTCCGAGCAAATTTCTCAGAAATTTCCTCCAGCTACTCTTTTTCATGCCTTTCTTACTTTTTCCCAGCAGAACTTCCGGACACAAGAACACAACAGAGTCTCTGATAGAGAAGGCTTGGCTAAGCTATACAACGAGCTCCATGCAGCTTCTCTCCAGCCTTCTTACTGTCGCTACTTTCATATAAGGCGTCGCGCTGACTTCTTATTTACTTATTAGGTGAAGCAAAGCGGACGTACGGCCGTGCAGAGTAACTAACAGGGCTTAATGTTGGTCGCACCAAAGAAAGAAGTCGGCAAAGACTGGCTAACTTTGTCTACGGACGGATCCTAGTCTTGTTACTATGGGAACGGGAGACTCCTGCTGGCGCGTGCTGAAATTGGTGGAAAACTTGGCAAAGAATACAAATGGGCCGATAACTCTGTGATCCACAGGTTTTTAACAATATGAACACCAGCGGCAGCAACAACAACAATAATTTTAATAATAGAAAATACTCGAGCAAATTTTTAAATAAATTATTTTCCTATGAATAAATACTTAAATAACACAACAGCTCAAATTAAAGTCCTGAAAATCTGTTTCATTTCAGCGCTAATTGTCAGTATATTCCGGGTGAAGTGAAAGCGTTACAAGGAACTGAGTATGTCAGCTGATGTGTTAAAGGATTAAAAAGTACCCTGCCGTTTTTCCCTTTTTTTCTCTTTTTTTTAAACCCCGTTTTCCTCACAGACAACTAGAGACGCCTAGATGTACTGTACATCGATGAGCCACCTCATTAACTACATAACTACAGGGTAACTAACACTGATTGCCTGTTACAATGCAGTGTTCATCTGGGATACTTTGGGTGCTGGCACTGGGTGGTGTTTTGACACTTACCAACCCACCTGGACATTGTTGCAGACCAGTCATGCATCCCATCGCAGTTACACTCCCCAGTAACAGCAGCCTCTACAAGTGGATGAAAACCAGACCACAAAAACTGCTCAACAAAGGTATTAAGCTACTTTCCCCAACAAAACAAGCCCACTGAGAATCCAGAGCACACCTGATCTATGGAGGTCCCAGGCAGCCAACAGGACCTAGAAACCAATCCACTGTTAACATCCCAGTGGTAGACTCCAGGAGAACACGTCCTACTGTATTTCAGTACCCCCAATGCATGACAACTAATGTGACCAGATCCAAATAAACGTAGGACCAAATAAATGTGGGACAAAGTGCAGTGACTATAAGGGAGAATGACATGGACATGTTACTTGTACTGAGCAATGGGTTAAAAATGTGCTATATCTGACTCAAACACACACACAATATGTAAGCTAAAGCTTGAGAATCAACCACTCTGTATCGCCATATAACCCCAACAGACCACTTCAGTCTCAGAATGCTGGCTTACTCATGGTTCCTTGGGCATTTGAAAGTAGTAAGGGAGGCAGAGTCTTTGGCTTTCAAGCCTCTCTTCTATGGAACCAGCTCCCAGTTTGGATTCGGGAGATTTTGTTACCCTGCAATAGGTTTATGGTTCTGGGGGCTTTCCATGATACACAGAGTGTTTCTTCTTCACTCATCTTTTTTCGCTCTCCTTGTATTTGTACACTACTCTGCATCATTAAATATTAATACTTTCTGTCTCTCTCCCACAGCCTGTCTTTGTCCTGTCTCCCTCCAGTCATTCACACACACACACACAGGGTCAGTTCAAGTGGCTGCCCCTCCGTGAACTTGGTTCTGCTGGAGGTTTCTTCCTGTAAAAGGAGAGCTTTTCCTTCCCACTGTCGCCAAGTGCTAATTGTTGGGGTTTTCTATGTGTTATTGTAGGGTTCTTACCTTACAGTATAAAGCACCTTGAGGAGGTTGTTCTTGTGATCTGGCGGTATATCAATAAAATTGAATTGACTGTGAAGCACAAATATGCTGTATTTATTTAAATTTCTTTCTCTCTCTTTTTTTTTAGTATACACACTTCTGTAGTCCCCCTTAATCTGGACATAACTGTTGAAAGTGTCATCTATTTCACATGCTATCCGATGGTTAAGTGATGACGTGACAAATCCTACTTCCGGGCCTAAAGTAGTCTGCGTTTAATATGGCTTTTGTGTTGTTAACATGTTTAATGTTTTGTATTTTCTTCTATTTAATCTCAAAAAGCTCCTAAAACAGTCAGTGATCACTGTTGACCTCCCTCGGCTTTTATTACCGCTAATCATATATTTAAGCTCAGTTTTTAAAACCTTAGAATGTAACTGCAGCCCAGCCCATGCAGCAGTATATGAATGACTAACCTCGTATTGTGGATGGATTATCTCAGTTGTTCTCCTGGCTGAAGTTTGGTCCTTTTACAGCATCCTGCCATGCGATTACATTTGTTCCTGACCACCGAGAACACTCACGTTAACTTTTATCGAGTGGGAAAAAAGTTAGCTTGTTTATATTATGCTAACATAGCTGTGTTGCTAGCGGTCACATAGCACATCATTATATACCAGCTAGCCCAACTTCAGTAACCCTACAAACGTCACTGCTGTTTAGCTTTCTGTCTTCATTTATGTTGGAAGTGATAGCAGAGCTGTACGTTTTCATATGTTTCCAAAACCCGGCAGTCAGGACATGCTATATTGTATTTAGATAGAAGCTAGCGAGCTAACTCCCTGCTAACTTCTAACTCCGTTAAATGTCATAAATTCCGTTTTCATGGATGCCTGGATGTTAAACTCAATTGTTACACCTGGTAGAGCAGAACGCTGATCATTTTATTAAAGATGAAAGACTTTAGACAGTTTTTCAACGCTTAGTAATGCCATAGTTATCGTTTGATATATGGACCTGCAGCAGAGTTTAGGTCCAGACACGGCTAGTGACGTCAGACTGAACAAGGAGACGACTAAGCTCCAGTTACATCAGTGCAAGTAAACAAACAATATATATAAGAAGAGTAAGAAAATAAATATACACTTTAGGACTAGGGATAAAGGGATCAATAACAATTTAAAATTTACAGTTTGATGATTTAAAGTCTCACACACAACCGAAAGGGGAGGAGGGGGCGGCTGCTTCCAAATAGAGCGCATTTCATTCATAATGATGTAAATCCAAGCCCATTATGTATTCATGATTTGAATCCTGGGTTGTGTGAAATCTCAGAAATGCACCCTAGACAAAGTGAATCTGTGAAAGGTGTGTTAGATCATGTTGTGGTGATCCTTGGGTTGAGGGATGGGTGTTCATACTGCAGTGCAAAATTAAAACCAATGGAAGATGGACAAGAAAAGTTCAAAGCCATCAGGTCCTCAGTTTAGAAAAAAGAGAAAAGAAGAGGAGGAGAAACGAGCAAAAGATACAGGTAAGCAGATGTGTCATTGGATAATGGCAGGTCATCCTGAAACAATCAGAATCAAAATACTTTATTAATCCCTAAGGAAATTATGTGGATTACAGTTGCTCCAAGAAGAAATGGTAAAAATAGTAACAGTAACGGACTAAACTCCAAACAATATATTATATTACAGATTTTAATATTAATTAGTCATTGTCAATTGTTGATTTGTTCTGTTCTCATTGTATGACGAATTATGATGGCTGTTTGGTAGCCGTTTGCATACTATGCATACTCTCTCTCTCTCTTCATATGTGTGTGTGTGTGTACAACAGCTTTATGTTAATGTACAAATATGTTTATGTGGTTTCCATGGTTTTTGCATCTTCTTTAAGTGCGCGTCATTCCATCTCGGATTTGGACAAGACTGGTAAGCTCTCAACTTGCTCTCCGTCTGATATGATCAGGGTTTTTTGTGTGTTTTCTTGAGGTTTTGCGACGCTGCGTGTTAAAGGCCTAGCAGCCGTCATTTAGCCAATGTGAGCCACTCTGTAAGAGCAGGTGGGAGGGAACAGCTGCTTCTGTTGTAAACGTGCTTCCGACTTGGAAATTTCCTCGGTCGAGTGGGTTATCTGGCATTTCCCCTCTTGAGTTTTCTAAACACTAATTTTTGTCGATATTTTAAGTTTGTTAGTTGGACAGAGTTAAATTAGATGTCGAAAGTTACTCTTGTCTACTGGTGTTTGTTATTTAAAAGGAATCTGACAAGATGATTCAAATAAAAACAAACGGTCAAAAACTAATATTTGGCTCTCACTTATGCTAGTCTGTTTTTGAATGTAAACAAATCATCCAATCTAACACAATTTCTGATACTTGTTTGCTGAAAGTTTAGGCGATGGTATGAGGGCAGTGTTTAATATAGCGTTATTTAACTATAAGCTATAAGAGACTTAGAGCTTTTTATTGTCATTGTGCAGTTTTTTGCACAGCGAAATTGGGTATAATCTGTTAATGTGGCTTTTGTATTTAGTTGTTGTTGTCCAAACTCACTGTACTGCTACCTAACCAGTGTAGGATTGATGTAGTATTTAAGTTTTCTTTCCCTTTCCCTTTTTCCAAAATAACAATGAGTTGTTGTTGTTTTTTTTGTTTTGTTTTGTTTTCAGTTCATAAACGTATGTGTCTATGTTCCTAATGCAGCTATGAACAATGACCATAGTTGACAGATCTTCAGAAAAGTCTGACCACGAGTCAGCCGGACTCGGACCTGGAGCTGCTGTGTACAACAGTACACCCTCCTCTGAGGACCAGCCCAAGGACCAAGGGGCTGGTCCTCACAGTACACCCTCCTCTGAGGACCAGCCCAAGGACCAAGGGGCTGGTCCTCAGAGTACACCCTCCTCTGAGGACCAGCCCAAGGACCAAGGTCAGAGCAAAGCCTGGCTTTTTTTCAAAATGTCTTTTTAAGCTGTTTGAAGATTTTTATTGTCAGACAGAATAGTTTTCCAACCAGTTTTAGCAAATATGGAACCACACTTTTTAGCCATTATTTACCCATATTTGTCAGAATTGGTTTTAGTAACGTACAGCTAATCTTTTTGCTTCTGCTTTCACACAAGTTTGACAACTGCTTTTGTGGGTGTTGTGTTGCTGCTTCCCTTCTCCGTTCATTCATCCAGTTATGTAATGCATCCAGCTTTGCATGATCAGTCACTTCAGCTCGTGATGCAATTGCTGTTTTTATATAAAGACCGGCAGCCCAACTTGTTTAGCAGAAACAAAGGAGAAGGCAAATTGTCCTATCTTTCTTCCTGAGGCTGTTTAGGAGTTTTTCACAGTGGCCAGAATCACATTATATAACTGTTAATAGTTGTAGCTATTACTGTGATGTCCTGACATGACTTTGCCATGTGCCAGTGTGTGGTTGTATAAGTAAGGTGGCATTAAATTATCTCCTTTTTAAAATGTATTGAAACAGATTTTTAGTAATAATTGTGGCTCTGTGTGTCAGTGATCAGCAGTGGCGATGGAATTGACTTGCCCCAGAAGGTGCTGTTCTCACCAGATCGGCTCAGCCTAAATTGGGCCCAGGTTCACCTCATTGGTGCAGGCCTCCAGAACATGGGGAACACCTGCTTCCTCAACTCAGCCCTGCAGTGTCTCAGCTACACCCCTCCTTTAGCAAACTACATGCTGACGCGGGAGCACTCCAAAACATGTAAGTTTATTTCACCAACAGTGGTGTTACGCAGTCCTGCGCTGATTCTCACATTGTATCACTCCTTACTCACTCAGTATTTTGTCTCTGTCTCTGCTGCAGGTCATGAGCCAGGGTTCTGTATGATGTGTACCATGCAAAACCACATCATTCAGGTTTTTACCAACTCTGGGAATGTCATTAAGCCCATTGGTGTACTCAATGAGCTTGGGTGTAAGTGGATGACTGTTGTTGCTGTGCTCTGTGCAAAGTGTTTACCTATATTTTAATGATAGGAGGCGCTGTGTGACTGTTTACCTTTTGTAATTTTGGAGGGAAATAATCTGGAGGGATTTTGAATTCTGTTTTTAAATAAGTGTAAACTTGCATTTAACTGTGGTATCCTTTACAATAATTCACCTCCTGCTTTGTTTTTTGGTTCTGTTTTTCCTCGGTCCCCTCACACAGGGATTGCAAACCACTTCCGCTATGGAAGCCAGGAAGATGCTCATGAATTCCTGCGGTGCACAGTGGATGCTATGCAAAGGTCCTGCTTACCTGGAACCAAGTGAGTGTCATTTTACATTGCATGCATTCTAAACAAGTTAAACACACAAAAATATTTTTACTTGGGCTTGACAGTGTTTGCACTTTATTATGTAGTAAGATCCATAATTAGCTACGTAGAGGTAACACCGTGACAGTAGGAGAATATGAAATAAATCCTTTATCCTGTTTTTCAGGAAGTGCAGTTTATACTAGTTCCTTTTAACTATTAATGCTTCAATTGCTGAGAGTATTTTTCAGAAATGCAGATTCCTCAGTCTCTTGCCTGACTGACACCTCAGTTTACATACTAGGCAAGCCACTTGATATAATACCTCATTATTATATCAAGTTTTTTAATGAACTTGACTGCTCCAACACAGAAAGTATTCTTACACTGGGTGTGGTAGCTTGTTTTGGTAACAGGGCTTGAAAAGATCAGAAGCGGCTTAAACGTGTAGTAAAACAGGTGTCTGGGATTATGGCAGAGAGCTGCCAGACTTAGTGTCTAGTATAGATTTCTTCTGAGGCAACAGGGTAAGCAGTGTGAGCAGGAGCACTCAACCCCTCAGGTCATCTCTTATTCACCCTAATGGCATTAGTGCTATTATTGCAGCAGCAAAATTCAGAAAATCCAGGTTTTTCTATGTGTTACTATAGAGCTTCGAAGTCTATGTGCACATTTAACCAAAACTACACGTTTAACAGATGCACTGGGCTGAGTGTTGTGCTTCTTGTTAGACTCCTAAAAATAATTTATTAATTCATTTCTTTTTTTAAGAACCTAAAGTGTCAATTCTCATCAAATCAATTCTTCCCGTGTAGCAGCAGATGGCCTCTTAAGTAATTAATCGTGCTCCAATTCCTCCTATTGTCTTTTCTGCTACTTGAATACTGTAAAGTGATTGTCTGGTTCCAAAATGCTAAAAAATAAATGGTCAGTCAGTTAATTGTTGCACTGTCCTTATTAGTTAACTTTTGTGCTTTATCTTTTTATTATAGATTGGACAGGCAAACGCAGGCAACCTCTTTCATCCATCAAGTGTTTGGCGGGTACCTAAGATCCAGAGGTAAGTCACTGTTTTTTAAGGTTTGATTTATTTTTCTTTTATTTGTCTTTTTATGTCTTACAGCTTGTGTGATACTCATAGCACTGATTTCTGTTTCAGTTAAATGTTTAAACTGCAAAGCTGTCTCAGATACATTTGACCCTTTTCTGGATGTCACTCTGGAAATTAAGGTAATTGGACAACATTCAAAGTGACGTTGCTACTATGTATTCTCTGCATTATGGAGTGTGAGGTTTTTCCTCTCTCTCTCTGTTCATATAGACTGCTCCAAATGTCTCCAAAGCTCTGGAGCAGTTTGTCAAGCCAGAACAGCTGGGTGGTGAAAATGCTTATAAATGCACCAAGTAAGTCAAAGAGATGCCAAACCATGATGAGTTTTAGTGTTTAGGTGTGATTTTTGTCAACAAGCTGAATGTTTGTTTCCTTCAGGTGCAACAAAATGGTAACGGCCTCAAAAAGATTTACAATCCATCGCAGCGCCAATGTGCTCACCATCTCACTCAAACGCTTTGCAGACTTCAGTGGAGGCAAAATCACAAAGGCAAATGGCCAATAGTGTCTGCTTAAGTCATAAAGATACATGACAGATGCTTTGTTTTATTATAAAACAGGATATTTGCATGTAATGTTTGAATTTTTTTGTTTGGTGGTCATCAGGATGTGAAGTATTTGGAGCATCTGGATCTGCGGCCCTTCATGTCGCAGTCCCACGGGGAGCCCCAGCTCTACAGGCTGTATGCTGTGCTGGTTCACTCTGGATTGAGTTGTCATACTGGACACTATTTCTGCTATATTAAGGTACTGGCTGTGCCCGAATCTGTTTGAATGCTGCTGTTGCGTAGTACAAACAAACAAACACCATAAACAACACATTTCAGCAGAAAACTACTTTGTATGCATTGAAAGAAAGAAAAAAAAGACCCCTATATAACCATAAGATTCTTCTTTTTAGCTCAAATTCAATTCAGAAACTGAATCTGCTGTGTCACATCTCTCTCATTCTGTCTCACAGGCCAGCAATGAGCAGTGGTTTCAGATGAATGACTCGTCCGTGTCAGTCAGTGACATTAGCACTGTTCTCAACCAGCAGGCCTATGTCCTCTTCTACATCAAGTGAGTAAACATCGGTATTTTTAAACATTCTAGGCTTATTCCTTCAGTAGAACTTTTCCCATCATTATTTAATAATGTAGACATGTTTATTCTCACTTTTCTTGTAGAAAATGTATTATTATAACCTAATGTTATAATGTTGATGCTTTGTCATGGTTAATATTCTTTTTTCCATGTCATCAGGTGCACAGATGTGGGAAAAACTGGGGACTACAGCCACTTGAACCATAACGCTGGCATATCTGGTCAGGCATCTCCCCAGCCGGTGGTGAGCCCAGGCACCATCGCCACCATGCCTCACAACAGTGTTGGCTTCATAGGTCCCCAGCTGCCACCACACATGAACAAGGTACTTCCTCACCTGAGGGTACTGATAATGTTGTTGTTTTTGTTAAACCCAGTGTTTCATGCAAAATGCATTTGTACCTTTCAATTGTGTCTGTTTGAAAAGAATGAAATGATATCATATATTCCTTATTGGCCTACATTTGTACAAAATTCCAAATTATATACACAAAGTCATAGAAATCACTGCTCCAATTGGTCATCATGATTTTAATATTCTCTTTTTCCATAACAATGAAATACGCCTTGGACAAATATGACACGTCAATATTTCATTAGTGTTGTCACATCACATCCTGTAAGCATCGTCTGTCTGTGTCCTTTCTCTGGAAATTAATATTTCCAGCCAATATAGGCAATCCATCAACATGGCTGGAGAGTTGGTAGTTATATGCAGTCTGTATAAGTGTGGTTAATCCAATGAAGATTTGTAAGGAGATGGCAGTTACTGTGAATTTACAGCAGTTACACAGTGATTAGTAATAAACAGAGCCAGTGAGAGTGAGTGGATATAAGAAAGTCAGTGACTCAGGTGTGTCGATTGGTTCTGTTTGTGAGACTGGAGGAGACGTAGAAATCTTTTGTTTTAAATCTTAGTTAGGAAGATTCCTGTTTGAAAACAAGCACTTTTTGTGAGAAATACAAGAAGTACATCTGCAGAAAGCACACAGTTACATTCTGTCCATCATGTGGACAAAATCGAAAATGTTGAGCATTGGAAAACTGAGAACGTTGGGCAAGTTCAAAATACGTGTTTGTAAGAACGAAAAACCAAATTGTTCCTAAAATAGTTATGGAAAGTCACTGTTGTATGTCTGTGTTCTACATGTTTATCTGATGGAAAATAAAGGTGCTATTGTTTTATTGCAGTTTCTTGACAATTCTGAGTGGATTTACACAGTATGGGTCAAAATGACCCGCAACAAAATCAATGTCACTTTTTTGTTTTTCAACATAATACAAGGGTTAATTTCCAAAACTTCCATATGATCTTCAATTTGTAGCAGATCCACTATCACACAGCAGCTGGAGCAGTTTCAAATGGAGGTCAGTCCACTGCTGCCACCTGTGGCCAAGTACCACAGCCCACTACTAGATTAACTTGCTATGATGACATTGAGTAGAGGCTGAGTGGCTGCACTTACCCCTGGTACATCCAAATCTACCCACAAACATGTTGAAAGATGCAATGGCAGCAATGTGGCTTGTCAACACTGAAAACAATCAGTAAGCAAAGACAACAGGGATCACTTTTTTCTGTTTATTTAACATGCACAACATTTGTAGTCGCCTTCTGCACAGGGGAAGTCCACACACACTGTGTGGTACCACTTTCCACAGAAGGTGCATTCAATCTACAAGACTGAATGAGAAAGTCAGGGTCATTGTCTGACTGTTTATTACTAATCACTGTGTAACTGCTGTACATTCACAGTAACTGCCATCTCCTTACAAATGTTTATTAGATTAACCACACTTATACAGACTGTATATAACAACCAACTCTAAAATGTTTGTGCATGAAACGAATTCAGACGTGCTGCAGATGTGTGTCACAAGTTGATCTGGCTGTAGGCTGTGGCACTTGGCCAGTGGTGGCACTGGTTGACTCGAGTCCATGTTAGTGCACACAAAGTAAACTGCTCGCTTTAGTTGTGAAGCAAAAACGCTGAATTCGGAGAAACAAACCGTGTGAGGGGAACGATAACGACAACAAGAGTCTCCCGATCGTTTACTCTTGTTGTCCTGTGAACAACATCGGCATGGTGTTAATTGTTTGCTGTTTTCGCGATCGCGTCGCGCATGAGGATAACCCTAGGTAAACTCGCCACATTTTTAAACATTTTGTTGTTCAACAGCATCAAGACTGACGGAGTGTGTTTGAGATAACCTCACAAGTGTCACAGATGACACATTTGGCGTTTTTTTGCTAGTCTGTAGGTAGCAGCTCCTGAAACGGAAGTCTGCCACACATCTGTTCGACTAACGCCAGTTGATCTAAACGCCAGTAGATCTGGAACACCGGCAGCCTCGCCTCTGTCAGTGCGCCTCAGGGCGGCTGTGGCTACAATTTAGCTTGCCATCACCAGTGTGTGTGAATGGGTGGATGACTGAACGTGTAAAGTGCTTTGGGGTCCTTAGGGACTAAGTAAAGCGCTATACAAATACAGGCCATTTACTTAATGCTGAAATCTAATCTATTGTATTAAATGGGTATGCTTGTAGTTTGGGTAATTTTGTTATGTCAACAAGTTCTGTTTTAAAACTTAATCTCTTGTTAACTGTTCAGATTGCTGAGGTGATTGATGATCGACCTGAGGAAGTGAAACAGATGGAAGTTTTTAGGACCAGCAACAGATGGAAAGCAATTGGAGGTAAATAAGAAGTCACAGAAGTAGGGGGGGATTTGTGCAATATTAAGTTAAGACTGTTGTTTACTATAGTTTTACTTCCTCTCCTAAAAGTGGATCAAAATGATGACACAGAGGAAGGAAATGGAAAAGAACATCAAAATACAGAGGCTGGCTCATTAAGCAGAGGTCTACATGACTCACCCGAGTTGTCTTCAAAGAGAAGAGGACAGGATTCTCCTGTCAAAAAGACCCGGCATGACTCTCCAGACATCTCTCCACCAAAGAGAAGTCGGAAGTACTCTCCGGATGTCTCTCCTCACAGGACAAGACGTCACGACTCTCCTGATGTCTCTCCTCCCAGGAGAAGACGTCATGACTCTCCAGATGTCTCTCCTCCCAGGACTAGACCTCACGACTCTCCAGATGTCTCTCCTCCCAGGAGAAGACGTCATGACTCTCCTGATGTCTCTCCTCCCAGGACTAGACCTCACGACTCTCCAGATGTCTCTCCTCCCAGGAGAAGACGTCATGACTCTCCAGATGTCTCTCCTCCCAGGACTAGACCTCACGACTCTCCAGATGTCTCTCCTCCCAAGAGAAGACGTCACGACTCTCCTGTTGTCTCTCCTCCCAAGAGAAGACGTCATGACTCTCCAGATGTCTCTCCTCACAGGACTAGACCTCACGACTCTCCAGATGTCTCTCCTCCCAGGAGAAGACGTCACGACTCTCCTGATGTCTCTCCTCACAGGACTAGACCTCACGACTCTCCAGATGTCTCTCCTCCCAGGAGAAGACGTCATGACTCTCCAGATGTCTCTCCTCCCAGGACTAGACATCACAACTCTCCAGATGTCTCTCCTCCCAAGAGAAGACGTCACGACTCTCCTGATGTCTCTCCTCCCAGGAGAAGACGTCATGACTCTCCAGATGTCTCTCCTCCCAAGAGAAGACGTCACGACTCTCCAGATGTCTCTCCTCCCAGGAGAAGACGCCATGACTCCCCAGACTTGTCACCACCAAGACAGTGTTCAGGAAAGTCAGAAAAAATGCAAAGTAAAGGTCAGTGATCCATTTAAATTGTAAAGTGGAATCTGGTGTGGCATATGAATAAAAGTAAAAAGCAGAGACCCATTTAACATGAGTTTTGAATTGAAATTTATTTTAAAGACATAGCTTGATCTAATAATAAATCTTTAATTTTTGTCCAAAAGGCATTACAAAATGAAAATTAACAAATTAACTGTGTCTTTGTCAGATTCAGCCTCCAACAAAAGCAAGCTCAGCTCATCCTTGTTAAGTAAAAAACGCTCACCGGATCCTCATCGGTCAGCGGTGGCTAAGAAGGGTCAGAATAGACATGATTCAGACTCGGATCCGTCTCCCCCGAGGAAAAGGCCCCTGAAGGGAAACGCCTCAGACTCCGACCAATCTCCCCCAAGGAGGCCCTCAAAAACTAAACGGGGCTCAGACTCTGACCAGTCTCCACCCAGGGGGCAGCCACCGAGTGGAAGGGACTCGGATGGAGATTTGTCACCACCTCGTAGGCCAGGCCAGTCACAGGTAAGCAGACTGTGTTGGAACAAAGATTAATGTCAAATCTGATTTCACTCAAATGTTATATTTTTCAATTGTCTTTTTTTTTTTTATAACCAGGGCCAAAGGATGCTATCTGGTGGAAAGGCAGGCCTGGTTTCTGTGGACATTCTAAGGAAAGAGCAAAAGGAGAACAGACGCAGAGAAAAACACAATCAGCCACTTGAAGGTTTCATCAACTTTTCTCTCTTAAGATTTTTTTACACCCATTGATTGAAGAGCTTCATACAGCTTTGCATCTCATTTCAGCTTATCATCTATATTGTCGTATTTTATTTAGTCCTAAAATTAAATAATGAAGTTTCTACATACTTACCCATTCATCCCCTTTGACCAGATGAATCGCGTAAGGCTCAGACGATTTTCAGAGACAAAAGTGGCAAAAGGAGGGATCTGGATTCAGAGAGAAATGAACAGAAAAAGAAAGCTGGTGAAAAAGCGGCAAGAGACGAGAAATACGCTCAGTGGGGAAAAGGGTAAATGTGCATGATCATTTCAAATATCACAGTTTATGTGATTATATCCACATAAAAAATTATAAAAGTGGTTCAATGGTTTATGTTAAAATGTATGTATAGGTTGGCACAGATCCAGATGCATCACCAGAAACTTAAGGAAGCGCTGCGCGAAGCCCTTAAGCCACTTGAGGATCTTGACCGCATGTTGAGAGAACAGGAAAGAGAAGGCGATCCTATGGCTGCAATGCGCAGGCGTAAAAAGGACCGTGGCACAAAAACACAAGATATTTAACTCAAAGAGAAGAGGACAGGATTCTCCTGTCAAAAAGACCCGGCATGACTCTCCAGACATCTCTCCACCAAAGAGAAGTCGGAAGTACTCTCCGGATGTCTCTCCTCACAGGACAAGACGTCACGACTCTCCTGATGTCTCTCCTCCCAGGAGAAGACGTCATGACTCTCCAGATGTCTCTCCTCCCAGGACTAGACCTCACGACTCTCCAGATGTCTCTCCTCCCAGGAGAAGACGTCATGACTCTCCTGATGTCTCTCCTCCCAGGACTAGACCTCACGACTCTCCAGATGTCTCTCCTCCCAGGAGAAGACGTCATGACTCTCCAGATGTCTCTCCTCCCAGGACTAGACCTCACGACTCTCCAGATGTCTCTCCTCCCAGGAGAAGACGTCATGACTCTCCAGATGTCTCTCCTCCCAGGACTAGACCTCACGACTCTCCAGATGTCTCTCCTCCCAAGAGAAGACGTCACGACTCTCCTGTTGTCTCTCCTCCCAAGAGAAGACGTCATGACTCTCCAGATGTCTCTCCTCACAGGACTAGACCTCACGACTCTCCAGATGTCTCTCCTCCCAGGAGAAGACGTCACGACTCTCCTGATGTCTCTCCTCACAGGACTAGACCTCACGACTCTCCAGATGTCTCTCCTCCCAGGAGAAGACGTCATGACTCTCCAGATGTCTCTCCTCCCAGGACTAGACATCACAACTCTCCAGATGTCTCTCCTCCCAAGAGAAGACGTCACGACTCTCCTGATGTCTCTCCTCCCAGGAGAAGACGTCATGACTCTCCAGATGTCTCTCCTCCCAAGAGAAGACGTCACGACTCTCCAGATGTCTCTCCTCCCAGGAGAAGACGCCATGACTCCCCAGACTTGTCACCACCAAGACAGTGTTCAGGAAAGTCAGAAAAAATGCAAAGTAAAGGTCAGTGATCCATTTAAATTGTAAAGTGGAATCTGGTGTGGCATATGAATAAAAGTAAAAAGCAGAGACCCATTTAACATGAGTTTTGAATTGAAATTTATTTTAAAGACATAGCTTGATCTAATAATAAATCTTTAATTTTTGTCCAAAAGGCATTACAAAATGAAAATTAACAAATTAACTGTGTCTTTGTCAGATTCAGCCTCCAACAAAAGCAAGCTCAGCTCATCCTTGTTAAGTAAAAAACGCTCACCGGATCCTCATCGGTCAGCGGTGGCTAAGAAGGGTCAGAATAGACATGATTCAGACTCGGATCCGTCTCCCCCGAGGAAAAGGCCCCTGAAGGGAAACGCCTCAGACTCCGACCAATCTCCCCCAAGGAGGCCCTCAAAAACTAAACGGGGCTCAGACTCTGACCAGTCTCCACCCAGGGGGCAGCCACCGAGTGGAAGGGACTCGGATGGAGATTTGTCACCACCTCGTAGGCCAGGCCAGTCACAGGTAAGCAGACTGTGTTGGAACAAAGATTAATGTCAAATCTGATTTCACTCAAATGTTATATTTTTCAATTGTCTTTTTTTTTTTTATAACCAGGGCCAAAGGATGCTATCTGGTGGAAAGGCAGGCCTGGTTTCTGTGGACATTTTAAGGAAAGAGCAAAAGGAGAACAGACGCAGAGAAAAACACAATCAGCCACTTGAAGGTTTCATCAACTTTTCTCTCTTAAGATTTTTTTACACCCATTGATTGAAGAGCTTCATACAGCTTTGCATCTCATTTCAGCTTATCATCTATATTGTCGTATTTTATTTAGTCCTAAAATTAAATAATGAAGTTTCTACATACTTACCCATTCATCCCCTTTGACCAGATGAATCGCGTAAGGCTCAGACGATTTTCAGAGACAAAAGTGGCAAAAGGAGGGATCTGGATTCAGAGAGAAATGAACAGAAAAAGAAAGCTGGTGAAAAAGCGGCAAGAGACGAGAAATACGCTCAGTGGGGAAAAGGGTAAATGTGCATGATCATTTCAAATATCACAGTTTATGTGATTATATCCACATAAAAAATTATAAAAGTGGTTCAATGGTTTATGTTAAAATGTATGTATAGGTTGGCACAGATCCAGATGCATCACCAGAAACTTAAGGAAGCGCTGCGCGAAGCCCTTAAGCCACTTGAGGATCTTGACCGCATGTTGAGAGAACAGGAAAGAGAAGGCGATCCTATGGCTGCAATGCGCAGGCGTAAAAAGGACCGTGGCACAAAAACACAAGATATTTAACTCAAAGAGAAGAGGACAGGATTCTCCTGTCAAAAAGACCCGGCATGACTCTCCAGACATCTCTCCACCAAAGAGAAGTCGGAAGTACTCTCCGGATGTCTCTCCTCACAGGACAAGACGTCACGACTCTCCTGATGTCTCTCCTCCCAGGACTAGACCTCACGACTCTCCAGATGTCTCTCCTCCCAGGAGAAGACGTCATGACTCTCCAGATGTCTCTCCTCCCAGGACTAGACCTCACGACTCTCCAGATGTCTCTCCTCCCAGGAGAAGACGTCATGACTCTCCTGATGTCTCTCCTCCCAGGACTAGACCTCACGACTCTCCAGATGTCTCTCCTCCCAGGACTAGACCTCACGACTCTCCAGATGTCTCTCCTCCCAGGACTAGACCTCACGACTCTCCAGATGTCTCTCCTCCCAAGAGAAGACGTCACGACTCTCCTGTTGTCTCTCCTCCCAAGAGAAGACGTCATGACTCTCCAGATGTCTCTCCTCACAGGACTAGACCTCACGACTCTCCAGATGTCTCTCCTCCCAGGAGAAGACGTCACGACTCTCCTGATGTCTCTCCTCACAGGACTAGACCTCATGACTCTCCAGATGTCTCTCCTCCCAGGAGAAGACGTCATGACTCTCCTGATGTCTCTCCTCCCAGGACTAGACCTCACGACTCTCCAGATGTCTCTCCTCCCAGGAGAAGACGTCATGACTCTCCAGATGTCTCTCCTCCCAGGACTAGACCTCACGACTCTCCAGATGTCTCTCCTCCCAGGACTAGACCTCACGACTCTCCAGATGTCTCTCCTCCCAAGAGAAGACGTCACGACTCTCCTGTTGTCTCTCCTCCCAAGAGAAGACGTCATGACTCTCCAGATGTCTCTCCTCACAGGACTAGACCTCACGACTCTCCAGATGTCTCTCCTCCCAGGAGAAGACGTCACGACTCTCCTGATGTCTCTCCTCACAGGACTAGACCTCACGACTCTCCAGATGTCTCTCCTCCCAGGAGAAGACGTCATGACTCTCCAGATGTCTCTCCTCCCAGGACTAGACATCACAACTCTCCAGATGTCTCTCCTCCCAAGAGAAGACGTCACGACTCTCCTGATGTCTCTCCTCCCAGGAGAAGACGTCATGACTCTCCAGATGTCTCTCCTCCCAAGAGAAGACGTCACGACTCTCCAGATGTCTCTCCTCCCAGGAGAAGACGCCATGACTCCCCAGACTTGTCACCACCAAGACAGTGTTCAGGAAAGTCAGAAAAAATGCAAAGTAAAGGTCAGTGATCCATTTAAATTGTAAAGTGGAATCTGGTGTGGCATATGAATAAAAGTAAAAAGCAGAGACCCATTTAACATGAGTTTTGAATTGAAATTTATTTTAAAGACATAGCTTGATCTAATAATAAATCTTTAATTTTTGTCCAAAAGGCATTACAAAATGAAAATTAACAAATTAACTGTGTCTTTGTCAGATTCAGCCTCCAACAAAAGCAAGCTCAGCTCATCCTTGTTAAGTAAAAAACGCTCACCGGATCCTCATCGGTCAGCGGTGGCTAAGAAGGGTCAGAATAGACATGATTCAGACTCGGATCCGTCTCCCCCGAGGAAAAGGCCCCTGAAGGGAAACGCCTCAGACTCCGACCAATCTCCCCCAAGGAGGCCCTCAAAAACTAAACGGGGCTCAGACTCTGACCAGTCTCCACCCAGGGGGCAGCCACCGAGTGGAAGGGACTCGGCTGGAGATTTGTCACCACCTCGTAGGCCAGGCCAGTCACAGGTAAGCAGACTGTGTTGGAACAAAGATTAATGTCAAATCCGATTTCACTCAAATGTTATATTTTTCAATTGTCTTTTTTTTTTTTATAACCAGGGCCAAAGGATGCTATCTGGTGGAAAGGCAGGCCTGGTTTCTGTGGACATTTTAAGGAAAGAGCAAAAGGAGAACAGACGCAGAGAAAAACACAATCAGCCACTTGAAGGTTTCATCAACTTTTCTCTCTTAAGATTTTTTTACACCCATTGATTGAAGAGCTTCATACAGCTTTGCATCTCATTTCAGCTTATCATCTATATTGTCGTATTTTATTTAGTCCTAAAATTAAATAATGAAGTTTCTACATACTTACCCATTCATCCCCTTTGACCAGATGAATCGCGTAAGGCTCAGACGATTTTCAGAGACAAAAGTGGCAAAAGCAGGGATCTGAATTCAGAGAGAAATGAACAGAAAAAGAAAGCTGGTGAAAAAGCGGCAAGAGACGAGAAATACGCTCAGTGGGGAAAAGGGTAAATGTGCATGATCATTTCAAATATCACAGTTTATGTGATTATATCCACATAAAAAATTATAAAAGTGGTTCAATGGTTTATGTTAAAATGTATGTATAGGTTGGCACAGATCCAGATGCATCACCAGAAACTTAAGGAAGCGCTGCGCGAAGCCCTTAAGCCACTTGAGGATCTTGACCGCATGTTGAGAGAACAGGAAAGAGAAGGCGATCCTATGGCTGCAATGCGCAGGCGTAAAAAGGACCGTGGCACAAAAACACAAGATATTTAACATTACATATGTTTTATTTTATTTATGACTTTATTTTATTTCACCAGGTCAATCCTTGTAAGAAGCTTTTAAATAGCAGCAGTTTTGCTTTTGCTACTGTTTGTATTTTTATTTATTTGTATGTTTGTTTTGATTTTTTGTAGAGAAACCTCGATATAAAGGCCCTGCTCCACCTCCAAACCGGTTCAATATTCCACCGGGGTACCGCTGGGACGGAGTTGACAGGTAGAGTTTGTGCATCGGTGACAGAGGAAAACTGTTGAGGACAGAACTGTAGTTTAATATTGAATGTTTTTAATACACACATCAGTTTGTCATTTTGCACATTAATGGTAAAGAAATTGTGATCATTTTTTTCCACGTCTATATTAAATTTGCGCCTAATTGAATGGATTGTCTTTGGCCTTTTAGCTTGTCGTATCATAATTAATAGGGTTATTTTATTTGTGTCTTGCAGGTCAAATGGTTTTGAACAGAAACGCTACCAGAGGATGGCAGATAAAAAGGCTGTGCAGGAAGCGGCCTATAAATGGAGTGTGGAGGATATGTAAAGGCTTTCAGAAAATGATGAATCTGGAGCAGAGCTAAAGAGCACACCTTCTCAACCTTTATGTATAATTGTTATGCTGTTAGAACAACAAGACTAGATGCATCTACGCAGCAAAAGTTCTTTTTTAAATAAACTACATAGAAGAATTTGTTTCACCTTTCCAAACCCTTTTGATACTGTACCATGTGTATCAGATGGAACTGTACAGAAAAATGAAGTGAAGCATGTTCACAATTTTTGTAAGAAGTTATTCACCGTGGAGCAGAAGCTGTTGTGGTTTCAGTGTTTTATTAAAGAATGTTTTTGTAATGCATTGTCCCAAGAGTGTTCAGGCACCTGTAACTTGGATAGCATTTGACATTCAGTCTTTTTAGATAATTTTATACACTTACCACCCATTTTATTAGGCAACAGTAACTCAAATAACCGCTTGTTACAACCAACATATTTTGGTCCTGGACATAGAAATAGAGACATGTCCCTCATGACTCCAAATGAAACGTAGTGCACAGCAACCAAATGCTGAAAGAGAGTGTCCACAGCTGACTGTCGATGGTATGGTATAGCTGTGAGGCGTTTGTGTACAAGATAAATGCACATTTGAGAGTTCTGTGGTGTAGCTAAAAAAGACTGGCCTACAGAGATGTGAAAAAAGCGGCATTCAAATAAGTCATTCCTTGCCATATTAATCAGGGAGTACATACACTGACAGGATGCTGTGACTCTCACAGTGAGGGAATCAGGTTGGGCTCTAATATTTTTTCTAGCAATGTCCGATTCAGTCTAACATCTGTAAAAGTTTTAAGGCACTTTCCACCAGCACTATCAAAAAGAATTATGGAAGAATGATTTGTAGAATCAAGGAATCGGTGTCCTGGTTGCACATGCTGGACCAATGGCTTAATAACACAACAATGCTATTGCCTTTAATCTGTCACTATCTATGCTATTGATTATGGTGTAATTATATAAAATTATTATTTTTTTTAAAAAAGTGACAGTATTGTGCAATGAATAAAAAGTTTTATTTATAAACTTTTTATTTTTATAAAAAGTATTATTTATTATTATAATAAACCTTACTTCATATAAACTACACAAAGTGTTCTCTAAGTACGGAGACATCCAGCGGCTCCGGCTGGTCCGGGACATTGTCACGGGTTTCTCCAAAAGATATGCCTTCATTGAGTACAAAGAGGAGCGATCTGTGGTCGGGACAGCTAACAAGCTGGTGGTCGACCAGCATGAAGTGTTCGTGGATTTTGAGCAAGAGAGGACTCTTAAAGGATGGGTGCCGCGGCGGCTCGGCGGCGGGCTTGGAGGGAAAAAGGAATCCGGACAGCTGCGGTTCGGCGGCAGGGACAGGCCTTTCCGTAAACCCATCAATCTCGGGGTAGACCCGGTGCAGGAACGAGGTGGTGGTGGTGGTGGTGGTGGTGGAGGGAGGGAGTGGGGCAGACCAAGCGGGAGAGCCAGAGAGGATCGGGACCGACACAGAACAGAAGAGTGGGGCAACAGAGGAAGGAGAGATGACCGGGACAGAGGCCGAGAGTGGGATGACCGCAGGCACGGAGACAGGAGCAGGCACCGGGACCGGAGATGAAGCATGTGGCTGCACTTCAGCGGTACTGCAAGACTGACGGATGGTTCAAAGCACAGCTGAAGGCTTTCAAAGGAGGACAGTGAATGAGTGTGTGACTTGGATAACTGTTTGTGTGAAAGGTTACTTTTTTGTATGCTGATATTCTTCAGATTGTACTGTATGGTAATCAGGACTCTGCCTGTGGCTGTCATATTCAGTTCTTCTCAGGGAAGTCTCAGGAATGACAAAGTAGGGTTGTTGTGTTTTGTTGGGTTTTTTTTTTTTTTTTACAAGTCTTTATTCTAGCGAAAAAATTACAATACGGGTGGTGTCCAGCCAAATGAGGCTTACATCCCGGATGTCAAACATGAGCGCCAGCAGCCAGAATCACTGCTTAAGAGTCCAATTGGATTGCTTTGGGAAATCGGAACTGTACTTTTATACAGTTATCATAAATATTATTACCCCACATATACAATTCAAATTTTATTTCTTGCAATTTAAGTCCCAACAGACTTTTTTCCCCATTTACTACAGAATGTTGTTTATCATTTAGATAAACTGAGACAAACAAAACTGCATTTCTTTTTCTGATATTAAGATATTCCAGGGATTAAATGCATAGTTAAACTTCTTTTCACTGACAGAAAGGGAAGTTTCGCTGGTCCGGCCCACTCAAGGTCAAAGGCTATATGTGACTCACAATGTAAAATGAGTTTGCAGTTTTGTTTTGTTTTTAAAAAAGCATAAGTTTAAGAGCACATTGTCAGCCCCATTTCTTTAAAAAAAAAAAAGTAAATCAGATTATATCATAAACAATAAAATTCGTCATTGTTTTGAAATCTAAGGTGTTACTGTTTGTCAAAGTGTTGCAACATGTTTAAGATTTCCCAAGTTGGGTAGTTTTCCAGTGTAGCCTCATGTGACCCCTGTTTTCAGAGTTGGTAATGATGTGTTGTGCAAGATTTATACTTGAGGGAAGAAAACTCAGTATTCAAACACATTTACTCCTTTTTCCATATACATGCAACTCAGGAATTTGAATCAAATGCTTACTCAAATCAAATCAAAATCAAATCAAATCACTTTTATTGTCACATCACATGTGCAGGCACACTGGCACAGCACATGCGAGTGAAATTCTTGTGTGCGAGCCCCACAAGCAACAGAGATGTGCAAACACAACAACACAAACGAGCAAAATACAAGAATGGCCAACCTGAAACTAATAAATATATGTACAATATATAATAGTGTATGCATTTCTGGATGTGTATACTAAATATTTTCCTACGTGTGTGTGTGTGTGTGTGTGTGTGTGTGTATACACATTTTTACAAATTAAATAGTAAAAAAATAAAATAAAATAATAATAATAATAATAATAATAAAATATATAAAATTTACAGAGTTGAATATGTGCAAAACAAGTGGCATTTATATACAGTGTGGAGTGCATAATGTTGAAGTTCCAGTAGTGAAGCTGAGGTGTCTATGACGTGTTCAGCAGTCTGATGGCCTGGTGGAAGAAGCTGTCTCTCAGTCTGCTGGTACGGGACCGGATGCTGCAGAACCTCCTTCCTGATGGAAGTAGTCTGAACAGTTTATGGCTGGGGTGACTGGAGTCCTTGATGATCCTCCCCGCTTTCCTCAGGCAGCGCTTCCTGTAGATGTCTTGGAGGGAGGGAAGCTCACCTCCAATTATCCTTTCAGAGCACCGCACTACTCGCTGGAGAGCTTTGCAGTTGTAGGCGGTGCTGTTGCCATACCAGGTGGTGATGCATCCAGTGAGGATGCTCTCAATGGCACAGTGATAGAAGGTCCTGAGGATGCGGGGGCTCATGCCGAATCTTTTCAGTCTCCTGAGAAAGAAGAGGCGCTGCTGCGCCTTCTTCACTGTTTTGTTTGTGTGTACTGACCACGTAAGATCCTCAGCCAGATGTACTCCAAGGAACCGGAAGCTGCTCACTCTCTCCACAGCAGCGCCGTTGATGGTGATGGGGGTGTGTACTTCTCTGCACCTCCGGAAGTCCACTATCAACTCCTTTGTCTTTGCGACGTTGAGGGTGAGATGGTTGTCTTGACACCAGTGGGTCAGGGCGCTGACCTCCTCCCTGTAAGCCGTCTCATCACCGTTGGTGATAAGACCCACCACTGTAGTGTCGTCCGCAAACTTCACAATGATGTTGGAGCTGTTAGTGGCTGTGCAGTCGTAGGTGTAGAGTGAGTACAGGAGAGGGCTCAGTACACACCCCTGTCTGTCAGACAGGAAGCTAAGGATCCAGCTGCAGAGGGAGCTGCTCAGTCCTAGATCCTGCAGTTTCCTGTCCAGCTTCGAGGGAACGATGGTATTGAATGCTGAGCTGTAATCTACAAACAGCATCCTCACATACGTGTCTCTCTTCTCCAGGTGTGACAGGGCAGTGTGTAGTGTCAGGGCTATGGCATCATCAGTGGACCTGTTGTGGCGGTATGCAAACTGTAGAGGGTCCAGTGAGTCGGGTAGTGCAGAGCAGATGAAGTCCCTGACCAGCTACTCAGCTCTTACTCAGCCATCTGATCCTCGGTCCTGCCCAGTGAGGTCAATCAGCTTTCGGTTATGGGTCACTGGGTGGATTCTTAAACTGTGCACAAGTATTTCTGAAGTCATCAATATGAAAGATGACGGGAAATGAATCTCTTATTTCATTAAAAGGTAATTCTCTAATGTACCAGAAAAAAACAAGAGGTAGAACCAACTTTTATTTCCAAGTATGTTCTGAGTAGTAAGCTGTCAATTGTAGTGTTATTTATACGAAGAGACAATGAAGTTAGTGCAAACACATATACGTCAAACACACTGAAAACTGAGGCTTTTTTCCACTGGTTTGTGTTTATTACTGTATGATTATTGGGAATACATGCTGGGACAAGACAAATTTCAAGCATTTGTTAAATATGACTTTGACATTTAATATTAATCATGCATGTATGCAAACATGCAAGATGATTTCCACTGCCACTTAGAAGTCATGCTTAGCTGGTCTTTGCCTTCCACCGTACCCGACATTCACGATGGGCCAGCCTGGGTAAGTCTCTCTTTGGACCGTGCTGAAGTTGATCCTGTGAATCAGAAGAATCAGAGCACGCAGACACAGAGTAGCTGCTCCCTACATGAAGGACACTGTGATGATGATAAACCTGCTCTCACCTGAACGCAGGGTTAATGCCAATGTTGTCAGGCTGCGGGAAAGCAGGTGTCCGCCTCCTGTGGCAGGAGGATGGGGGAGGGAAGTCTTTCTGATACTGAGACTGCATCTGGGCTGTTTCCTGTTCGTTTTTTGCTGCTGCTGACACGTGATCACGGTTGCCTTCTTGCTCATTCCCTCTCACTTCTCTGTCCTCGCGTCTGTTTCCTCTTCCTGTTTATCATGAGGATGCAGGAGGAGAATGGTGAGATTCCTGTTGTGTGTTACAGCCTGCTGAAGGGTAATCAGAACTTTGCTAAAGGCAGAATTTCATCAACAGTAATCACACTTTCCATAAATAAACTTTCTTACTTTCTTGATCATACTACATGTATTACACTATTTGCTTTTTTCATTTTAATCTTGAGAGAATAATACTTTATACATAAATGAGATGAAATGTTCTTATGAATATAAATCATTTGCTTTGGATGTCGCAGAGCTGTGTGAAGGACACGGGAACACATACACAAATAATTACTGCTGAGGGCAATCCAATCCTGTGTCTGTGAGTAAGAGTGGCAGGAATTTCACTGCACAGCAGAGAAAACAATATCACTCCTCCAGATGCTCTGTGTCTATAACAGCATTTTCACATTTAACCTTATATGGTCTTTCTTATGTTCTATTTGAGGTATTAAATACTTTATTACAGTGTTTTTCAGTTTAATGGCAGTGTAGGGTTTTTTTTTTATCTAAGCTTTAATCACAAAATCACCTTTATAATCTCTACCATCTCTGCCTTCTCACTCATAGCACACTGCCCAAACCATTTCCAAGACACACACATGCACTGAACAGAAAGCCACAGCCTTGCGTGCACTGTGCCATCATAAATGAGTCTTATCTTTATACAGACATGATGAGTTTACTCTCTAGGGTGAGCCAAGTCTGTTGACCTTTGCCTGGATCTTGGTCTGGGATAGGCCTGAAGCAGAAAGCCTCACGTGATGTGGTCTCCATCTTAGCAGGTGTGTCCGGGTAGAGGAGGAATCCTAAAAAGGGTGAAATGTAGACTGTTGACTCTTGTTCCCCTTTTTTAAACCCACTACTTTGGAGTGATTCCAGTTAGCACAGAACATGTAGCCCAACGCTGTTCACAGTTTCTGAAATCTTTCCAGTTAGGTCTCTTTTTCACAGCTTGTTTACTTTGCATATAAATTCTATAAAATATGCGTAATGGCAGTGACAATAAATCATTCACACAGACCTGATTTTTGTGACAACAAAACAAAGTTTTATTTCTGTCTGTTTATTTAGTGATGTGCACCGAGATTAAAGCGAGATCAGAAATAATGACGGTAATTTTGAATCCTTTTGTTATTTCTTGACTAGGACATTGTTTCTATTTCTGTTTTACTCTTTTCAGTGTTTGAACTTTCTTTCATTTTTGAAAAAAACGATGCAATGTTTTACTGTATTTCTTTCTTTGATCCCACTGGGAGCCGTGAAACTAATGGAGTTATTTGTGCAAGGGGAGGGAGGGAGGGTGGTGTGGGGGGTGATGAGTGCAGTGGTGGGAACAGAGCTTTGCTGACTGATACCTCCATGTTAACCCTGGAAAGACTTGAGAACATTTCCCAGCTTTCATTTTCATCTTCGTTCCCATTTGTGAAGCCTAAGATTCACTCTGTAATTTTAACTTTCTTCACCAGATGCAGAGGGTTTTTGTTTTTTGAAATTAGTTTTGTCATGCCGCTCTCTCCCTTTAAAAAAAAAAAAACATTCGAAAAACAAAAAGAAGCACCACGAGATTCAGAGGTTCGGTAGACCTTGTACCGAGACATACTCAGTATGTGGGTTAGGAGAACAACGGATAAAAATTGGGGGAAATTGGATAAAAAGGATAAAAAAAATAACACTCACATACTGAAAATGCACAACATAGTGGTAAAAGTCTCAGACAAATAGGGTTTAAAATGACATCTTCCGCCAACACCTCAGATTATTGTTGTCATATATTATAGTAAGTGATTTGCAAGCTTGTGAGGAATTTACAATAAACAAAAAAATACCTTAAAAAGGATTGCATCACTTAAGAGTTTTTCCATAAATATAAGACTACCTGCTGAAAAGTGCAGGCTCAAACAAGCCCTCTAATGTGAAAAAAGTAATGCTGGATTCATGTCAAAGACGCAGGGAACATTGCTGAGTTCTAGCCAAATGCCCCAGGGTAACTACTGAATGGGAAACTTGTCATTTTCTCTTCCCCCCTTCTTTTTTCCCATTCCTTTCTTGGCTTGGTGTGTCACTTAACACTGCTGTGGTCAAATTTATTTTGCCATCATCACACTTGGTACTGTGCAGCCACCCTTGCAAGACATTTAAACGCATTAACTTTGGAAACAAGGCTTAGCTCGGCACTTCTAGCTTACGGGTGGTGATATTTTATGCCTGTCTGTCAGCAAGACAAACTACCAAGTCAAGCTTGGTGGACAGGTGAAGCGAATCCAGATCACTTTTATTTTAAATTCAAAAACAGATCGTTGGCTTTAGTGGAGAATGGAGTCTCTGGCCAACTTTCTAGTTTACTTATTACCTAGTTGAATCAGTTTTTAAAAAATGGTCATCCAGCCTTTATTTTAATAATATTACTTATAAAAATTCTCATTTTGGAGCATATTCCCTTTTAAACCTGTCTGACTGAACTCACGGACCAAAGTTTCAGGATTCTGGTACTTCATCTGCTTTATTGTCCCAGCTGGTTACTGCTCTATCTGCCAGCCACCGGTGAACAACAGAACACCATGACTACTGCAGTAAACAAGCTTTAAGAAGCTCTTTGTATAAGCGGGCACACAAACACTCACAGTGCAGAGAAATATAGGAAGTAGAGGGTAACACGGCAGAAAGCTTATGTGTTTTTTTAAAGGAAGGTAAGCATTACAGTCACAATGCCCTCCATTTTAAATTTCATAGTTATTATTCTTGGATTTGGTAGTTTTTTTTTAAATTAAATTCTGATAGTTTTTTTGTCTTACTTTTTAATGCATCTTTTCTAAAACTTTTTTAGGAGCAGACACCAAAGATTTAGAACATCGGGTGATGCCAGTGATCCAGGAACCAGCAGACAAAATGTTCTTTGAAAATGCCAGCCTGCAGCAACCACGTCGCCACCACGAATTCTTTCTGCGCAGTAGACCCTACAGGGGCGAACCACCAACAGTGGCAGGTAAAGTCCTGCTGCTCCTTCATACCAGGAACAGATAAAGTTACTTATGCTCTCAAATCCTCCACTGTCAGCTTTAATCATCTAAATTAGTGTTTGTAAAAAAAGCTCAGTGGCAAAGGAAAAAAAGAAAGAAAGTTCAAACACTGAAAAGAGTAAAACAGAAATAGAAACAATGTCCTAGTCAAGAAATAACAAAAGGATTCAAAATTACCGTCATTATTTCTGATCTCGCTTTAATCTCGGTGCACATCACTAAATAAACAGACAGAAATAAAACTTTGTTTTGTTGTCACAAAAATCAGGTCTGTGTGAATGATTAATTGTCACTGTCATTACGCATATTTTATAGAATTTATATGCAAAGTAAACAAGCTGTGAAAAAGAGACCTAACTGGAAAGATTTCAGAAACTGTGAAACTTGTAAAATATGTGTACACACACACACACACACACACACACACACACACACACACACACACACACACACACGTAGGAAAATATTTAGTATACACATCCAGAAATGCATATACTATTATATATTGTACATATATTTATTAGTTTCAGATGTAGCCATTCTTGTGTTTTGCTTGTTTACATTATTGTATTTTGCACAACTCTGTTGCTTGTGAAGCTCGCACACAAGAATTTCACTCACATGTGCTGTACCAATGTACCTGCACATGTGATGTGACAATAAAAGTGATTTGATTTGATTTGATTTAACTGGAATCACTCCAAAGTAGTGGGTTAAAAAAGGGGAACAAGAGTCAACAGTCTACATTTCACCCTTTTTAGGATTCCTCCTCTACCCGGACACACCTGCTAAGATGGAGACCACATCACGTGAGGCTTTCTGCTTCAGGCCTATCCCAGACCAAGATCCAGGCAAAGGTCAACAGACTTGGCTCACCCTAGAGAGTAAACTCATCATGTCTGTATAAAGATAAGACTCATTTATGATGGCACGCAAGGCTGTGGCTTTCTGTTCAGTGCATGTGTGTGTCTTGGAAATGGTTTGGGCAGTGTGCTATGAGTGAGAAGGCAGAGATGGTAGAGATTATAAAGGTGATTTTGTGATTAAAGCTTAGATTAAAAAAAAACCTACACTGCCATTAAACTGAAAAACACTGTAATAAAGTATTTAATACCTCAAATAGAACATAAGAAAGACCATATAAGGTTAAATGTGAAAATGCTGTTATAGACACAGAGCATCTGGAGGAGTGATATTGTTTTCTCTGCTGTGCAGTGAAATTCCTGCCACTCTTACTCACAGACACAGGATTGGATTGCCCTCAGCAGTAATTATTTGTGTATGTGTTCCCGTGTCCTTCACACAGCTCTGCGACATCCAAAGCAAATGATTTATATTCATAAGAACATTTCATCTCATTTATGTATAAAGTATTATTCTCTCAAGATTAAAATGAAAAAAGCAAATAGTGTAATACATGTAGTATGATCAAGAAAGTAAGAAAGTTTATTTATGGAAAGTGTGATTACTGTTGATGAAATTCTGCCTTTAGCAAAGTTCTGATTACCCTTCAGCAGGCTGTAACACACAACAGGAATCTCACCATTCTCCTCCTGCATCCTCATGATAAACAGGAAGAGGAAACAGACGCGAGGACAGAGAAGTGAGAGGGAATGAGCAAGAAGGCAACCGTGATCACATGTCAGCAGCAGCAAAAAACGAACAGGAAACAGCCCAGATGCAGTCTCAGTATCAGAAAGACTTCCCTCCCCCATCCTCCTGCCACAGGAGGCGGACACCTGCTTTCCCGCAGCCTGACAACATTGGCATTAACCCTGCGTTCAGGTGAGAGCAGGTTTATCATCATCACAGTGTCCTTCATGTAGGGAGCAGCTACTCTGTGTCTGCGTGCTCTGATTCTTCTGATTCACAGGATCAACTTCAGCACGGTCCAAAGAGAGACTTACCCAGGCTGGCCCATCGTGAATGTCGGGTACGGTGGAAGGCAAAGACCAGCTAAGCATGACTTCTAAGCGGCAGTGGAAATCATCTTGCATGTTTGCATACATGCATGATTAATATTAAATGTCAAAGTCATATTTAACAAATGCTTGAAATTTGTCTTGTCCCAGCATGTATTCCCAATAATCATACAGTAATAAACACAAACCAGTGGAAAAAAGCCTCAGTTTTCAGTGTGTTTGACGTATATGTGTTTGCACTAACTTCATTGTCTCTTCGTATAAATAACACTACAATTGACAGCTTACTACTCAGAACATACTTGGAAATAAAAGTCAGTTCTGCCTCTTGTTTTTTTCTGGTACATTAGAGAATTACCTTTTAATGAAATAAGAGATTCATTTCCCGTCATCTTTCATATTGATGACTTCAGAAATACTTGTGCACAGTTTAAGAATCCACCCAGTGACCCATAACCGAAAGCTGATTGACCTCACTGGGCAGGACCGAGGATCAGATGGCTGAGTAAGAGCTGAGTAAGCATTTGATTCAAATTCCTGAGTTGCATGTATATGGAAAAAGGAGTAAATGTGTTTGAATACTGAGTTTTCTTCCCTCAAGTATAAATCTTGCACAACACATCATTACCAACTCTGAAAACAGGGGTCACATGAGGCTACACTGGAAAACTACCCAACTTGGGAAATCTTAAACATGTTGCAACACTTTGACAAACAGTAACACCTTAGATTTCAAAACAATGACGAATTTTATTGTTTATGATATAATCTGATTTACATTTTTTAAAAAGAAATGGGGCTGACAATGTGCTCTTAAACTTATGCTTTTTTAAAAACAAAACAAAACTGCAAACTCATTTTACATTGTGAGTCACATATAGCCTTTGACCTTGAGTGGGCCGGACCAGCGAAACTTCCCTTTCTGTCAGTGAAAAGAAGTTTAACTATGCATTTAATCCCTGGAATATCTTAATATCAGAAAAAGAAATGCAGTTTTGTTTGTCTCAGTTTATCTAAATGATAAACAACATTCTGTAGTAAATGGGGAAAAAAGTCTGTTGGGACTTAAATTGCAAGAAATAAAATTTGAATTGTATATGTGGGGTAATAATATTTATGATAACTGTATAAAAGTACAGTTCCGATTTCCCAAAGCAATCCAATTGGACTCTTAAGCAGTGATTCTGGCTGCTGGCGCTCATGTTTGACATGATGGATGTAAGTCTCATTTGGCTGGACACCACCCGTATTGTAATTTTTTCGCTAGAATAAAGACTTGTAAAAAAAAAAAAAAACCCCAACAAAACACAACAACCCTACTTTGTCATTCCTGAGACTTCCCTGAGAAGAACTGAATATGACAGCCACAGGCAGAGTCCTGATTACCATACAGTACAATCTGAAGAATATCAGCATACAAAAAAGTAACCTTTCACACAAACAGTTATCCAAGTCACACACTCATTCACTGTCCTCCTTTGAAAGCTGAAGTGCTGAAGTGCAGCCACATGCTTCATCTCCGGTCCCGGTGCCTGCTCCTGTCTCCGTGCCTGCGGTCATCCCACTCTCGGCCTCTGTCCCGGTCATCTCTCCTTCCTCTGTTGCCCCACTCTGCTGTTCTGTGTCGGTCCCGATCGTCTCTGGCTCTCCCGCTTGGTCTGTCCCACTCCCTCCCTCCACCACCACCACCACCTCGTTCCTGCACCGGGTCTACCCCGAGATTGATGGGTTTACGGAAAGGCCTGTCCCTGCCGCCGAACCGCAGCTGTCCGGATTCCTTTTTCCCTCCAAGCCCGCCGCCGAGCCGCCGCGGCACCCATCCTTTAAGAGTCCTCTCTTGCTCAAAATCCACGAACACTTCATGCTGGTCGACCACCAGCTTGTTGGCGTCCCGGCGGGCCCGGACCACAGATCGCTCCTCTTTGTACTCAATGAAGGCATATCCTTTGGAGAAACCCGTGACAATGTCCCGGACCAGCCGGAGCCGCTGGATGTCTCCGTACTTAGAGAACACTTTGTGTAGTTTATCTTCGGTGGTCTGTGGGTTCAAGCGGGACACAAAAGCGTGAGCAGTGGGTCTCCAACGACGCCTTTGTTGGGCTTGTACCGGGCACCCATGGCCCTCCAGACCGCTCGATCATGGGGTTCCACGTCTGTGCCGTCGATGCTACCAGCTTTCAGCGGGTCGTACACCTTCGCTATCGGACTCCAGTCAGTAGTGATGGCCCGCTTGAAGCTGACGCTCCGGAGCGTGTGTCGAAAAAAACAACACACTGGTTCAGAAGCACTGTGTCGAGGCTTGCTTCGTTTGGCAAAAGTCACGTGACCAGTGACGTCCGAAGCTTCATTACGCACGTAACTGCTTCGGTACCTGATTCAAACAGATATAAGGAAGTGAATCATCCACGGGATTCGTGGAGTGTGTTGATGGTGACAGAGAGCGAAGAGGTGATCATTCCACTGACAGATATGGAGCCAGCGAGGAAGAGAGGACATTCTGGCGTGTGGGAATATTTTGAGTTGATTTTGCTCAATTCATTTTATCTGCCGAAGTGAAAAACTTGAAATGTCCAAAATCATGTTTTCATAATGTAAATATCATAACAGCATATGACTTTAGCAACACTTCCATGTGAATTAAAGCTGATGAAGACTACAAAAATGTATTTGACACTATACGTACATGACATTGCTACACAGTTTAGAAAATCATTTTGTTTATTGTTTTTAGGTGATAGTCTGCAGGACCCAGGAATACCTGCATATCTACCAGCTTGCAGTGTAGTTCCTGCACTCCACAGCCTCTTCTGTTCCATGCAAGTGGATTTTCTTCAGGGCAGGAGAAACTATTTCTAAGAAAAGAAACAGACTCAGCCAGCGCACAGTAACACTAATCCTCTTGTTAACTGTAAATAACAAAAGGGCTACCTTACATTGATCATGTTTTTACTTTGCAAGTTCTTGATTAGGGGTGGGTTTTGATTATCGCCTTTCTGATTACAATCCATGCTAAATTGAATAAAGTGATATTGATTCATTAAAATCCCGTGTCGATTTGTAAATTAACGTTATTATGCCTGAAACGCCAGCATCTCAGGTTAAACCTCACAACATGTCGTCAAACACCATGCAGCTAAAACAGTAACTGGGAGCAGGTTTACGGATTCTGCATACAAACGTGAACACAGAGCGCGGACCCGACGCGTCAGAGTCAGATTTTGATGTGTCGGCGGGTCCGCGCTGTGTTTGCCTCTTTTTTTCCCCGCTGGCTTCTGCAGCTGCAGGTTTCATAACTCTCTGTTTACATCTCTAATTAAGTCTCACATGTGTCAGCTTTCTTTTAATAGATACGAAATTATGGATATATACTGTTAAATGATCAGACTTGTAATATTTCTGACTGAGGCAAAACTTTCCAGATTCCAATCAAATTGAATCGGATCCTGTATCGAATCAAAATGATTCTACAAATCAGTGACGATGCAGCCCTACTCAGCTTCCTAAGCATTTTCCCTTTCCAGTTCACAATCAATCCCACCCCTAGGCCAAAAATATGTATAGGAATTGGCCTAATCTAATATTTTGTATGAACCTGTCCAGCTGATTAAACGACAAGTAGATGGAGGCAGGACTTCACAGCAGGGGCATACTCCATAATGTGCTGTGCATTATCATATGTATATTATATATATTGCTCACTTATTGTATTTACCAACATCAAGGAGTTATGGGCAAAGAAAGGCCACCATAGTGCATGTTTAAATAGGGAAAGTTTATTGATCAAAATGTATTACGCAAATACGCATTACATTTTTTTCAGCCCCCCAATCGAGAAAACAAAACCAATTACATGTTCAAAGCAACGGAACGGTGGCCCAATATCAGAGAGAACTCCACTCTTGAGTGAGCAGTGATAATTGAGCAGTCCGTTTTATTTTGCAGATTCAAGCTGCTCTTCAAAATTTTCACCACCAGATGTCACCGGAGAGGACTGTGTTGAAAAGCTTCGAGTAATGAACCGTTTTTCAATACAAGCTTCAGTGCTTCGGAAAGCTTCATTTGGCCATCACTACACAGGAGACTGGCGGGCTTTACAAACAGTTTTCAGGGCTAATATTTCTCTGCATTAGTCGCCAATTACGCGTTAAACCACACCAGTACCGCTGAATCTATTCACTCTTCCAAGTGCATCAACAAAAACATTCCGTAATGAAACGGGGTCCAGTGTGTCACATTTTAAAGTCCCCCTACTCGCCCGACTAAGGATACTAGAGTTCCGCTGTGCTAAGATACTTAGACCAACTTAAAACTTAAATTAAAAATAGATAACGTAGATTAATTATAGCATCAGTCGACAAATTTGCAAGTATGAAGTAAGGTTAATTATTATTAATAATAAATAATACTTTTTATAAAAATAAAAAGTTTATAAATAAAACTTTTTATTCATTGCACAATACTGTCACTTTAAAAAATTTTTTTTTTATATAGTTACACCATAATCAATAGCATAGATAGTGACAGATTAAAGGCAATAGCATTGTTGTGTTATTAAGCCATTGGTCTAGCATGTGCAACCAGGACACCGATTCCTTGATTCTACAAATCATTCTTCCATAATTCTTTTTGACAGTGCTGGTGGAAAGTGCCTTAAAACTTTTACAGATGTTAGACTGAATCGGACATTGCTAGAAAAAATATTAGAGCCCAACCTGATTCCCTCACTGTGAGAGTCACAGCATCCTGTCAGTGTATGTACTCCCTGATTAATATGGCAAGGAATGACTTATTTGAATGCCGCTTTTTTCACATCTCTGTAGGTCAGTCTTTTTTAGCTACACCACAGAACTCTCAAATGTGCATTTATCTTGTACACAAAACCCTCACAGCTATACCATACCATCGACAGTCAGCTGTGGACACTCTCTTTCAGCATTTGGTTGCTGTGCACTATGTTTCATTTTGGAGTCATGAGGGACATGTCTCTATTTCTATGTCCAGGACCAAAATATGTTGGTTGTAACAAGCGGTTATTTGAGTTACTGTTGCCTAATAAAATGGGTGGTAAGTGTATAAAATTATCTAAAAAGACTGAATGTCAAATGCTATCCAAGTTACAGGTGCCTGAACACTCTTGGGACAATGCATTACAAAAACATTCTTTAATAAAACACTGAAACCACAACAGCTTCTGCTCCACGGTGAATAACTTCTTACAAAAATTGTGAACATGCTTCACTTCATTTTTCTGTACAGTTCCATCTGATACACATGGTACAGTATCAAAAGGGTTTGGAAAGGTGAAACAAATTCTTCTATGTAGTTTATTTAAAAAAGAACTTTTGCTGCGTAGATGCATCTAGTCTTGTTGTTCTAACAGCATAACAATTATACATAAAGGTTGAGAAGGTGTGCTCTTTAGCTCTGCTCCAGATTCATCATTTTCTGAAAGCCTTTACATATCCTCCACACTCCATTTATAGGCCGCTTCCTGCACAGCCTTTTTATCTGCCATCCTCTGGTAGCGTTTCTGTTCAAAACCATTTGACCTGCAAGACACAAATAAAATAACCCTATTAATTATGATACGACAAGCTAAAAGGCCAAAGACAATCCATTCAATTAGGCGCAAATTTAATATAGACGTGGAAAAAAATGATCACAATTTCTTTACCATTAATGTGCAAAATGACAAACTGATGTGTGTATTAAAAACATTCAATATTAAACTACAGTTCTGTCCTCAACAGTTTTCCTCTGTCACCGATGCACAAACTCTACCTGTCAACTCCGTCCCAGCGGTACCCCGGTGGAATATTGAACCGGTTTGGAGGTGGAGCAGGGCCTTTATATCGAGGTTTCTCTACAAAAATCAAAACAAACATACAAATAAATAAAAATACAAACAGTAGCAAAAGCAAAACTGCTGCTATTTAAAAGCTTCTTACAAGGATTGACCTGGTGAAATAAAATAAAGTCATAAATAAAATAAAACATATGTAATGTTAAATATCTTGTGTTTTTGTGCCACGGTCCTTTTTACGCCTGCGCATTGCAGCCATAGGATCGCCTTCTCTTTCCTGTTCTCTCAACATGCGGTCAAGATCCTCAAGTGGCTTAAGGGCTTCGCGCAGCGCTTCCTTAAGTTTCTGGTGATGCATCTGGATCTGTGCCAACCTATACATACATTTTAACATAAACCATTGAACCACTTTTATAATTTTTTATGTGGATATAATCACATAAACTGTGATATTTGAAATGATCATGCACATTTACCGTTTTCCCCACTGAGCGTATTTCTCGTCTGTTGCCGCTTTTTCACCAGCTTTCTTTTTCTGTTCATTTCTCTCTGAATTCAGATCCCTGCTTTTGCCACTTTTGTCTCTGAAAATCGCCTGAGCGTTACGCGATTCATCTGGTCAAAGGGGATGAATGGGTAAGTATGTAGAAACTTCATTATTTAATTTTAGGACTAAATAAAATACGACAATATAGATGATAAGCTGAAATGAGATGCAAAGCTGTATGAAGCTCTTCAATCAATGGGTGTAAAAAAATCTTAAGAGAGAAAAGTTGATGAAACCTTCAAGTGGCTGATTGTGTTTTTCTCTGCGTCTGTTCTCCTTTTGCTCTTTCCTTAAAATGTCCACAGAAACCAGGCCTGCCTTTCCACCAGATAGCATCCTTTGGCCCTGGTTATAAAAAAAAAAAAGACAATTGAAAAATATAACATTTGAGTGAAATCAGATTTGACATTAATCTTTGTTCCAACACAGTCTGCTTACCTGTGACTGGCCTGGCCTACGAGGTGGTGACAAATCTCCATCCGAGTCCCTTCCACTCGGTGGCTGCCCCCTGGGTGGAGACTGGTCAGAGTCTGAGCCCCGTTTAGTTTTTGAGGGCCTCCTTGGGGGAGATTGGTCGGAGTCTGAGGCGTTTCCCTTCAGGGGCCTTTTCCTCGGGGGAGACGGATCCGAGTCTGAATCATGTCTATTCTGACCCTTCTTAGCCACCGCTGACCGATGAGGATCCGGTGAGCGTTTTTTACTTAACAAGGATGAGCTGAGCTTGCTTTTGTTGGAGGCTGAATCTGACAAAGACACAGTTAATTTGTTAATTTTCATTTTGTAATGCCTTTTGAACAAAAATTAAAGATTTATTATTAGATCAAGCTATGTCTTTAAAATAAATTTCAATTCAAAACTCATGTTAAATGGGTCTCTGCTTTTTACTTTTATTCATATGCCACACCAGATTCCACTTTACAATTTAAATGGATCACTGACCTTTACTTTGCATTTTTTCTGACTTTCCTGAACACTGTCTTGGTGGTGACAAGTCTGGGGAGTCATGGCGTCTTCTCCTGGGAGGAGAGACATCTGGAGAGTCGTGACGTCTTCTCTTGGGAGGAGAGACATCTGGAGAGTCATGACGTCTTCTCCTGGGAGGAGAGACATCAGGAGAGTCGTGACGTCTTCTCTTGGGAGGAGAGACATCTGGAGAGTCGTGAGGTCTAGTCCTGTGAGGAGAGACATCAGGAGAGTCGTGACGTCTTCTCCTGGGAGGAGAGACATCTGGAGAGTCGTGAGGTCTAGTCCTGTGAGGAGAGACATCTGGAGAGTCATGACGTCTTCTCTTGGGAGGAGAGACAACAGGAGAGTCGTGACGTCTTCTCTTGGGAGGAGAGACAACAGGAGAGTCGTGACGTCTTCTCTTGGGAGGAGAGACATCTGGAGAGTCATGAGGTCTAGTCCTGGGAGGAGAGACATCTGGAGAGTCATGACGTCTTCTCCTGGGAGGAGAGACATCTGGAGAGTCGTGAGGTCTAGTCCTGGGAGGAGAGACATCAGGAGAGTCATGACGTCTTCTCCTGGGAGGAGAGACATCTGGAGAGTCGTGAGGTCTAGTCCTGGGAGGAGAGACATCTGGAGAGTCATGACGTCTTCTCCTGGGAGGAGAGACATCTGGAGAGTCGTGAGGTCTAGTCCTGGGAGGAGAGACATCAGGAGAGTCGTGACGTCTTGTCCTGTGAGGAGAGACATCCGGAGAGTACTTCCGACTTCTCTTTGGTGGAGAGATGTCTGGAGAGTCATGCCGGGTCTTTTTGACAGGAGAATCCTGTCCTCTTCTCTTTGAGTTAAATATCTTGTGTTTTTGTGCCACGGTCCTTTTTACGCCTGCGCATTGCAGCCATAGGATCGCCTTCTCTTTCCTGTTCTCTCAACATGCGGTCAAGATCCTCAAGTGGCTTAAGGGCTTCGCGCAGCGCTTCCTTAAGTTTCTGGTGATGCATCTGGATCTGTGCCAACCTATACATACATTTTAACATAAACCATTGAACCACTTTTATAATTTTTTATGTGGATATAATCACATAAACTGTGATATTTGAAATGATCATGCACATTTACCGTTTTCCCCACTGAGCGTATTTCTCGTCTGTTGCCGCTTTTTCACCAGCTTTCTTTTTCTGTTCATTTCTCTCTGAATTCAGATCCCTGCTTTTGCCACTTTTGTCTCTGAAAATCGCCTGAGCGTTACGCGATTCATCTGGTCAAAGGGGATGAATGGGTAAGTATGTAGAAACTTCATTATTTAATTTTAGGACTAAATAAAATACGACAATATAGATGATAAGCTGAAATGAGATGCAAAGCTGTATGAAGCTCTTCAATCAATGGGTGTAAAAAAATCTTAAGAGAGAAAAGTTGATGAAACCTTCAAGTGGCTGATTGTGTTTTTCTCTGCGTCTGTTCTCCTTTTGCTCTTTCCTTAGAATGTCCACAGAAACCAGGCCTGCCTTTCCACCAGATAGCATCCTTTGGCCCTGGTTATAAAAAAAAAAAAGACAATTGAAAAATATAACATTTGAGTGAAATCAGATTTGACATTAATCTTTGTTCCAACACAGTCTGCTTACCTGTGACTGGCCTGGCCTACGAGGTGGTGACAAATCTCCATCCAAGTCCCTTCCACTCGGTGGCTGCCCCCTGGGTGGAGAGTGGTCAGAGTCTGAGCCCCGTTTAGTTTTTGAGGGCCTCCTTGGGGGAGATTGGTCGGAGTCTGAGGCGTTTCCCTTCAGGGGCCTTTTCCTCGGGGGAGACGGATCCGAGTCTGAATCATGTCTATTCTGACCCTTCTTAGCCACCGCTGACCGATGAGGATCCGGTGAGCGTTTTTTACTTAACAAGGATGAGCTGAGCTTGCTTTTGTTGGAGGCTGAATCTGACAAAGACACAGTTAATTTGTTAATTTTCATTTTGTAATGCCTTTTGAACAAAAATTAAAGATTTATTATTAGATCAAGCTATGTCTTTAAAATAAATTTCAATTCAAAACTCATGTTAAATGGGTCTCTGCTTTTTACTTTTATTCATATGCCACACCAGATTCCACTTTACAATTTAAATGGATCACTCACCTTTACTTTGCATTTTTTCTGACTTTCCTGAACACTGTCTTGGTGGTGACAAGTCTGGGGAGTCATGGCGTCTTCTCCTGGGAGGAGAGACATCTGGAGAGTCGTGACGTCTTCTCTTGGGAGGAGAGACATCTGGAGAGTCATGACGTCTTCTCCTGGGAGGAGAGACATCAGGAGAGTCGTGACGTCTTCTCTTGGGAGGAGAGACATCAGGAGAGTCGTGACGTCTTCTCTTGGGAGGAGAGACATCTGGAGAGTTGTGATGTCTAGTCCTGGGAGGAGAGAGATCTGGAGAGTCATGACTTCTTCTCCTGGGAGGAGAGACATCTGGAGAGTCATGAGGTCTAGTCCTGTGAGGAGAGACATCAGGAGAGTCGTGACGTCTTCTCCTGGGAGGAGAGACATCTGGAGAGTCGTGAGGTCTAGTCCTGTGAGGAGAGACATCTGGAGAGTCATGACGTCTTCTCTTGGGAGGAGAGACATCTGGAGAGTCATGAGGTCTAGTCCTGGGAGGAGAGACATCAGGAGAGTCGTGACGTCTTGTCCTGGGAGGAGAGACATCTGGAGAGTCATGACGTCTTCTCCTGGGAGGAGAGACATCTGGAGAGTCGTGGCGTCTTCTCTTGGGAGGAGAGACATCTGGAGAGTCGTGAGGTCTAGTCCTGGGAGGAGAGACATCAGGAGAGTCGTGACGTCTTGTCCTGGGAGGAGAGACATCTGGAGAGTCATGACGTCTTCTCCTGGGAGGAGAGACATCTGGAGAGTCATGAGGTCTAGTCCTGGGAGGAGAGACATCTGGAGAGTCATGACGTCTTCTCCTGGGAGGAGAGACATCTGGAGAGTCGTGGCGTCTTCTCTTGGGAGGAGAGACATCTGGAGAGTCATGAGGTCTAGTCCTGGGAGGAGAGACATCTGGAGAGTCATGACGTCTTCTCCTGGGAGGAGAGACATCTGGAGAGTCGTGAGGTCTAGTCCTGGGAGGAGAGACATCTGGAGAGTCGTGACGTCTTGTCCTGGGAGGAGAGACATCCGGAGAGTACTTCCGACTTCTCTTTGGTGGAGAGATGTCTGGAGAGTCATGCCGGGTCTTTTTGACAGGAGAATCCTGTCCTCTTCTCTTTGAGTTAAATATCTTGTGTTTTTGTGCCACGGTCCTTTTTACGCCTGCGCATTGCAGCCATAGGATCGCCTTCTCTTTCCTGTTCTCTCAACATGCGGTCAAGATCCTCAAGTGGCTTAAGGGCTTCGCGCAGCGCTTCCTTAAGTTTCTGGTGATGCATCTGGATCTGTGCCAACCTATACATACATTTTAACATAAACCATTGAACCACTTTTATAATTTTTTATGTGGATATAATCACATAAACTGTGATATTTGAAATGATCATGCACATTTACCGTTTTCCCCACTGAGCGTATTTCTCGTCTGTTGCCGCTTTTTCACCAGCTTTCTTTTTCTGTTCATTTCTCTCTGAATTCAGATCCCTGCTTTTGCCACTTTTGTCTCTGAAAATCGCCTGAGCGTTACGCGATTCATCTGGTCAAAGGGGATGAATGGGTAAGTATGTAGAAACTTCATTATTTAATTTTAGGACTAAATAAAATACGACAATATAGATGATAAGCTGAAATGAGATGCAAAGCTGTATGAAGCTCTTCAATCAATGGGTGTAAAAAAATCTTAAGAGAGAAAAGTTGATGAAACCTTCAAGTGGCTGATTGTGTTTTTCTCTGCGTCTGTTCTCCTTTTGCTCTTTCCTTAGAATGTCCACAGAAACCAGGCCTGCCTTTCCACCAGATAGCATCCTTTGGCCCTGGTTATAAAAAAAAAAAGACAATTGAAAAATATAACATTTGAGTGAAATCAGATTTGACATTAATCTTTGTTCCAACACAGTCTGCTTACCTGTGACTGGCCTGGCCTACGAGGTGGTGACAAATCTCCATCCGAGTCCCTTCCACTCGGTGGCTGCCCCCTGGGTGGAGACTGGTCAGAGTCTGAGCCCCGTTTAGTTTTTGAGGGCCTCCTTGGGGGAGATTGGTCGGAGTCTGAGGCGTTTCCCTTCAGGGGCCTTTTCCTCGGGGGAGACGGATCCGAGTCTGAATCATGTCTATTCTGACCCTTCTTAGCCACCGCTGACCGATGAGGATCCGGTGAGCGTTTTTTACTTAACAAGGATGAGCTGAGCTTGCTTTTGTTGGAGGCTGAATCTGACAAAGACACAGTTAATTTGTTAATTTTCATTTTGTAATGCCTTTTGAACAAAAATTAAAGATTTATTATTAGATCAAGCTATGTCTTTAAAATAAATTTCAATTCAAAACTCATGTTAAATGGGTCTCTGCTTTTTACTTTTATTCATATGCCACACCAGATTCCACTTTACAATTTAAATGGATCACTCACCTTTACTTTGCATTTTTTCTGACTTTCCTGAACACTGTCTTGGTGGTGACAAGTCTGGGGAGTCATGGCGTCTTCTCCTGGGAGGAGAGACATCTGGAGAGCCGTGACGTCTTCTCCTGGGAGGAGAGACATCTGGAGAGTCATGACGTCTTCTCCTGGGAGGAGAGACATCAGGAGAGTCGTGACGTCTTCTCCTGGGAGGAGAGACATCAGGAGAGTCGTGACGTCTTCTCTTGGGAGGAGAGACATCTGGAGAGTTGTGATGTCTAGTCCTGGGAGGAGAGAGATCTGGAGAGTCATGACTTCTTCTCCTGGGAGGAGAGACATCTGGAGAGTCGTGAGGTCTAGTCCTGTGAGGAGAGACATCAGGAGAGTCGTGACGTCTTCTCCTGGGAGGAGAGACATCTGGAGAGTCGTGAGGTCTAGTCCTGTGAGGAGAGACATCTGGAGAGTCATGACGTCTTCTCTTGGGAGGAGAGACATCTGGAGAGTCGTGAGGTCTAGTCCTGGGAGGAGAGACATCAGGAGAGTCGTGACGTCTTGTCCTGGGAGGAGAGACATCTGGAGAGTCATGACGTCTTCTCCTGGGAGGAGAGACATCTGGAGAGTCGTGGCGTCTTCTCTTGGGAGGAGAGACATCTGGAGAGTCGTGAGGTCTAGTCCTGGGAGGAGAGACATCAGGAGAGTCGTGACGTCTTGTCCTGGGAGGAGAGACATCTGGAGAGTCATGACGTCTTCTCCTGGGAGGAGAGACATCTGGAGAGTCATGAGGTCTAGTCCTGGGAGGAGAGACATCTGGAGAGTCATGACGTCTTCTCCTGGGAGGAGAGACATCTGGAGAGTCGTGGCGTCTTCTCTTGGGAGGAGAGACATCTGGAGAGTCATGAGGTCTAGTCCTGGGAGGAGAGACATCTGGAGAGTCATGACGTCTTCTCCTGGGAGGAGAGACATCTGGAGAGTTGTGAGGTCTAGTCCTGGGAGGAGAGACATCTGGAGAGTCGTGACGTCTTGTCCTGGGAGGAGAGACATCCGGAGAGTACTTCCGACTTCTCTTTGGTGGAGAGATGTCTGGAGAGTCATGCCGGGTCTTTTTGACAGGAGAATCCTGTCCTCTTCTCTTTGAAGACAACTCGGGTGAGTCATGTCGACCTCTGCTTAATGAGCCAGCCTCTGTATTTTGATGTTCTTTTCCATTTCCTTCCTCTGTGTCATCATTTTGATCCACTTTTAGGAGAGGAAGTAAAACTATAGTAAACAACAGTCTTAACTTAATATTGCACAAATCCCCCCCTACTTCTGTGACTTCTTATTTACCTCCAATTGCTTTCCATCTGTTGCTGGTCCTAAAAACTTCCATCTGTTTCACTTCCTCAGGTCGATCATCAATCACCTCAGCAATCTGAACAGTTAACAAGAGATTAAGTTTTAAAACAGAACTTGTTGACATAACAAAATTACCCAAACTACAAGCATACCCATTTAATACAATAGATTAGATTTCAGCATTAAGTAAATGGCCTGTATTTGTATAGCGCTTTACTTAGTCCCTAAGGACCCCAAAGCACTTTACACGTTCAGTCATCCACCCATTCACACACACTGGTGATGGCAAGCTAAATTGTAGCCACAGCCGCCCTGAGGCGCACTGACAGAGGCGAGGCTGCCGGTGTTCCAGATCTACTGGCGTTTAGATCAACTGGCGTTAGTCGAACAGATGTGTGGCAGACTTCCGTTTCAGGAGCTGCTACCTACAGACTAGCAAAAAAACGCCAAATGTGTCATCTGTGACACTTGTGAGGTTATCTCAAACACACTCCGTCAGTCTTGATGCTGTTGAACAACAAAATGTTTAAAAATGTGGCGAGTTTACCTAGGGTTATCCTCATGCGCGACGCGATCGCGAAAACAGCAAACAATTAACACCATGCCGATGTTGTTCACAGGACAACAAGAGTAAACGATCGGGAGACTCTTGTTGTCGTTATCGTTCCCCTCACACGGTTTGTTTCTCCGAATTCAGCGTTTTTGCTTCACAACTAAAGCGAGCAGTTTACTTTGTGTGCACTAACATGGACTCGAGTCAACCAGTGCCACCACTGGCCAAGTGCCACAGCCTACAGCCAGATCAACTTGTGACACACATCTGCAGCACGTCTGAATTCGTTTCATGCACAATACATTTGTACCTTTCAATTGTGTCTGTTTGTGCGTCATGCAAATAAACCTTTGAAATGAATGAAATGACACTAATATTTCACTAGTTTTGTAACATCACATGTCGTTACCGTAGTCTGTGTCTTTTCTCTGCGAACAAACATTTTAGAGTTGGTTGTTATATACAGTCTGTATAAGTGTGGTTAATCTAATAAACATTTGTAAGGAGATGGCAGTTACTGTGAATGTACAGCAGTTACACAGTGATTAGTAATAAACAGTCAGACAATGACCCTGACTTTCTCATTCAGTCTTGTAGATTGAATGCACCTTCTGTGGAAAGTGGTACCACACAGTGTGTGTGGACTTCCCCTGTGCAGAAGGCGACTACAAATGTTGTGCATGTTAAATAAACAGAAAAAAGTGATCCCTGATGTCTTTGCTTACTGATTGTTTTCAGTGTTGACAAGCCACATTGCTGCCATTGCATCTTTCAACATGTTTGTGGGTAGATTTGGATGTACCAGGGGTAAGTGCAGCCACTCAGCCTCTACTCAATGTCATCATAGCAAGTTAATCTAGTAGTGGGCTATGGTATTTGGCCACAGGTGGCAGCAGTGGACTGACCTCCATTTGAAACTGCTCCAGCTGCTGTGTGATAGTGGATCTGCTACAAATTGAAGATCATATGGAAGTTTTGGAAATTAACCCTTGTATTATGTTGAAAAACAAAAAAGTGACATTGATTTTGTTGCGGGTCATTTTGACCCATACTGTGTAAATCCACTCAGAATTGTCAAGAAACTGCAATAAAACAATAGCACCTTTATTTTCCATCAGATAAATATGTAGAACACAGACATACAACAGTGACTTTCCATAACTATTTTAGGAACAATTTGGTTTTTCGTTCTTACAAACACGTATTTTGAACTTGCCCAACGTTCTCAGTTTTTCAATGCTCAACATTTTCGATTTTGTCCACATGATGGACAGAATGTAACTGTGTGCTTTCTGCAGATGTACTTCTTGTATTTCTCACAAAAAGTGCTTGTTTTCAAACAGGAATCTTCCTAACTAAGATTTAAAACAAAAGATTTCTACGTCTCCTCCAGTCTCACAAACAGAACCAATCGACACACCTGAGTCACTGACTTTCTTATATCCACTCACTCTCACTGGCTCTGTTTATTACTAATCACTGTGTAACTGCTGTAAATTCACAGTAACTGCCATCTCCTTACAAATCTTCATTGGATTAACCACACTTATACAGACTGCATATAACTACCAACTCTCCAGCCATGTTGATGGATTGCCTATATTGGCTGGAAATATTAATTTCCAGAGAAAGGACACAGACAGACGATGCTTACAGGATGTGATGTGACAACACTAATGAAATATTGACGTGTCATATTTGTCCAAGGCGTATTTCATTGTTATGGAAAAAGAGAATATTAAAATCATGATGACCAATTGGAGCAGTGATTTCTATGACTTTGTGTATATAATTTGGAATTTTGTACAAATGTAGGCCAATAAGGAATATATGATATCATTTCATTCTTTTCAAACAGACACAATTGAAAGGTACAAATGTGTTTTGCATGAAACACTGGGTTTAACAAAAACAACAACATTATCAGTACCCTCAGGTGAGGAAGTACCTTGTTCATGTGTGGTGGCAGCTGGGGACCTATGAAGCCAACACTGTTGTGAGGCATGGTGGTGATGGTGCGTGGGCTCACCACCGGCTGGGGAGATGCCTGACCAGATATGCCAGCGTTATGGTTCAAGTGGCTGTAGTCCCCAGTTTTTCCCACATCTGTGCACCTGATGACATGGAAAAAAGAATATTAACCATGACAAAGCATCAACATTATAACATTAGGTTATAATAATACATTTTCTACAAGAAAAGTGAGAATAAACATGTCTACATTATTAAATAATGATGGGAAAAGTTCTACTGAAGGAATAAGCCTAGAATGTTTAAAAATACCGATGTTTACTCACTTGATGTAGAAGAGGACATAGGCCTGCTGGTTGAGAACAGTGCTAATGTCACTGACTGACACGGACGAGTCATTCATCTGAAACCACTGCTCATTGCTGGCCTGTGAGACAGAATGAGAGAGATGTGACACAGCAGATTCAGTTTCTGAATTGAATTTGAGCTAAAAAGAAGAATCTTATGGTTATATAGGGGTCTTTTTTTTCTTTCTTTCAATGCATACAAAGTAGTTTTCTGCTGAAATGTGTTGTTTATGGTGTTTGTTTGTTTGTACTACGCAACAGCAGCATTCAAACAGATTCGGGCACAGCCAGTACCTTAATATAGCAGAAATAGTGTCCAGTATGACAACTCAATCCAGAGTGAACCAGCACAGCATACAGCCTGTAGAGCTGGGGCTCCCCGTGGGACTGCGACATGAAGGGCCGCAGATCCAGATGCTCCAAATACTTCACATCCTGATGACCACCAAACAAAAAAATTCAAACATTACATGCAAATATCCTGTTTTATAATAAAACAAAGCATCTGTCATGTATCTTTATGACTTAAGCAGACACTATTGGCCATTTGCCTTTGTGATTTTGCCTCCACTGAAGTCTGCAAAGCGTTTGAGTGAGATGGTGAGCACATTGGCGCTGCGATGGATTGTAAATCTTTTTGAGGCCGTTACCATTTTGTTGCACCTGAAGGAAACAAACATTCAGCTTGTTGACAAAAATCACACCTAAACACTAAAACTCATCATGGTTTGGCATCTCTTTGACTTACTTGGTGCATTTATAAGCATTTTCACCACCCAGCTGTTCTGGCTTGACAAACTGCTCCAGAGCTTTGGAGACATTTGGAGCAGTCTATATGAACAGAGAGAGAGAGGAAAAACCTCACACTCCATAATGCAGAGAATACATAGTAGCAACGTCACTTTGAATGTTGTCCAATTACCTTAATTTCCAGAGTGACATCCAGAAAAGGGTCAAATGTATCTGAGACAGCTTTGCAGTTTAAACATTTAACTGAAACAGAAATCAGTGCTATGAGTATCACACAAGCTGTAAGACATAAAAAGGCAAATAAAAGAAAAATAAATCAAACCTTAAAAAACAGTGACTTACCTCTGGATCTTAGGTACCCGCCAAACACTTGATGGATGAAAGAGGTTGCCTGCGTTTGCCTGTCCAATCTATAATAAAAAGATAAAGCACAAAAGTTAACTAATAAGGACAGTGCAACAGTTAACTGACTGACCATTTATTTTTTAGCATTTTGGAACCAGACAATCACTTTACAGTATTCAAGTAGCAGAAAAGACAATAGGAGGAATTGGAGCACGATTAATTACTTAAGAGGCCATCTGCTGCTACACGGGAAGAATTGATTTGATGAGAATTGACACTTTAGGTTCTTAAAAAAATAAATGAATTAATAAATTATTTTTAGGAGTCTAACAAGAAGCACAACACTCAGCCCAGTGCATCTGTTAAACGTGTAGTTTTGGTTAAATGTGCACATAGACTTCGAAGCTCTATAGTAACACATAGAAAAACCTGGATTTTCTGAATTTTGCTGCTGCAATAATAGCACTAATGCCATTAGGGTGAATAAGAGATGACCTGAGGGGTTGAGTGCTCCTGCTCACACTGCTTACCCTGTTGCCTCAGAAGAAATCTATACTAGACACTAAGTCTGGCAGCTCTCTGCCATAATCCCAGACACCTGTTTTACTACACGTTTAAGCCGCTTCTGATCTTTTCAAGCCCTGTTACCAAAACAAGCTACCACACCCAGTGTAAGAATACTTTCTGTGTTGGAGCAGTCAAGTTCATTAAAAAACTTGATATAATAATGAGGTATTATATCAAGTGGCTTGCCTAGTATGTAAACTGAGGTGTCAGTCAGGCAAGAGACTGAGGAATCTGCATTTCTGAAAAATACTCTCAGCAATTGAAGCATTAATAGTTAAAAGGAACTAGTATAAACTGCACTTCCTGAAAAACAGGATAAAGGATTTATTTCATATTCTCCTACTGTCACGGTGTTACCTCTACGTAGCTAATTATGGATCTTACTACATAATAAAGTGCAAACACTGTCAAGCCCAAGTAAAAATATTTTTGTGTGTTTAACTTGTTTAGAATGCATGCAATGTAAAATGACACTCACTTGGTTCCAGGTAAGCAGGACCTTTGCATAGCATCCACTGTGCACCGCAGGAATTCATGAGCATCTTCCTGGCTTCCATAGCGGAAGTGGTTTGCAATCCCTGTGTGAGGGGACCGAGGAAAAACAGAACCAAAAAACAAAGCAGGAGGTGAATTATTGTAAAGGATACCACAGTTAAATGCAAGTTTACACTTATTTAAAAACAGAATTCAAAATCCCTCCAGATTATTTCCCTCCAAAATTACAAAAGGTAAACAGTCACACAGCGCCTCCTATCATTAAAATATAGGTAAACACTTTGCACAGAGCACAGCAACAACAGTCATCCACTTACACCCAAGCTCATTGAGTACACCAATGGGCTTAATGACATTCCCAGAGTTGGTAAAAACCTGAATGATGTGGTTTTGCATGGTACACATCATACAGAACCCTGGCTCATGACCTGCAGCAGAGACAGAGACAAAATACTGAGTGAGTAAGGAGTGATACAATGTGAGAATCAGCGCAGGACTGCGTAACACCACTGTTGGTGAAATAAACGTACATGTTTTGGAGTGCTCCCGCGTCAGCATGTAGTTTGCTAAAGGAGGGGTGTAGCTGAGACACTGCAGGGCTGAGTTGAGGAAGCAGGTGTTCCCCATGTTCTGGAGGCCTGCACCAATGAGGTGAACCTGGGCCCAATTTAGGCTGAGCCGATCTGGTGAGAACAGCACCTTCTGGGGCAAGTCAATTCCATCGCCACTGTTGATCACTGACACACAGAGCCACAATTATTACTAAAAATCTGTTTCAATACATTTTAAAAAGGAGATAATTTAATGCCACCTTACTTATACAACCACACACTGGCACATGGCAAAGTCATGTCAGGACATCACAGTAATAGCTACAACTATTAACAGTTATATAATGTGATTCTGGCCACTGTGAAAAACTCCTAAACAGCCTCAGGAAGAAAGATAGGACAATTTGCCTTCTCCTTTGTTTCTGCTAAACAAGTTGGGCTGCCGGTCTTTATATAAAAACAGCAATTGCATCACGAGCTGAAGTGACTGATCATGCAAAGCTGGATGCATTACATAACTGGATGAATGAACGGAGAAGGGAAGCAGCAACACAACACCCACAAAAGCAGTTGTCAAACTTGTGTGAAAGCAGAAGCAAAAAGATTAGCTGTACGTTACTAAAACCAATTCTGACAAATATGGGTAAATAATGGCTAAAAAGTGTGGTTCCATATTTGCTAAAACTGGTTGGAAAACTATTCTGTCTGACAATAAAAATCTTCAAACAGCTTAAAAAGACATTTTGAAAAAAAGCCAGGCTTTGCTCTGACCTTGGTCCTTGGGCTGGTCCTCAGAGGAGGGTGTACTCTGAGGACCAGCCCCTTGGTCCTTGGGCTGGTCCTCAGAGGAGGGTGTACTCTGAGGACCAGCCCCTTGGTCCTTGGGCTGGTCCTCAGAGGAGGGTGTACTGTTGTACACAGCAGCTCCAGGTCCGAGTCCGGCTGACTCGTGGTCAGACTTTTCTGAAGATCTGTCAACTATGGTCATTGTTCATAGCTGCATTAGGAACATAGACACATACGTTTATGAACTGAAAACAAAACAAAACAAAAAAAACAACAACAACTCATTGTTATTTTGGAAAAAGGGAAAGGGAAAGAAAACTTAAATACTACATCAATCCTACACTGGTTAGGTAGCAGTACAGTGAGTTTGGACAACAACAACTAAATACAAAAGCCACATTAACAGATTATACCCAATTTCGCTGTGCAAAAAACTGCACAATGACAATAAAAAGCTCTAAGTCTCTTATAGCTTATAGTTAAATAACGCTATATTAAACACTGCCCTCATACCATCGCCTAAACTTTCAGCAAACAAGTATCAGAAATTGTGTTAGATTGGATGATTTGTTTACATTCAAAAACAGACTAGCATAAGTGAGAGCCAAATATTAGTTTTTGACCGTTTGTTTTTATTTGAATCATCTTGTCAGATTCCTTTTAAATAACAAACACCAGTAGACAAGAGTAACTTTCGACATCTAATTTAACTCTGTCCAACTAACAAACTTAAAATATCGACAAAAATTAGTGTTTAGAAAACTCAAGAGGGGAAATGCCAGATAACCCACTCGACCGAGGAAATTTCCAAGTCGGAAGCACGTTTACAACAGAAGCAGCTGTTCCCTCCCACCTGCTCTTACAGAGTGGCTCACATTGGCTAAATGACGGCTGCTAGGCCTTTAACACGCAGCGTCGCAAAACCTCAAGAAAACACACAAAAAACCCTGATCATATCAGACGGAGAGCAAGTTGAGAGCTTACCAGTCTTGTCGATTTCCGAGATGGACTGACGCGCACTTAAAGAAGATGCAAAAACCATGGAAACCACATAAACATATTTGTACATTAACATAAAGCTGTTGCACACACACACACACACACATATGAAGAGAGAGAGAGAGTATGCATAGTATGCAAACGGCTACCAAACAGCCATCATAATTCGTCATACAATGAGAACAGAACAAATCAACAATTGTTATAAACACTGTTATAAACACTGAAAAGTTATAAACACTGAAAAGAGTAAAACAGAAATAGAAACAATGTCCTAGTCAAGAAATAACAAAAGGATTCAAAATTACCGTCATTATTTCTGATCTCGCTTTAATCTCGGTGCACATCACTAAATAAACAGACAGAAATAAAACTTTGTTTTGTTGTCACAAAAATCAGGTCTGTGTGAATGATTAATTGTCACTGCCATTACGCATATTTTATAGAATTTATATGCAAAGTAAACAAGCTGTGAAAAAGAGACCTAACTGGAAAGATTTCAGAAACTGTGAAACTTGTAAAATATGTGTACACACACACACACACACACACACACACACACACACACACACACACACACGTAGGAAAATATTTAGTATACACATCCAGAAATGCATATACTATTATATATTGTACATATATTTATTAGTTTCAGATGTAGCCATTCTTGTGTTTTGCTTGTTTACATTATTGTATTTTGCACAACTCTGTTGCTTGTGAAGCTCGCACACAAGAATTTCACTCACATGTGCTGTACCAATGTACCTGCACATGTGATGTGACAATAAAAGTGATTTGATTTGATTTGATTTAACTGGAATCACTCCAAAGTAGTGGGTTAAAAAAGGGGAACAAGAGTCAACAGTCTACATTTCACCCTTTTTAGGATTCCTCCTCTACCCGGACACACCTGCTAAGATGGAGACCACATCACGTGAGGCTTTCTGCTTCAGGCCTATCCCAGACCAAGATCCAGGCAAAGGTCAACAGACTTGGCTCACCCTAGAGAGTAAACTCATCATGTCTGTATAAAGATAAGACTCATTTATGATGGCACGCAAGGCTGTGGCTTTCTGTTCAGTGCATGTGTGTGTCTTGGAAATGGTTTGGGCAGTGTGCTATGAGTGAGAAGGCAGAGATGGTAGAGATTATAAAGGTGATTTTGTGATTAAAGCTTAGATTAAAAAAAACCCTACACTGCCATTAAACTGAAAAACACTGTAATAAAGTATTTAATACCTCAAATAGAACATAAGAAAGACCATATAAGGTTAAATGTGAAAATGCTGTTATAGACACAGAGCATCTGGAGGAGTGATATTGTTTTCTCTGCTGTGCAGTGAAATTCCTGCCACTCTTACTCACAGACACAGGATTGGATTGCCCTCAGCAGTAATTATTTGTGTATGTGTTCCCGTGTCCTTCACACAGCTCTGCGACATCCAAAGCAAATGATTTATATTCATAAGAACATTTCATCTCATTTATGTATAAAGTATTATTCTCTCAAGATTAAAATGAAAAAAGCAAATAGTGTAATACATGTAGTATGATCAAGAAAGTAAGAAAGTTTATTTATGGAAAGTGTGATTACTGTTGATGAAATTCTGCCTTTAGCAAAGTTCTGATTACCCTTCAGCAGGCTGTAACACACAACAGGAATCTCACCATTCTCCTCCTGCATCCTCATGATAAACAGGAAGAGGAAACAGACGCGAGGACAGAGAAGTGAGAGGGAATGAGCAAGAAGGCAACCGTGATCACATGTCAGCAGCAGCAAAAAACGAACAGGAAACAGCCCAGATGCAGTCTCAGTATCAGAAAGACTTCCCTCCCCCATCCTCCTGCCACAGGAGGCGGACACCTGCTTTCCCGCAGCCTGACAACATTGGCATTAACCCTGCGTTCAGGTGAGAGCAGGTTTATCATCATCACAGTGTCCTTCATGTAGGGAGCAGCTACTCTGTGTCTGCGTGCTCTGATTCTTCTGATTCACAGGATCAACTTCAGCACGGTCCAAAGAGAGACTTACCCAGGCTGGCCCATCGTGAATGTCGGGTACGGTGGAAGGCAAAGACCAGCTAAGCATGACTTCTAAGTGGCAGTGGAAATCATCTTGCATGTTTGCATACATGCATGATTAATATTAAATGTCAAAGTCATATTTAACAAATGCTTGAAATTTGTCTTGTCCCAGCATGTATTCCCAATAATCATACAGTAATAAACACAAACCAGTGGAAAAAAGCCTCAGTTTTCAGTGTGTTTGACGTATATGTGTTTGCACTAACTTCATTGTCTCTTCGTATAAATAACACTACAATTGACAGCTTACTACTCAGAACATACTTGGAAATAAAAGTCAGTTCTGCCTCTTGTTTTTTTCTGGTACATTAGAGAATTACCTTTTAATGAAATAAGAGATTAATTTCCCGTCATCTTTCATATTGATGACTTCAGAAATACTTGTGCACAGTTTAAGAATCCACCCAGTGACCCATAACCGAAAGCTGATTGACCTCACTGGGCAGGACCGAGGATCAGATGGCTGAGTAAGAGCTGAGTAAGCATTTGATTCAAATTCCTGAGTTGCATGTATATGGAAAAAGGAGTAAATGTGTTTGAATACTGAGTTTTCTTCCCTCAAGTATAAATCTTGCACAACACATCATTACCAACTCTGAAAACAGGGGTCACATGAGGCTACACTGGAAAACTACCCAACTTGGGAAATCTTAAACATGTTGCAACACTTTGACAAACAGTAACACCTTAGATTTCAAAACAATGACGAATTTTATTGTTTATGATATAATCTGATTTACATTTTTTAAAAAGAAATGGGGCTGACAATGTGCTCTTAAACTTATGCTTTTTTAAAAACAAAACAAAACTGCAAACTCATTTTACATTGTGAGTCACATATAGCCTTTGACCTTGAGTGGGCCGGACCAGCGAAACTTCCCTTTCTGTCAGTGAAAAGAAGTTTAACTATGCATTTAATCCCTGGAATATCTTAATATCAGAAAAAGAAATGCAGTTTTGTTTGTCTCAGTTTATCTAAATGATAAACAACATTCTGTAGTAAATGGGGAAAAAAGTCTGTTGAGACTTAAATTGCAAGAAATAAAATTTGAATTGTATATGTGGGGTAATAATATTTATGATAACTGTATAAAAGTACAGTTCCGATTTCCCAAAGCAATCCAATTGGACTCTTAAGCAGTGATTCTGGCTGCTGGCGCTCATGTTTGACATGATGGATGTAAGTCTCATTTGGCTGGACACCACCCGTATTGTAATTTTTTCGCTAGAATAAAGACTTGTAAAAAAAAAAAAAAACCCCAACAAAACACAACAACCCTACTTTGTCATTCCTGAGACTTCCCTGAGAAGAACTGAATATGACAGCCACAGGCAGAGTCCTGATTACCATACAGTACAATCTGAAGAATATCAGCATACAAAAAAGTAACCTTTCACACAAACAGTTATCCAAGTCACACACTCATTCACTGTCCTCCTTTGAAAGCTGAAGTGCAGCCACATGCTTCATCTCCGGTCCCGGTGCCTGCTCCTGTCTCCGTGCCTGCGGTCATCCCACTCTCGGCCTCTGTCCCGGTCATCTCTCCTTCCTCTGTTGCCCCACTCTGCTGTTCTGTGTCGGTCCCGATCGTCTCTGGCTCTCCCGCTTGGTCTGTCCCACTCCCTCCCTCCACCACCACCACCACCTCGTTCCTGCACCGGGTCTACCCCGAGATTGATGGGTTTACGGAAAGGCCTGTCCCTGCCGCCGAACCGCAGCTGTCCGGATTCCTTTTTCCCTCCAAGCCCGCCGCCGAGCCGCCGCGGCACCCATCCTTTAAGAGTCCTCTCTTGCTCAAAATCCACGAACACTTCATGCTGGTCGACCACCAGCTTGTTGGCGTCCCGGCGGGCCCGGACCACAGATCGCTCCTCTTTGTACTCAATGAAGGCATATCCTTTGGAGAAACCCGTGACAATGTCCCGGACCAGCCGGAGCCGCTGGATGTCTCCGTACTTAGAGAACACTTTGTGTAGTTTATCTTCGGTGGTCTGTGGGTTCAAGCGGGACACAAAAAGCGTGAGCAGTGGGTCTCCAACGACGCCTTTGTTGGGCTTGTACCGGGCACCCATGGCCCTCCAGACCGCTCGATCATGGGGTTCCACGTCTGTGCCGTCGATGCTACCAGCTTTCAGCGGGTCGTACACCTTCGCTATCGGACTCCAGTCAGCCATTTTAAACTAGAACGATGGCACAGGAGACTGGCGGGCTTTACAAACAGTTTTCAGGGCTAATATTTCTCTGCATTAGTCGCCAATTACGCGTTAAACCACACCAGTACCGCTGAATCTATTCACTCTTCCAAGTGCATCAACAAAAACATTCCGTAATGAAACGGGGTCCAGTGTGTCACATTTTAAAGTCCCCCTACTCGCCCGACTAAGGATACTAGAGTTCCGCTGTGCTAAGATACTTAGACCAACTTAAAACTTAAATTAAAAATAGATAACGTAGATTAATTATAGCATCAGTCGACAAATTTGCAAGTATGAAGTAAGGTTAATTATTATTAATAATAAATAATACTTTTTATAAAAATAAAAAGTTTATAAATAAAACTTTTTATTCATTGCACAATACTGTCACTTTAAAAAAATTTTTTTTATCTAATTACACCATAATCAATAGCATAGATAGTGACAGATTAAAGGCAATAGCATTGTTGTGTTATTAAGCCATTGGTCTAGCATGTGCAACCAGGACACCGATTCCTTGATTCTACAAATCATTCTTCCATAATTCTTTTTGACAGTGCTGGTGGAAAGTGCCTTAAAACTTTTACAGATGTTAGACTGAATCGGACATTGCTAGAAAAAATATTAGAGCCCAACCTGATTCCCTCACTGTGAGAGTCACAGCATCCTGTCAGTGTATGTACTCCCTGATTAATATGGCAAGGAATGGCTTATTTGAATGCCGCTTTTTTCACATCTCTGTAGGTCAGTCTTTTTTAGCTACACCACAGAACTCTCAAATGTGCATTTATCTTGTACACAAAACCCTCACAGCTATACCATACCATCGACAGTCAGCTGTGGACACTCTCTTTCAGCATTTGGTTGCTGTGCACTACGTTTCATTTTGGAGTCATGAGGGACATGTCTCTATTTCTATGTCCAGGACCAAAATATGTTGGTTGTAACAAGCGGTTATTTGAGTTACTGTTGCCTAATAAAATGGGTGGTAAGTGTATAAAATTATCTAAAAAGACTGAATGTCAAATGCTATCCAAGTTACAGGTGCCTGAACACTCTTGGGACAATGCATTACAAAAACATTCTTTAATAAAACACTGAAACCACAACAGCTTCTGCTCCACGGTGAATAACTTCTTACAAAAATTGTGAACATGCTTCACTTCATTTTTCTGTACAGTTCCATCTGATACACATGGTACAGTATCAAAAGGGTTTGGAAAGGTGAAACAAATTCTTCTATGTAGTTTATTTAAAAAAGAACTTTTGCTGCGTAGATGCATCTAGTCTTGTTGTTCTAACAGCATAAAAATTATACATAAAGGTTGAGAAGGTGTGCTCTTTAGCTCTGCTCCAGATTCATCATTTTCTGAAAGCCTTTACATATCCTCCACACTCCATTTATAGGCCGCTTCCTGCACAGCCTTTTTATCCTCTGGTAGCGTTTCTGTTCAAAACCATTTGACCTGCAAGACACAAATAAAATAACCCTATTAATTATGATACAACAAGCTAAAAGGCCAAAGACAATCCATTCAATTAGGCGCAAATTTAATATAGACGTGGAAAAAAATGATCACAATTTCTTTACCATTAATGTGCAAAATGACAAACTGATGTGTGTATTAAAAACATTCAATATTAAACTACAGTTCTGTCCTCAACAGTTTTCCTCTGTCACCGATGCACAAACTCTACCTGTCAACTCCGTCCCAGCGGTACCCCGGTGGAATATTGAACCGGTTTGGAGGTGGAGCAGGGCCTTTATATTGAGGTTTCTCTACAAAAAATCAAAACAAACATACAAATAAATAAAAATACAAACAGTAGCAAAAGCAAAACTGCTGCTATTTAAAAGCTTCTTACAAGGATTGACCTGGTGAAATAAAATAAAGTCATAAATAAAATAAAACATATGTAATGTTAAACATCTTGTGTTTTTGTGCCACGGTCCTTTTTACGCCTGCGCATTGCAGCCATAGGATCGCCTTCTCTTTCCTGTTCTCTCAACATGCGGTCAAGATCCTCAAGTGGCTTAAGGGCTTCGCGCAGCGCTTCCTTAAGTTTCTGGTGATGCATCTGGATCTGTGCCAACCTATACATACATTTTAACATAAACCATTGAACCACTTTTATAATTTTTTATGTGGATATAATCACATAAACTGTGATATTTGAAATGATCATGCACATTTACCGTTTTCCCCACTGAGCGTATTTCTCGTCTGTTGCCGCTTTTTCACCAGCTTTCTTTTTCTGTTCATTTCTCTCTGAATTCAGATCCCTGCTTTTGCCACTTTTGTCTCTGAAAATCGCCTGAGCGTTACGCGATTCATCTGGTCAAAGGGGATGAATGGGTAAGTATGTAGAAACTTCATTATTTAATTTTAGGACTAAATAAAATACGACAATATAGATGATAAGCTGAAATGAGATGCAAAGCTGTATGAAGCTCTTCAATCAATGGGTGTAAAAAAATCTTAAGAGAGAAAAGTTGATGAAACCTTCAAGTGGCTGATTGTGTTTTTCTCTGCGTCTGTTCTCCTTTTGCTCTTTCCTTAGAATGTCCACAGAAACCAGGCCTGCCTTTCCACCAGATAGCATCCTTTGGCCCTGGTTATAAAAAAAAAAAAGACAATTGAAAAATATAACATTTGAGTGAAATCAGATTTGACATTAATCTTTGTTCCAACACAGTCTGCTTACCTGTGACTGGCCTGGCCTACGAGGTGGTGACAAATCTCCATCCGAGTCCCTTCCACTCGGTGGCTGCCCCCTGGGTGGAGACTGGTCAGAGTCTGAGCCCCGTTTAGTTTTTGAGGGCCTCCTTGGGGGAGATTGGTCGGAGTCTGAGGCGTTTCCCTTCAGGGGCCTTTTCCTCGGGGGAGACGGATCCGAGTCTGAATCATGTCTATTCTGACCCTTCTTAGCCACCGCTGACCGATGAGGATCCGGTGAGCGTTTTTTACTTAACAAGGATGAGCTGAGCTTGCTTTTGTTGGAGGCTGAATCTGACAAAGACACAGTTAATTTGTTAATTTTCATTTTGTAATGCCTTTTGAACAAAAATTAAAGATTTATTATTAGATCAAGCTATGTCTTTAAAATAAATTTCAATTCAAAACTCATGTTAAATGGGTCTCTGCTTTTTACTTTTATTCATATGCCACACCAGATTCCACTTTACAATTTAAATGGATCACTGACCTTTACTTTGCATTTTTTCTGACTTTCCTGAACACTGTCTTGGTGGTGACAAGTCTGGGGAGTCATGGCGTCTTCTCCTGGGAGGAGAGACATCTGGAGAGTCGTGACGTCTTCTCTTGGGAGGAGAGACATCTGGAGAGTCATGACGTCTTCTCCTGGGAGGAGAGACATCAGGAGAGTCGTGACGTCTTCTCTTGGGAGGAGAGACATCTGGAGAGTTGTGATGTCTAGTCCTGGGAGGAGAGACATCAGGAGAGTCGTGACGTCTTCTCCTGGGAGGAGAGACATCAGGAGAGTCGTGACGTCTTCTCTTGGGACGAGAGACATCTGGAGAGTTGTGATGTCTAGTCCTGGGAGGAGAGAGATCTGGAGAGTCATGACTTCTTCTCCTGGGAGGAGAGACATCTGGAGAGTCGTGAGGTCTAGTCCTGTGAGGAGAGACATCAGGAGAGTCGTGACGTCTTCTCCTGGGAGGAGAGACATCTGGAGAGTCATGACGTCTTCTCTTGGGAGGAGAGACATCTGGAGAGTCATGAGGTCTAGTCCTGGGAGGAGAGACATCAGGAGAGTCGTGACGTCTTGTCCTGGGAGGAGAGACATCTGGAGAGTCATGACGTCTTCTCCTGGGAGGAGAGACATCTGGAGAGTCGTGGCGTCTTCTCTTGGGAGGAGAGACATCTGGAGAGTCGTGAGGTCTAGTCCTGGGAGGAGAGACATCAGGAGAGTCGTGACGTCTTCTCCTGGGAGGAGAGACATCTGGAGAGTCATGACGTCTTCTCCTGGGAGGAGAGACATCTGGAGAGTCATGAGGTCTAGTCCTGGGAGGAGAGACATCTGGAGAGTCATGACGTCTTCTCCTGGGAGGAGAGACATCTGGAGAGTCGTGGCGTCTTCTCTTGGGAGGAGAGACATCTGGAGAGTCATGAGGTCTAGTCCTGGGAGGAGAGACATCTGGAGAGTCATGACGTCTTCTCCTGGGAGGAGAGACATCTGGAGAGTCGTGAGGTCTAGTCCTGGGAGGAGAGACATCTGGAGAGTCGTGACGTCTTGTCCTGGGAGGAGAGACATCCGGAGAGTACTTCCGACTTCTCTTTGGTGGAGAGATGTCTGGAGAGTCATGCCGGGTCTTTTTGACAGGAGAATCCTGTCCTCTTCTCTTTGAGTTAAATATCTTGTGTTTTTGTGCCACGGTCCTTTTTACGCCTGCGCATTGCAGCCATAGGATCGCCTTCTCTTTCCTGTTCTCTCAACATGCGGTCAAGATCCTCAAGTGGCTTAAGGGCTTCGCGCAGCGCTTCCTTAAGTTTCTGGTGATGCATCTGGATCTGTGCCAACCTATACATACATTTTAACATAAACCATTGAACCACTTTTATAATTTTTTATGTGGATATAATCACATAAACTGTGATATTTGAAATGATCATGCACATTTACCGTTTTCCCCACTGAGCGTATTTCTCGTCTGTTGCCGCTTTTTCACCAGCTTTCTTTTTCTGTTCATTTCTCTCTGAATTCAGATCCCTGCTTTTGCCACTTTTGTCTCTGAAAATCGCCTGAGCGTTACGCGATTCATCTGGTCAAAGGGGATGAATGGGTAAGTATGTAGAAACTTCATTATTTAATTTTAGGACTAAATAAAATACGACAATATAGATGATAAGCTGAAATGAGATGCAAAGCTGTATGAAGCTCTTCAATCAATGGGTGTAAAAAAATCTTAAGAGAGAAAAGTTGATGAAACCTTCAAGTGGCTGATTGTGTTTTTCTCTGCGTCTGTTCTCCTTTTGCTCTTTCCTTAGAATGTCCACAGAAACCAGGCCTGCCTTTCCACCAGATAGCATCCTTTGGCCCTGGTTATAAAAAAAAAAAAAGACAATTGAAAAATATAACATTTGAGTGAAATCAGATTTGACATTAATCTTTGTTCCAACACAGTCTGCTTACCTGTGACTGGCCTGGCCTACGAGGTGGTGACAAATCTCCATCCGAGTCCCTTCCACTCGGTGGCTGCCCCCTGGGTGGAGACTGGTCAGAGTCTGAGCCCCGTTTAGTTTTTGAGGGCCTCCTTGGGGGAGATTGGTCGGAGTCTGAGGCGTTTCCCTTCAGGGGCCTTTTCCTCGGGGGAGACGGATCCGAGTCTGAATCATGTCTATTCTGACCCTTCTTAGCCACCGCTGACCGATGAGGATCCGGTGAGCGTTTTTTACTTAACAAGGATGAGCTGAGCTTGCTTTTGTTGGAGGCTGAATCTGACAAAGACACAGTTAATTTGTTAATTTTCATTTTGTAATGCCTTTTGAACAAAAATTAAAGATTTATTATTAGATCAAGCTATGTCTTTAAAATAAATTTCAATTCAAAACTCATGTTAAATGGGTCTCTGCTTTTTACTTTTATTCATATGCCACACCAGATTCCACTTTACAATTTAAATGGATCACTGACCTTTACTTTGCATTTTTTCTGACTTTCCTGAACACTGTCTTGGTGGTGACAAGTCTGGGGAGTCATGGCGTCTTCTCCTGGGAGGAGAGACATCTGGAGAGTCGTGACGTCTTCTCTTGGGAGGAGAGACATCTGGAGAGTCATGACGTCTTCTCCTGGGAGGAGAGACATCAGGAGAGTCGTGACGTCTTCTCTTGGGAGGAGAGACATCTGGAGAGTTGTGATGTCTAGTCCTGGGAGGAGAGACATCAGGAGAGTCGTGACGTCTTCTCCTGGGAGGAGAGACATCAGGAGAGTCGTGACGTCTTCTCTTGGGAGGAGAGACATCTGGAGAGTTGTGATGTCTAGTCCTGGGAGGAGAGAGATCTGGAGAGTCATGACTTCTTCTCCTGGGAGGAGAGACATCTGGAGAGTCGTGAGGTCTAGTCCTGTGAGGAGAGACATCAGGAGAGTCGTGACGTCTTCTCCTGGGAGGAGAGACATCTGGAGAGTCATGACGTCTTCTCTTGGGAGGAGAGACATCTGGAGAGTCATGAGGTCTAGTCCTGGGAGGAGAGACATCAGGAGAGTCGTGACGTCTTGTCCTGGGAGGAGAGACATCTGGAGAGTCATGACGTCTTCTCCTGGGAGGAGAGACATCTGGAGAGTCGTGGCGTCTTCTCTTGGGAGGAGAGACATCTGGAGAGTCATGAGGTCTAGTCCTGGGAGGAGAGACATCTGGAGAGTCATGACGTCTTCTCCTGGGAGGAGAGACATCTGGAGAGTAGTGGCGTCTTCTCTTGGGAGGAGAGACATCTGGAGAGTCATGAGGTCTAGTCCTGGGAGGAGAGACATCTGGAGAGTCATGACGTCTTCTCCTGGGAGGAGAGACATCTGGAGAGTCGTGGCGTCTTCTCTTGGGAGGAGAGACATCTGGAGAGTCGTGAGGTCTAGTCCTGGGAGGAGAGACATCTGGAGAGTCGTGACGTCTTGTCCTGGGAGGAGAGACATCCGGAGAGTACTTCCGACTTCTCTTTGGTGGAGAGATGTCTGGAGAGTCATGCCGGGTCTTTTTGACAGGAGAATCCTGTCCTCTTCTCTTTGAGTTAAATATCTTGTGTTTTTGTGCCACGGTCCTTTTTACGCCTGCGCATTGCAGCCATAGGATCGCCTTCTCTTTCCTGTTCTCTCAACATGCGGTCAAGATCCTCAAGTGGCTTAAGGGCTTCGCGCAGCGCTTCCTTAAGTTTCTGGTGATGCATCTGGATCTGTGCCAACCTATACATACATTTTAACATAAACCATTGAACCACTTTTATAATTTTTTATGTGGATATAATCACATAAACTGTGATATTTGAAATGATCATGCACATTTACCGTTTTCCCCACTGAGCGTATTTCTCGTCTCTTGCCGCTTTTTCACCAGCTTTCTTTTTCTGTTCATTTCTCTCTGAATTCAGATCCCTGCTTTTGCCACTTTTGTCTCTGAAAATCGCCTGAGCGTTACGCGATTCATCTGGTCAAAGGGGATGAATGGGTAAGTATGTAGAAACTTCATTATTTAATTTTAGGACTAAATAAAATACGACAATATAGATGATAAGCTGAAATGAGATGCAAAGCTGTATGAAGCTCTTCAATCAATGGGTGTAAAAAAATCTTAAGAGAGAAAAGTTGATGAAACCTTCAAGTGGCTGATTGTGTTTTTCTCTGCGTCTGTTCTCCTTTTGCTCTTTCCTTAGAATGTCCACAGAAACCAGGCCTGCCTTTCCACCAGATAGCATCCTTTGGCCCTGGTTATAAAAAAAAAAAAGACAATTGAAAAATATAACATTTGAGTGAAATCAGATTTGACATTAATCTTTGTTCCAACACAGTCTGCTTACCTGTGACTGGCCTGGCCTACGAGGTGGTGACAAATCTCCATCCGAGTCCCTTCCACTCGGTGGCTGCCCCCTGGGTGGAGACTGGTCAGAGTCTGAGCCCCGTTTAGTTTTTGAGGGCCTCCTTGGGGGAGATTGGTCGGAGTCTGAGGCGTTTCCCTTCAGGGGCCTTTTCCTCGGGGGAGACGGATCCGAGTCTGAATCATGTCTATTCTGACCCTTCTTAGCCACCGCTGACCGATGAGGATCCGGTGAGCGTTTTTTACTTAACAAGGATGAGCTGAGCTTGCTTTTGTTGGAGGCTGAATCTGACAAAGACACAGTTAATTTGTTAATTTTCATTTTGTAATGCCTTTTGAACAAAAATTAAAGATTTATTATTAGATCAAGCTATGTCTTTAAAATAAATTTCAATTCAAAACTCATGTTAAATGGGTCTCTGCTTTTTACTTTTATTCATATGCCACACCAGATTCCACTTTACAATTTAAATGGATCACTCACCTTTACTTTGCATTTTTTCTGACTTTCCTGAACACTGTCTTGGTGGTGACAAGTCTGGGGAGTCATGGCGTCTTCTCCTGGGAGGAGAGACATCTGGAGAGTCGTGACGTCTTCTCTTGGGAGGAGAGACATCTGGAGAGTCATGACGTCTTCTCCTGGGAGGAGAGACATCAGGAGAGTCGTGACGTCTTCTCCTGGGAGGAGAGACATCAGGAGAGTCGTGACGTCTTCTCTTGGGAGGAGAGACATCTGGAGAGTTGTGATGTCTAGTCCTGGGAGGAGAGAGATCTGGAGAGTCATGACTTCTTCTCCTGGGAGGAGAGACATCTGGAGAGTCGTGAGGTCTAGTCCTGTGAGGAGAGACATCAGGAGAGTCGTGACGTCTTCTCCTGGGAGGAGAGACATCTGGAGAGTCGTGAGGTCTAGTCCTGTGAGGAGAGACATCTGGAGAGTCATGACGTCTTCTCTTGGGAGGAGAGACATCTGGAGAGTCATGAGGTCTAGTCCTGGGAGGAGAGACATCAGGAGAGTCGTGACGTCTTGTCCTGGGAGGAGAGACATCTGGAGAGTCATGACGTCTTCTCCTGGGAGGAGAGACATCTGGAGAGTCGTGGCGTCTTCTCTTGGGAGGAGAGACATCTGGAGAGTCGTGAGGTCTAGTCCTGGGAGGAGAGACATCAGGAGAGTCGTGACGTCTTGTCCTGGGAGGAGAGACATCTGGAGAGTCATGACGTCTTCTCCTGGGAGGAGAGACATCTGGAGAGTCATGAGGTCTAGTCCTGGGAGGAGAGACATCTGGAGAGTCATGACGTCTTCTCCTGGGAGGAGAGACATCTGGAGAGTCGTGGCGTCTTCTCTTGGGAGGAGAGACATCTGGAGAGTCATGAGGTCTAGTCCTGGGAGGAGAGACATCTGGAGAGTCATGACGTCTTCTCCTGGGAGGAGAGACATCTGGAGAGTCGTGAGGTCTAGTCCTGGGAGGAGAGACATCTGGAGAGTCGTGACGTCTTGTCCTGGGAGGAGAGACATCCGGAGAGTACTTCCGACTTCTCTTTGGTGGAGAGATGTCTGGAGAGTCATGCCGGGTCTTTTTGACAGGAGAATCCTGTCCTCTTCTCTTTGAAGACAACTCGGGTGAGTCATGTCGACCTCTGCTTAATGAGCCAGCCTCTGTATTTTGATGTTCTTTTCCATTTCCTTCCTCTGTGTCATCATTTTGATCCACTTTTAGGAGAGGAAGTAAAACTATAGTAAACAACAGTCTTAACTTAATATTGCACAAATCCCCCCCTACTTCTGTGACTTCTTATTTACCTCCAATTGCTTTCCATCTGTTGCTGGTCCTAAAAACTTCCATCTGTTTCACTTCCTCAGGTCGATCATCAATCACCTCAGCAATCTGAACAGTTAACAAGAGATTAAGTTTTAAAACAGAACTTGTTGACATAACAAAATTACCCAAACTACAAGCATACCCATTTAATACAATAGATTAGATTTCAGCATTAAGTAAATGGCCTGTATTTGTATAGCGCTTTACTTAGTCCCTAAGGACCCCAAAGCACTTTACACGTTCAGTCATCCACCCATTCACACACACTGGTGATGGCAAGCTAAATTGTAGCCACAGCCGCCCTGAGGCGCACTGACAGAGGCGAGGCTGCCGGTGTTCCAGATCTACTGGCGTTTAGATCAACTGGCGTTAGTCGAACAGATGTGTGGCAGACTTCCGTTTCAGGAGCTGCTACCTACAGACTAGCAAAAAAACGCCAAATGTGTCATCTGTGACACTTGTGAGGTTATCTCAAACACACTCCGTCAGTCTTGATGCTGTTGAACAACAAAATGTTTAAAAATGTGGCGAGTTTACCTAGGGTTATCCTCATGCGCGACGCGATCGCGAAAACAGCAAACAATTAACACCATGCCGATGTTGTTCACAGGACAACAAGAGTAAACGATCGGGAGACTCTTGTTGTCGTTATCGTTCCCCTCACACGGTTTGTTTCTCCGAATTCAGCGTTTTTGCTTCACAACTAAAGCGAGCAGTTTACTTTGTGTGCACTAACATGGACTCGAGTCAACCAGTGCCACCACTGGCCAAGTGCCACAGCCTACAGCCAGATCAACTTGTGACACACATCTGCAGCACGTCTGAATTCGTTTCATGCACAATACATTTGTACCTTTCAATTGTGTCTGTTTGTGCGTCATGCAAATAAACCTTTGAAATGAATGAAATGACACTAATATTTCACTAGTTTTGTAACATCACATGTCGTTACCGTAGTCTGTGTCTTTTCTCTGCGAACAAACATTTTAGAGTTGGTTGTTATATACAGTCTGTATAAGTGTGGTTAATCTAATAAACATTTGTAAGGAGATGGCAGTTACTGTGAATGTACAGCAGTTACACAGTGATTAGTAATAAACAGTCAGACAATGACCCTGACTTTCTCATTCAGTCTTGTAGATTGAATGCACCTTCTGTGGAAAGTGGTACCACACAGTGTGTGTGGACTTCCCCTGTGCAGAAGGCGACTACAAATGTTGTGCATGTTAAATAAACAGAAAAAAGTGATCCCTGATGTCTTTGCTTACTGATTGTTTTCAGTGTTGACAAGCCACATTGCTGCCATTGCATCTTTCAACATGTTTGTGGGTAGATTTGGATGTACCAGGGGTAAGTGCAGCCACTCAGCCTCTACTCAATGTCATCATAGCAAGTTAATCTAGTAGTGGGCTATGGTATTTGGCCACAGGTGGCAGCAGTGGACTGACCTCCATTTGAAACTGCTCCAGCTGCTGTGTGATAGTGGATCTGCTACAAATTGAAGATCATATGGAAGTTTTGGAAATTAACCCTTGTATTATGTTGAAAAACAAAAAAGTGACATTGATTTTGTTGCGGGTCATTTTGACCCATACTGTGTAAATCCACTCAGAATTGTCAAGAAACTGCAATAAAACAATAGCACCTTTATTTTCCATCAGATAAATATGTAGAACACAGACATACAACAGTGACTTTCCATAACTATTTTAGGAACAATTTGGTTTTTCGTTCTTACAAACACGTATTTTGAACTTGCCCAACGTTCTCAGTTTTTCAATGCTCAACATTTTCGATTTTGTCCACATGATGGACAGAATGTAACTGTGTGCTTTCTGCAGATGTACTTCTTGTATTTCTCACAAAAAGTGCTTGTTTTCAAACAGGAATCTTCCTAACTAAGATTTAAAACAAAAGATTTCTACGTCTCCTCCAGTCTCACAAACAGAACCAATCGACACACCTGAGTCACTGACTTTCTTATATCCACTCACTCTCACTGGCTCTGTTTATTACTAATCACTGTGTAACTGCTGTAAATTCACAGTAACTGCCATCTCCTTACAAATCTTCATTGGATTAACCACACTTATACAGACTGCATATAACTACCAACTCTCCAGCCATGTTGATGGATTGCCTATATTGGCTGGAAATATTAATTTCCAGAGAAAGGACACAGACAGACGATGCTTACAGGATGTGATGTGACAACACTAATGAAATATTGACGTGTCATATTTGTCCAAGGCGTATTTCATTGTTATGGAAAAAGAGAATATTAAAATCATGATGACCAATTGGAGCAGTGATTTCTATGACTTTGTGTATATAATTTGGAATTTTGTACAAATGTAGGCCAATAAGGAATATATGATATCATTTCATTCTTTTCAAACAGACACAATTGAAAGGTACAAATGTGTTTTGCATGAAACACTGGGTTTAACAAAAACAACAACATTATCAGTACCCTCAGGTGAGGAAGTACCTTGTTCATGTGTGGTGGCAGCTGGGGACCTATGAAGCCAACACTGTTGTGAGGCATGGTGGCGATGGTGCGTGGGCTCACCACCGGCTGGGGAGATGCCTGACCAGATATGCCAGCGTTATGGTTCAAGTGGCTGTAGTCCCCAGTTTTTCCCACATCTGTGCACCTGATGACATGGAAAAAAGAATATTAACCATGACAAAGCATCAACATTATAACATTAGGTTATAATAATACATTTTCTACAAGAAAAGTGAGAATAAACATGTCTACATTATTAAATAATGATGGGAAAAGTTCTACTGAAGGAATAAGCCTAGAATGTTTAAAAATACCGATGTTTACTCACTTGATGTAGAAGAGGACATAGGCCTGCTGGTTGAGAACAGTGCTAATGTCACTGACTGACACGGACGAGTCATTCATCTGAAACCACTGCTCATTGCTGGCCTGTGAGACAGAATGAGAGAGATGTGACACAGCAGATTCAGTTTCTGAATTGAATTTGAGCTAAAAAGAAGAATCTTATGGTTATATAGGGGTCTTTTTTTTCTTTCTTTCAATGCATACAAAGTAGTTTTCTGCTGAAATGTGTTGTTTATGGTGTTTGTTTGTTTGTACTACGCAACAGCAGCATTCAAACAGATTCGGGCACAGCCAGTACCTTAATATAGCAGAAATAGTGTCCAGTATGACAACTCAATCCAGAGTGAACCAGCACAGCATACAGCCTGTAGAGCTGGGGCTCCCCGTGGGACTGCGACATGAAGGGCCGCAGATCCAGATGCTCCAAATACTTCACATCCTGATGACCACCAAACAAAAAAATTCAAACATTACATGCAAATATCCTGTTTTATAATAAAACAAAGCATCTGTCATGTATCTTTATGACTTAAGCAGACACTGTTGGCCATTTGCCTTTGTGATTTTGCCTCCACTGAAGTCTGCAAAGCGTTTGAGTGAGATGGTGAGCACATTGGCGCTGCGATGGATTGTAAATCTTTTTGAGGCCGTTACCATTTTGTTGCACCTGAAGGAAACAAACATTCAGCTTGTTGACAAAAATCACACCTAAACACTAAAACTCATCATGGTTTGGCATCTCTTTGACTTACTTGGTGCATTTATAAGCATTTTCACCACCCAGCTGTTCTGGCTTGACAAACTGCTCCAGAGCTTTGGAGACATTTGGAGCAGTCTATATGAACAGAGAGAGAGAGGAAAAACCTCACACTCCATAATGCAGAGAATACATAGTAGCAACGTCACTTTGAATGTTGTCCAATTACCTTAATTTCCAGAGTGACATCCAGAAAAGGGTCAAATGTATCTGAGACAGCTTTGCAGTTTAAACATTTAACTGAAACAGAAATCAGTGCTATGAGTATCGCACAAGCTGTAAGACATAAAAAGGCAAATAAAAGAAAAATAAATCAAACCTTAAAAAACAGTGACTTACCTCTGGATCTTAGGTACCCGCCAAACACTTGATGGATGAAAGAGGTTGCCTGCGTTTGCCTGTCCAATCTATAATAAAAAGATAAAGCACAAAAGTTAACTAATAAGGACAGTGCAACAATTAACTGACTGACCATTTATTTTTTAGCATTTTGGAACCAGACAATCACTTTACAGTATTCAAGTAGCAGAAAAGACAATAGGAGGAATTGGAGCACGATTAATTACTTAAGAGGCCATCTGCTGCTACACGGGAAGAATTGATTTGATGAGAATTGACACTTTAGGTTCTTAAAAAAAGAAATGAATTAATAAATTATTTTTAGGAGTCTAACAAGAAGCACAACACTCAGCCCAGTGCATCTGTTAAACGTGTAGTTTTGGTTAAATGTGCACATAGACTTCGAAGCTCTATAGTAACACATAGAAAAACCTGGATTTTCTGAATTTTGCTGCTGCAATAATAGCACTAATGCCATTAGGGTGAATAAGAGATGACCTGAGGGGTTGAGTGCTCCTGCTCACACTGCTTACCCTGTTGCCTCAGAAGAAATCTATACTAGACACTAAGTCTGGCAGCTCTCTGCCATAATCCCAGACACCTGTTTTACTACACGTTTAAGCCGCTTCTGATCTTTTCAAGCCCTGTTACCAAAACAAGCTACCACACCCAGTGTAAGAATACTTTCTGTGTTGGAGCAGTCAAGTTCATTAAAAAACTTGATATAATAATGAGGTATTATATCAAGTGGCTTGCCTAGTATGTAAACTGAGGTGTCAGTCAGGCAAGAGACTGAGGAATCTGCATTTCTGAAAAATACTCTCAGCAATTGAAGCATTAATAGTTAAAAGGAACTAGTATAAACTGCACTTCCTGAAAAACAGGATAAAGGATTTATTTCATATTCTCCTACTGTCACGGTGTTACCTCTACGTAGCTAATTATGGATCTTACTACATAATAAAGTGCAAACACTGTCAAGCCCAAGTAAAAATATTTTTGTGTGTTTAACTTGTTTAGAATGCATGCAATGTAAAATGACACTCACTTGGTTCCAGGTAAGCAGGACCTTTGCATAGCATCCACTGTGCACCGCAGGAATTCATGAGCATCTTCCTGGCTTCCATAGCGGAAGTGGTTTGCAATCCCTGTGTGAGGGGACCGAGGAAAAACAGAACCAAAAAACAAAGCAGGAGGTGAATTATTGTAAAGGATACCACAGTTAAATGCAAGTTTACACTTATTTAAAAACAGAATTCAAAATCCCTCCAGATTATTTCCCTCCAAAATTACAAAAGGTAAACAGTCACACAGCGCCTCCTATCATTAAAATATAGGTAAACACTTTGCACAGAGCACAGCAACAACAGTCATCCACTTACACCCAAGCTCATTGAGTACACCAATGGGCTTAATGACATTCCCAGAGTTGGTAAAAACCTGAATGATGTGGTTTTGCATGGTACACATCATACAGAACCCTGGCTCATGACCTGCAGCAGAGACAGAGACAAAATACTGAGTGAGTAAGGAGTGATACAATGTGAGAATCAGCGCAGGACTGCGTAACACCACTGTTGGTGAAATAAACGTACATGTTTTGGAGTGCTCCCGCGTCAGCATGTAGTTTGCTAAAGGAGGGGTGTAGCTGAGACACTGCAGGGCTGAGTTGAGGAAGCAGGTGTTCCCCATGTTCTGGAGGCCTGCACCAATGAGGTGAACCTGGGCCCAATTTAGGCTGAGCCGATCTGGTGAGAACAGCACCTTCTGGGGCAAGTCAATTCCATCGCCACTGCTGATCACTGACACACAGAGCCACAATTATTACTAAAAATCTGTTTCAATACATTTTAAAAAGGAGATAATTTAATGCCACCTTACTTATACAACCACACACTGGCACATGGCAAAGTCATGTCAGGACATCACAGTAATAGCTACAACTATTAACAGTTATATAATGTGATTCTGGCCACTGTGAAAAACTCCTAAACAGCCTCAGGAAGAAAGATAGGACAATTTGCCTTCTCCTTTGTTTCTGCTAAACAAGTTGGGCTGCCGGTCTTTATATAAAAACAGCAATTGCATCACGAGCTGAAGTGACTGATCATGCAAAGCTGGATGCATTACATAACTGGATGAATGAACGGAGAAGGGAAGCAGCAACACAACACCCACAAAAGCAGTTGTCAAACTTGTGTGAAAGCAGAAGCAAAAAGATTAGCTGTACGTTACTAAAACCAATTCTGACAAATATGGGTAAATAATGGCTAAAAAGTGTGGTTCCATATTTGCTAAAACTGGTTGGAAAACTATTCTGTCTGACAATAAAAATCTTCAAACAGCTTAAAAAGACATTTTGAAAAAAAGCCAGGCTTTGCTCTGACCTTGGTCCTTGGGCTGGTCCTCAGAGGAGGGTGTACTCTGAGGACCAGCCCCTTGGTCCTTGGGCTGGTCCTCAGAGGAGGGTGTACTCTGAGGACCAGCCCCTTGGTCCTTGGGCTGGTCCTCAGAGGAGGGTGTACTGTTGTACACAGCAGCTCCAGGTCCGAGTCCGGCTGACTCGTGGTCAGACTTTTCTGAAGATCTGTCAACTATGGTCATTGTTCATAGCTGCATTAGGAACATAGACACATACGTTTATGAACTGAAAACAAAACAAAACAAAAAAATCAACAACAACTCATTGTTATTTTGGAAAAAGGGAAAGGGAAAGAAAACTTAAATACTACATCAATCCTACACTGGTTAGGTAGCAGTACAGTGAGTTTGGACAACAACAACTAAATACAAAAGCCACATTAACAGATTATACCCAATTTCGCTGTGCAAAAAACTGCACAATGACAATAAAAAGCTCTAAGTCTCTTATAGCTTATAGTTAAATAACGCTATATTAAACACTGCCCTCATACCATCGCCTAAACTTTCAGCAAACAAGTATCAGAAATTGTGTTAGATTGGATGATTTGTTTACATTCAAAAACAGACTAGCATAAGTGAGAGCCAAATATTAGTTTTTGACCGTTTGTTTTTATTTGAATCATCTTGTCAGATTCCTTTTAAATAACAAACACCAGTAGACAAGAGTAACTTTCGACATCTAATTTAACTCTGTCCAACTAACAAACTTAAAATATCGACAAAAATTAGTGTTTAGAAAACTCAAGAGGGGAAATGCCAGATAACCCACTCGACCGAGGAAATTTCCAAGTCGGAAGCACGTTTACAACAGAAGCAGCTGTTCCCTCCCACCTGCTCTTACAGAGTGGCTCACATTGGCTAAATGACGGCTGCTAGGCCTTTAACACGCAGCGTCGCAAAACCTCAAGAAAACACACAAAAAACCCTGATCATATCAGACGGAGAGCAAGTTGAGAGCTTACCAGTCTTGTCGATTTCCGAGATGGACTGACGCGCACTTAAAGAAGATGCAAAAACCATGGAAACCACATAAACATATTTGTACATTAACATAAAGCTGTTGTACACACACACACACACACATATGAAGAGAGAGAGAGAGTATGCATAGTATGCAAACGGCTACCAAACAGCCATCATAATTCGTCATACAATGAGAACAGAACAAATCAACAATTGTTATAAACACTGTTATAAACACTGAAAAGTTATAAACACTGAAAAGAGTAAAACAGAAATAGAAACAATGTCCTAGTCAAGAAATAACAAAAGGATTCAAAATTACCGTCATTATTTCTGATCTCGCTTTAATCTCGGTGCACATCTCTAAATAAACAGACAGAAATAAAACTTTGTTTTGTTGTCACAAAAATCAGGTCTGTGTGAATGATTAATTGTCACTGTCATTAAGCATATTTTATAGAATTTATATGCAAAGTAAACAAGCTGTGAAAAAGAGACCTAACTGGAAAGATTTCAGAAACTGTGAAACTTGTAAAATATGTGTACACACACACACACACACACACACACACACACGTAGGAAAATATTTAGTATACACATCCAGAAATGCATATACTATTATATATTGTACATATATTTATTAGTTTCAGATGTAGCCATTCTTGTGTTTTGCTTGTTTACATTATTGAATTTTGCACAACTCTGTTGCTTGTGAAGCTCGCACACAAGAATTTCACTCACATGTGCTGTACCAATGTACCTGCACATGTGATGTGACAATAAAAGTGATTTGATTTGATTTGATTTAACTGGAATCACTCCAAAGTAGTGGGTTAAAAAAGGGGAACAAGAGTCAACAGTCTACATTTCACCCTTTTTAGGATTCCTCCTCTACCCGGACACACCTGCTAAGATGGAGACCACATCACGTGAGGCTTTCTGCTTCAGGCCTATCCCAGACCAAGATCCAGGCAAAGGTCAACAGACTTGGCTCACCCTAGAGAGTAAACTCATCATGTCTGTATAAAGATAAGACTCATTTATGATGGCACGCAAGGCTGTGGCTTTCTGTTCAGTGCATGTGTGTGTCTTGGAAATGGTTTGGGCAGTGTGCTATGAGTGAGAAGGCAGAGATGGTAGAGATTATAAAGGTGATTTTGTGATTAAAGCTTAGATAAAAAAAAAACCCTACACTGCCATTAAACTGAAAAACACTGTAATAAAGTATTTAATACCTCAAATAGAACATAAGAAAGACCATATAAGGTTAAATGTGAAAATGCTGTTATAGACACAGAGCATCTGGAGGAGTGATATTGTTTTCTCTGCTGTGCAGTGAAATTCCTGCCACTCTTACTCACAGACACAGGATTGGATTGCCCTCAGCAGTAATTATTTGTGTATGTGTTCCCGTGTCCTTCACACAGCTCTGCGACATCCAAAGCAAATGATTTATATTCATAAGAACATTTCATCTCATTTATGTATAAAGTATTATTCTCTCAAGATTAAAATGAAAAAAGCAAATAGTGTAATACATGTAGTATGATCAAGAAAGTAAGAAAGTTTATTTATGGAAAGTGTGATTACTGTTGATGAAATTCTGCCTTTAGCAAAGTTCTGATTACCCTTCAGCAGGCTGTAACACACAACAGGAATCTCACCATTCTCCTCCTGCATCCTCATGATAAACAGGAAGAGGAAACAGACGCGAGGACAGAGAAGTGAGAGGGAATGAGCAAGAAGGCAACCGTGATCACATGTCAGCAGCAGCAAAAAACGAACAGGAAACAGCCCAGATGCAGTCTCAGTATCAGAAAGACTTCCCTCCCCCATCCTCCTGCCACAGGAGGCGGACACCTGCTTTCCCGCAGCCTGACAACATTGGCATTAACCCTGCGTTCAGGTGAGAGCAGGTTTATCATCATCACAGTGTCCTTCATGTAGGGAGCAGCTACTCTGTGTCTGCGTGCTCTGATTCTTCTGATTCACAGGATCAACTTCAGCACGGTCCAAAGAGAGACTTACCCAGGCTGGCCCATCGTGAATGTCGGGTACGGTGGAAGGCAAAGACCAGCTAAGCATGACTTCTAAGCGGCAGTGGAAATCATCTTGCATGTTTGCATACATGCATGATTAATATTAAATGTCAAAGTCATATTTAACAAATGCTTGAAATTTGTCTTGTCCCAGCATGTATTCCCAATAATCATACAGTAATAAACACAAACCAGTGGAAAAAAGCCTCAGTTTTCAGTGTGTTTGACGTATATGTGTTTGCACTAACTTCATTGTCTCTTCGTATAAATAACACTACAATTGACAGCTTACTACTCAGAACATACTTGGAAATAAAAGTCAGTTCTGCCTCTTGTTTTTTTCTGGTACATTAGAGAATTACCTTTTAATGAAATAAGAGATTCATTTCCCGTCATCTTTCATATTGATGACTTCAGAAATACTTGTGCACAGTTTAAGAATCCACCCAGTGACCCATAACCGAAAGCTGATTGACCTCACTGGGCAGGACCGAGGATCAGATGGCTGAGTAAGAGCTGAGTAAGCATTTGATTCAAATTCCTGAGTTGCATGTATATGGAAAAAGGAGTAAATGTGTTTGAATACTGAGTTTTCTTCCCTCAAGTATAAATCTTGCACAACACATCATTACCAACTCTGAAAACAGGGGTCACATGAGGCTACACTGGAAAACTACCCAACTTGGGAAATCTTAAACATGTTGCAACACTTTGACAAACAGTAACACCTTAGATTTCAAAACAATGACGAATTTTATTGTTTATGATATAATCTGATTTACATTTTTTAAAAAGAAATGGGGCTGACAATGTGCTCTTAAACTTATGCTTTTTTAAAAACAAAACAAAACTGCAAACTCATTTTACATTGTGAGTCACATATAGCCTTTGACCTTGAGTGGGCCGGACCAGCGAAACTTCCCTTTCTGTCAGTGAAAAGAAGTTTAACTATGCATTTAATCCCTGGAATATCTTAATATCAGAAAAAGAAATGCAGTTTTGTTTGTCTCAGTTTATCTAAATGATAAACAACATTCTGTAGTAAATGGGGAAAAAAGTCTGTTGGGACTTAAATTGCAAGAAATAAAATTTGAATTGTATATGTGGGGTAATAATATTTATGATAACTGTATAAAAGTACAGTTCCGATTTCCCAAAGCAATCCAATTGGACTCTTAAGCAGTGATTCTGGCTGCTGGCGCTCATGTTTGACATGATGGATGTAAGTCTCATTTGGCTGGACACCACCCGTATTGTAATTTTTTCGCTAGAATAAAGACTTGTAAAAAAAAAAAAAAAACCCCAACAAAACACAACAACCCTACTTTGTCATTCCTGAGACTTCCCTGAGAAGAACTGAATATGACAGCCACAGGCAGAGTCCTGATTACCATACAGTACAATCTGAAGAATATCAGCATACAAAAAAGTAACCTTTCACACAAACAGTTATCCAAGTCACACACTCATTCACTGTCCTCCTTTGAAAGCTGAAGTGCTGAAGTGCAGCCACATGCTTCATCTCCGGTCCCGGTGCCTGCTCCTGTCTCCGTGCCTGCGGTCATCCCACTCTCGGCCTCTGTCCCGGTCATCTCTCCTTCCTCTGTTGCCCCACTCTGCTGTTCTGTGTCGGTCCCGATCGTCTCTGGCTCTCCCGCTTGGTCTGTCCCACTCCCTCCCTCCACCACCACCACCACCTCGTTCCTGCACCGGGTCTACCCCGAGATTGATGGGTTTACGGAAAGGCCTGTCCCTGCCGCCGAACCGCAGCTGTCCGGATTCCTTTTTCCCTCCAAGCCCGCCGCCGAGCCGCCGCGGCACCCATCCTTTAAGAGTCCTCTCTTGCTCAAAATCCACGAACACTTCATGCTGGTCGACCACCAGCTTGTTGGCGTCCCGGCGGGCCCGGACCACAGATCGCTCCTCTTTGTACTCAATGAAGGCATATCCTTTGGAGAAACCCGTGACAATGTCCCGGACCAGCCGGAGCCGCTGGATGTCTCCGTACTTAGAGAACACTTTGTGTAGTTTATCTTCGGTGGTCTGTGGGTTCAAGCGGGACACAAAAGCGTGAGCAGTGGGTCTCCAACGACGCCTTTGTTGGGCTTGTACCGGGCACCCATGGCCCTCCAGACCGCTCGATCATGGGGTTCCACGTCTGTGCCGTCGATGCTACCAGCTTTCAGCGGGTCGTACACCTTCGCTATCGGACTCCAGTCAGTAGTGATGGCCCGCTTGAAGCTGACGCTCCGGAGCGTGTGTCGAAAAAAACAACACACTGGTTCAGAAGCACTGTGTCGAGGCTTGCTTCGTTTGGCAAAAGTCACGTGACCAGTGACGTCCGAAGCTTCATTACGCACGTAACTGCTTCGGTACCTGATTCAAACAGATATAAGGAAGTGAATCATCCACGGGATTCGTGGAGTGTGTTGATGGTGACAGAGAGCGAAGAGGTGATCATTCCACTGACAGATATGGAGCCAGCGAGGAAGAGAGGACATTCTGGCGTGTGGGAATATTTTGAGTTGATTTTGCTCAATTCATTTTATCTGCCGAAGTGAAAAACTTGAAATGTCCAAAATCATGTTTTCATAATGTAAATATCATTACAGCATATGACTTTAGGAACACTTCCATGTGAATTAAAGCTGATGAAGACTACAAAAATGTATTTGACACTATACGTACATGACATTGCTACACAGTTTAGAAAATCATTTTGTTTATTGTTTTTAGGTGATAGTCTGCAGGACCCAGGAATACCTGCATATCTACCAGCTTGCAGTGTAGTTCCTGCACTCCACAGCCTCTTCTGTTCCATGCAAGTGGATTTTCTTCAGGGCAGGAGAAACTATTTCTAAGAAAAGAAACAGACTCAGCCAGCGCACAGTAACACTAATCCTCTTGTTAACTGTAAATAACAAAAGGGCTACCTTACATTGATCATGATTTTACTTTGCAAGTTCTTGATTAGGGGTGGGTTTTGATTATCGCCTTTCTGATTACAATCCATGCTAAATTGAATAAAGTGATATTGATTCATTAAAATCCCGTGTCGATTTGTAAATTAACGTTATTATGCCTGAAACGCCAGCATCTCAGGTTAAACCTCACAACATGTCGTCAAACACCATGCAGCTAAAACAGTAACTGGGAGCAGGTTTACGGATTCTGCATACAAACGTGAACACAGAGCGCGGACCCGACGCGTCAGAGTCAGATTTTGATGTGTCGGCGGGTCCGCGCTGTGTTTGCCTCTTTTTTTCCCCGCTGGCTTCTGCAGCTGCAGGTTTCATAACTCTCTGTTTACATCTCTAATTAAGTCTCACATGTGTCAGCTTTCTTTTAATAGATACGAAATTATGGATATATACTGTTAAATGATCAGACTTGTAATATTTCTGACTGAGGCAAAACTTTCCAGATTCCAATCAAATTGAATCGGATCCTGTATCGAATCAAAATGATTCTACAAATCAGTGACGATGCAGCCCTACTCAGCTTCCTAAGCATTTTCCCTTTCCAGTTCACAATCAATCCCACCCCTAGGTCAAAAATATGTATAGGAATTGGCCTAATCTAATATTTTGTATGAACCTGTCCAGCTGATTAAACGACAAGTAGATGGAGGCAGGACTTCACAGCAGGGGCATACTCCATAATGTGCTGTGCATTATCATATGTATATTATATATATTGCTCACTTATTGTATTTACCAACATCAAGGAGTTATGGGCAAAGAAAGGCCACCATAGTGCATGTTTAAATAGGGAAAGTTTATTGATCAAAATGTATTACGCAAATACGCATTACATTTTTTTCAGCCCCCCAATCGAGAAAACAAAACCAATTACATGTTCAAAGCAACGGAACGGTGGCCCAATATCAGAGAGAACTCCACTCTTGAGTGAGCAGTGATAATTGAGCAGTCCGTTTTATTTTGCAGATTCAAGCTGCTCTTCAAAATTTTCACCACCAGATGTCACCGGAGAGGACTGTGTTGAAAAGCTTCGAGTAATGAACCGTTTTTCAATACAAGCTTCAGTGCTTCGGAAAGCTTCATTTGGCCATCACTACACAGGAGACTGGCGGGCTTTACAAACAGTTTTCAGGGCTAATATTTCTCTGCATTAGTCGCCAATTACGCGTTAAACCACACCAGTACCGCTGAATCTATTCACTCTTCCAAGTGCATCAACAAAAACATTCCGTAATGAAACGGGGTCCAGTGTGTCACATTTTAAAGTCCCCCTACTCGCCCGACTAAGGATACTAGAGTTCCGCTGTGCTAAGATACTTAGACCAACTTAAAACTTAAATTAAAAATAGATAACGTAGATTAATTATAGCATCAGTCGACAAATTTGCAAGTATGAAGTAAGGTTAATTATTATTAATAATAAATAATACTTTTTATAAAAATAAAAAGTTTATAAATAAAACGTTTTATTCATTGCACAATACTGTCACTTTAAAAAAAATTTTTTTTATATAGTTACACCATAATCAATAGCATAGATAGTGACAGATTAAAGGCAATAGCATTGTTGTGTTATTAAGCCATTGGTCTAGCATGTGCAACCAGGACACCGATTCCTTGATTCTACAAATCATTCTTCCATAATTCTTTTTGACAGTGCTGGTGGAAAGTGCCTTAAAACTTTTACAGATGTTAGACTGAATCGGACATTGCTAGAAAAAATATTAGAGCCCAACCTGATTCCCTCACTGTGAGAGTCACAGCATCCTGTCAGTGTATGTACTCCCTGATTAATATGGCAAGGAATGACTTATTTGAATGCCGCTTTTTTCACATCTCTGTAGGTCAGTCTTTTTTAGCTACACCACAGAACTCTCAAATGTGCATTTATCTTGTACACAAAACCCTCACAGCTATACCATACCATCGACAGTCAGCTGTGGACACTCTCTTTCAGCATTTGGTTGCTGTGCACTATGTTTCATTTTGGAGTCATGAGGGACATGTCTCTATTTCTATGTCCAGGACCAAAATATGTTGGTTGTAACAAGCGGTTATTTGAGTTACTGTTGCCTAATAAAATGGGTGGTAAGTGTATAAAATGATCTAAAAAGACTGAATGTCAAATGCTATCCAAGTTACAGGTGCCTGAACACTCTTGGGACAATGCATTACAAAAACATTCTTTAATAAAACACTGAAACCACAACAGCTTCTGCTCCACGGTGAATAACTTCTTACAAAAATTGTGAACATGCTTCACTTCATTTTTCTGTACAGTTCCATCTGATACACATGGTACAGTATCAAAAGGGTTTGGAAAGGTGAAACAAATTCTTCTATGTAGTTTATTTAAAAAAGAACTTTTGCTGCGTAGATGCATCTAGTCTTGTTGTTCTAACAGCATAACAATTATACATAAAGGTTGAGAAGGTGTGCTCTTTAGCTCTGCTCCAGATTCATCATTTTCTGAAAGCCTTTACATATCCTCCACACTCCATTTATAGGCCGCTTCCTGCACAGCCTTTTTATCTGCCATCCTCTGGTAGCGTTTCTGTTCAAAACCATTTGACCTGCAAGACACAAATAAAATAACCCTATTAATTATGATACGACAAGCTAAAAGGCCAAAGACAATCCATTCAATTAGGCGCAAATTTAATATAGACGTGGAAAAAAATGATCACAATTTCTTTACCATTAATGTGCAAAATGACAAACTGATGTGTGTATTAAAAACATTCAATATTAAACTACAGTTCTGTCCTCAACAGTTTTCCTCTGTCACCGATGCACAAACTCTACCTGTCAACTCCGTCCCAGCGGTACCCCGGTGGAATATTGAACCGGTTTGGAGGTGGAGCAGGGCCTTTATATCGAGGTTTCTCTACAAAAATCAAAACAAACATACAAATAAATAAAAATACAAACAGTAGCAAAAGCAAAACTGCTGCTATTTAAAAGCTTCTTACAAGGATTGACCTGGTGAAATAAAATAAAGTCATAAATAAAATAAAACATATGTAATGTTAAATATCTTGTGTTTTTGTGCCACGGTCCTTTTTACGCCTGCGCATTGCAGCCATAGGATCGCCTTCTCTTTCCTGTTCTCTCAACATGCGGTCAAGATCCTCAAGTGGCTTAAGGGCTTCGCGCAGCGCTTCCTTAAGTTTCTGGTGATGCATCTGGATCTGTGCCAACCTATACATACATTTTAACATAAACCATTGAACCACTTTTATAATTTTTTATGTGGATATAATCACATAAACTGTGATATTTGAAATGATCATGCACATTTACCGTTTTCCCCACTGAGCGTATTTCTCGTCTGTTGCCGCTTTTTCACCAGCTTTCTTTTTCTGTTCATTTCTCTCTGAATTCAGATCCCTGCTTTTGCCACTTTTGTCTCTGAAAATCGCCTGAGCGTTACGCGATTCATCTGGTCAAAGGGGATGAATGGGTAAGTATGTAGAAACTTCATTATTTAATTTTAGGACTAAATAAAATACGACAATATAGATGATAAGCTGAAATGAGATGCAAAGCTGTATGAAGCTCTTCAATCAATGGGTGTAAAAAAATCTTAAGAGAGAAAAGTTGATGAAACCTTCAAGTGGCTGATTGTGTTTTTCTCTGCGTCTGTTCTCCTTTTGCTCTTTCCTTAAAATGTCCACAGAAACCAGGCCTGCCTTTCCACCAGATAGCATCCTTTGGCCCTGGTTATAAAAAAAAAAAAGACAATTGAAAAATATAACATTTGAGTGAAATCAGATTTGACATTAATCTTTGTTCCAACACAGTCTGCTTACCTGTGACTGGCCTGGCCTACGAGGTGGTGACAAATCTCCATCCGAGTCCCTTCCACTCGGTGGCTGCCCCCTGGGTGGAGACTGGTCAGAGTCTGAGCCCCGTTTAGTTTTTGAGGGCCTCCTTGGGGGAGATTGGTCGGAGTCTGAGGCGTTTCCCTTCAGGGGCCTTTTCCTCGGGGGAGACGGATCCGAGTCTGAATCATGTCTATTCTGACCCTTCTTAGCCACCGCTGACCGATGAGGATCCGGTGAGCGTTTTTTACTTAACAAGGATGAGCTGAGCTTGCTTTTGTTGGAGGCTGAATCTGACAAAGACACAGTTAATTTGTTAATTTTCATTTTGTAATGCCTTTTGAACAAAAATTAAAGATTTATTATTAGATCAAGCTATGTCTTTAAAATAAATTTCAATTCAAAACTCATGTTAAATGGGTCTCTGCTTTTTACTTTTATTCATATGCCACACCAGATTCCACTTTACAATTTAAATGGATCACTCACCTTTACTTTGCATTTTTTCTGACTTTCCTGAACACTGTCTTGGTGGTGACAAGTCTGGGGAGTCATGGCGTCTTCTCCTGGGAGGAGAGACATCTGGAGAGTCGTGACGTCTTCTCTTGGGAGGAGAGACATCTGGAGAGTCATGACGTCTTCTCCTGGGAGGAGAGACATCAGGAGAGTCGTGACGTCTTCTCCTGGGAGGAGAGACATCAGGAGAGTCGTGACGTCTTCTCTTGGGAGGAGAGACATCTGGAGAGTTGTGATGTCTAGTCCTGGGAGGAGAGAGATCTGGAGAGTCATGACTTCTTCTCCTGGGAGGAGAGACATCTGGAGAGTCGTGAGGTCTAGTCCTGTGAGGAGAGACATCAGGAGAGTCGTGACGTCTTCTCCTGGGAGGAGAGACATCTGGAGAGTCGTGAGGTCTAGTCCTGTGAGGAGAGACATCTGGAGAGTCATGACGTCTTCTCTTGGGAGGAGAGACATCTGGAGAGTCATGAGGTCTAGTCCTGGGAGGAGAGACATCAGGAGAGTCGTGACGTCTTGTCCTGGGAGGAGAGACATCTGGAGAGTCATGACGTCTTCTCCTGGGAGGAGAGACATCTGGAGAGTCGTGGCGTCTTCTCTTGGGAGGAGAGACATCTGGAGAGTCGTGAGGTCTAGTCCTGGGAGGAGAGACATCAGGAGAGTCGTGACGTCTTGTCCTGGGAGGAGAGACATCTGGAGAGTCATGACGTCTTCTCCTGGGAGGAGAGACATCTGGAGAGTCATGAGGTCTAGTCCTGGGAGGAGAGACATCTGGAGAGTCATGACGTCTTCTCCTGGGAGGAGAGACATCTGGAGAGTCGTGGCGTCTTCTCTTGGGAGGAGAGACATCTGGAGAGTCATGAGGTCTAGTCCTGGGAGGAGAGACATCTGGAGAGTCATGACGTCTTCTCCTGGGAGGAGAGACATCTGGAGAGTCGTGAGGTCTAGTCCTGGGAGGAGAGACATCTGGAGAGTCGTGACGTCTTGTCCTGGGAGGAGAGACATCCGGAGAGTACTTCCGACTTCTCTTTGGTGGAGAGATGTCTGGAGAGTCATGCCGGGTCTTTTTGACAGGAGAATCCTGTCCTCTTCTCTTTGAAGACAACTCGGGTGAGTCATGTCGACCTCTGCTTAATGAGCCAGCCTCTGTATTTTGATGTTCTTTTCCATTTCCTTCCTCTGTGTCATCATTTTGATCCACTTTTAGGAGAGGAAGTAAAACTATAGTAAACAACAGTCTTAACTTAATATTGCACAAATCCCCCCCTACTTCTGTGACTTCTTATTTACCTCCAATTGCTTTCCATCTGTTGCTGGTCCTAAAAACTTCCATCTGTTTCACTTCCTCAGGTCGATCATCAATCACCTCAGCAATCTGAACAGTTAACAAGAGATTAAGTTTTAAAACAGAACTTGTTGACATAACAAAATTACCCAAACTACAAGCATACCCATTTAATACAATAGATTAGATTTCAGCATTAAGTAAATGGCCTGTATTTGTATAGCGCTTTACTTAGTCCCTAAGGACCCCAAAGCACTTTACACGTTCAGTCATCCACCCATTCACACACACTGGTGATGGCAAGCTAAATTGTAGCCACAGCCGCCCTGAGGCGCACTGACAGAGGCGAGGCTGCCGGTGTTCCAGATCTACTGGCGTTTAGATCAACTGGCGTTAGTCGAACAGATGTGTGGCAGACTTCCGTTTCAGGAGCTGCTACCTACAGACTAGCAAAAAAACGCCAAATGTGTCATCTGTGACACTTGTGAGGTTATCTCAAACACACTCCGTCAGTCTTGATGCTGTTGAACAACAAAATGTTTAAAAATGTGGCGAGTTTACCTAGGGTTATCCTCATGCGCGACGCGATCGCGAAAACAGCAAACAATTAACACCATGCCGATGTTGTTCACAGGACAACAAGAGTAAACGATCGGGAGACTCTTGTTGTCGTTATCGTTCCCCTCACACGGTTTGTTTCTCCGAATTCAGCGTTTTTGCTTCACAACTAAAGCGAGCAGTTTACTTTGTGTGCACTAACATGGACTCGAGTCAACCAGTGCCACCACTGGCCAAGTGCCACAGCCTACAGCCAGATCAACTTGTGACACACATCTGCAGCACGTCTGAATTCGTTTCATGCACAATACATTTGTACCTTTCAATTGTGTCTGTTTGTGCGTCATGCAAATAAACCTTTGAAATGAATGAAATGACACTAATATTTCACTAGTTTTGTAACATCACATGTCGTTACCGTAGTCTGTGTCTTTTCTCTGCGAACAAACATTTTAGAGTTGGTTGTTATATACAGTCTGTATAAGTGTGGTTAATCTAATAAACATTTGTAAGGAGATGGCAGTTACTGTGAATGTACAGCAGTTACACAGTGATTAGTAATAAACAGTCAGACAATGACCCTGACTTTCTCATTCAGTCTTGTAGATTGAATGCACCTTCTGTGGAAAGTGGTACCACACAGTGTGTGTGGACTTCCCCTGTGCAGAAGGCGACTACAAATGTTGTGCATGTTAAATAAACAGAAAAAAGTGATCCCTGATGTCTTTGCTTACTGATTGTTTTCAGTGTTGACAAGCCACATTGCTGCCATTGCATCTTTCAACATGTTTGTGGGTAGATTTGGATGTACCAGGGGTAAGTGCAGCCACTCAGCCTCTACTCAATGTCATCATAGCAAGTTAATCTAGTAGTGGGCTATGGTATTTGGCCACAGGTGGCAGCAGTGGACTGACCTCCATTTGAAACTGCTCCAGCTGCTGTGTGATAGTGGATCTGCTACAAATTGAAGATCATATGGAAGTTTTGGAAATTAACCCTTGTATTATGTTGAAAAACAAAAAAGTGACATTGATTTTGTTGCGGGTCATTTTGACCCATACTGTGTAAATCCACTCAGAATTGTCAAGAAACTGCAATAAAACAATAGCACCTTTATTTTCCATCAGATAAATATGTAGAACACAGACATACAACAGTGACTTTCCATAACTATTTTAGGAACAATTTGGTTTTTCGTTCTTACAAACACGTATTTTGAACTTGCCCAACGTTCTCAGTTTTTCAATGCTCAACATTTTCGATTTTGTCCACATGATGGACAGAATGTAACTGTGTGCTTTCTGCAGATGTACTTCTTGTATTTCTCACAAAAAGTGCTTGTTTTCAAACAGGAATCTTCCTAACTAAGATTTAAAACAAAAGATTTCTACGTCTCCTCCAGTCTCACAAACAGAACCAATCGACACACCTGAGTCACTGACTTTCTTATATCCACTCACTCTCACTGGCTCTGTTTATTACTAATCACTGTGTAACTGCTGTAAATTCACAGTAACTGCCATCTCCTTACAAATCTTCATTGGATTAACCACACTTATACAGACTGCATATAACTACCAACTCTCCAGCCATGTTGATGGATTGCCTATATTGGCTGGAAATATTAATTTCCAGAGAAAGGACACAGACAGACGATGCTTACAGGATGTGATGTGACAACACTAATGAAATATTGACGTGTCATATTTGTCCAAGGCGTATTTCATTGTTATGGAAAAAGAGAATATTAAAATCATGATGACCAATTGGAGCAGTGATTTCTATGACTTTGTGTATATAATTTGGAATTTTGTACAAATGTAGGCCAATAAGGAATATATGATATCATTTCATTCTTTTCAAACAGACACAATTGAAAGGTACAAATGTGTTTTGCATGAAACACTGGGTTTAACAAAAACAACAACATTATCAGTACCCTCAGGTGAGGAAGTACCTTGTTCATGTGTGGTGGCAGCTGGGGACCTATGAAGCCAACACTGTTGTGAGGCATGGTGGTGATGGTGCGTGGGCTCACCACCGGCTGGGGAGATGCCTGACCAGATATGCCAGCGTTATGGTTCAAGTGGCTGTAGTCCCCAGTTTTTCCCACATCTGTGCACCTGATGACATGGAAAAAAGAATATTAACCATGACAAAGCATCAACATTATAACATTAGGTTATAATAATACATTTTCTACAAGAAAAGTGAGAATAAACATGTCTACATTATTAAATAATGATGGGAAAAGTTCTACTGAAGGAATAAGCCTAGAATGTTTAAAAATACCGATGTTTACTCACTTGATGTAGAAGAGGACATAGGCCTGCTGGTTGAGAACAGTGCTAATGTCACTGACTGACACGGACGAGTCATTCATCTGAAACCACTGCTCATTGCTGGCCTGTGAGACAGAATGAGAGAGATGTGACACAGCAGATTCAGTTTCTGAATTGAATTTGAGCTAAAAAGAAGAATCTTATGGTTATATAGGGGTCTTTTTTTTCTTTCTTTCAATGCATACAAAGTAGTTTTCTGCTGAAATGTGTTGTTTATGGTGTTTGTTTGTTTGTACTACGCAACAGCAGCATTCAAACAGATTCGGGCACAGCCAGTACCTTAATATAGCAGAAATAGTGTCCAGTATGACAACTCAATCCAGAGTGAACCAGCACAGCATACAGCCTGTAGAGCTGGGGCTCCCCGTGGGACTGCGACATGAAGGGCCGCAGATCCAGATGCTCCAAATACTTCACATCCTGATGACCACCAAACAAAAAAATTCAAACATTACATGCAAATATCCTGTTTTATAATAAAACAAAGCATCTGTCATGTATCTTTATGACTTAAGCAGACACTATTGGCCATTTGCCTTTGTGATTTTGCCTCCACTGAAGTCTGCAAAGCGTTTGAGTGAGATGGTGAGCACATTGGCGCTGCGATGGATTGTAAATCTTTTTGAGGCCGTTACCATTTTGTTGCACCTGAAGGAAACAAACATTCAGCTTGTTGACAAAAATCACACCTAAACACTAAAACTCATCATGGTTTGGCATCTCTTTGACTTACTTGGTGCATTTATAAGCATTTTCACCACCCAGCTGTTCTGGCTTGACAAACTGCTCCAGAGCTTTGGAGACATTTGGAGCAGTCTATATGAACAGAGAGAGAGAGGAAAAACCTCACACTCCATAATGCAGAGAATACATAGTAGCAACGTCACTTTGAATGTTGTCCAATTACCTTAATTTCCAGAGTGACATCCAGAAAAGGGTCAAATGTATCTGAGACAGCTTTGCAGTAAACATTTAACTGAAACAGAAATCAGTGCTATGAGTATCGCACAAGCTGTAAGACATAAAAAGGCAAATAAAAGAAAAATAAATCAAACCTTAAAAAACAGTGACTTACCTCTGGATCTTAGGTACCCGCCAAACACTTGATGGATGAAAGAGGTTGCCTGCGTTTGCCTGTCCAATCTATAATAAAAAGATAAAGCACAAAAGTTAACTAATAAGGACAGTGCAACAATTAACTGACTGACCATTTATTTTTTAGCATTTTGGAACCAGACAATCACTTTACAGTATTCAAGTAGCAGAAAAGACAATAGGAGGAATTGGAGCACGATTAATTACTTAAGAGGCCATCTGCTGCTACACGGGAAGAATTGATTTGATGAGAATTGACACTTTAGGTTCTTAAAAAAATAAATGAATTAATAAATTATTTTTAGGAGTCTAACAAGAAGCACAACACTCAGCCCAGTGCATCTGTTAAACGTGTAGTTTTGGTTAAATGTGCACATAGACTTCGAAGCTCTATAGTAACACATAGAAAAACCTGGATTTTCTGAATTTTGCTGCTGCAATAATAGCACTAATGCCATTAGGGTGAATAAGAGATGACCTGAGGGGTTGAGTGCTCCTGCTCACACTGCTTACCCTGTTGCCTCAGAAGAAATCTATACTAGACACTAAGTCTGGCAGCTCTCTGCCATAATCCCAGACACCTGTTTTACTACACGTTTAAGCCGCTTCTGATCTTTTCAAGCCCTGTTACCAAAACAAGCTACCACACCCAGTGTAAGAATACTTTCTGTGTTGGAGCAGTCAAGTTCATTAAAAAACTTGATATAATAATGAGGTATTATATCAAGTGGCTTGCCTAGTATGTAAACTGAGGTGTCAGTCAGGCAAGAGACTGAGGAATCTGCATTTCTGAAAAATACTCTCAGCAATTGAAGCATTAATAGTTAAAAGGAACTAGTATAAACTGCACTTCCTGAAAAACAGGATAAAGGATTTATTTCATATTCTCCTACTGTCACGGTGTTACCTCTACGTAGCTAATTATGGATCTTACTACATAATAAAGTGCAAACACTGTCAAGCCCAAGTAAAAATATTTTTGTGTGTTTAACTTGTTTAGAATGCATGCAATGTAAAATGACACTCACTTGGTTCCAGGTAAGCAGGACCTTTGCATAGCATCCACTGTGCACCGCAGGAATTCATGAGCATCTTCCTGGCTTCCATAGCGGAAGTGGTTTGCAATCCCTGTGTGAGGGGACCGAGGAAAAACAGAACCAAAAAACAAAGCAGGAGGTGAATTATTGTAAAGGATACCACAGTTAAATGCAAGTTTACACTTATTTAAAAACAGAATTCAAAATCCCTCCAGATTATTTCCCTCCAAAATTACAAAAGGTAAACAGTCACACAGCGCCTCCTATCATTAAAATATAGGTAAACACTTTGCACAGAGCACAGCAACAACAGTCATCCACTTACACCCAAGCTCATTGAGTACACCAATGGGCTTAATGACATTCCCAGAGTTGGTAAAAACCTGAATGATGTGGTTTTGCATGGTACACATCATACAGAACCCTGGCTCATGACCTGCAGCAGAGACAGAGACAAAATACTGAGTGAGTAAGGAGTGATACAATGTGAGAATCAGCGCAGGACTGCGTAACACCACTGTTGGTGAAATAAACGTACATGTTTTGGAGTGCTCCCGCGTCAGCATGTAGTTTGCTAAAGGAGGGGTGTAGCTGAGACACTGCAGGGCTGAGTTGAGGAAGCAGGTGTTCCCCATGTTCTGGAGGCCTGCACCAATGAGGTGAACCTGGGCCCAATTTAGGCTGAGCCGATCTGGTGAGAACAGCACCTTCTGGGGCAAGTCAATTCCATCGCCACTGCTGATCACTGACACACAGAGCCACAATTATTACTAAAAATCTGTTTCAATACATTTTAAAAAGGAGATAATTTAATGCCACCTTACTTATACAACCACACACTGGCACATGGCAAAGTCATGTCAGGACATCACAGTAATAGCTACAACTATTAACAGTTATATAATGTGATTCTGGCCACTGTGAAAAACTCCTAAACAGCCTCAGGAAGAAAGATAGGACAATTTGCCTTCTCCTTTGTTTCTGCTAAACAAGTTGGGCTGCCGGTCTTTATATAAAAACAGCAATTGCATCACGAGCTGAAGTGACTGATCATGCAAAGCTGGATGCATTACATAACTGGATGAATGAACGGAGAAGGGAAGCAGCAACACAACACCCACAAAAGCAGTTGTCAAACTTGTGTGAAAGCAGAAGCAAAAAGATTAGCTGTACGTTACTAAAACCAATTCTGACAAATATGGGTAAATAATGGCTAAAAAGTGTGGTTCCATATTTGCTAAAACTGGTTGGAAAACTATTCTGTCTGACAATAAAAATCTTCAAACAGCTTAAAAAGACATTTTGAAAAAAAGCCAGGCTTTGCTCTGACCTTGGTCCTTGGGCTGGTCCTCAGAGGAGGGTGTACTCTGAGGACCAGCCCCTTGGTCCTTGGGCTGGTCCTCAGAGGAGGGTGTACTCTGAGGACCAGCCCCTTGGTCCTTGGGCTGGTCCTCAGAGGAGGGTGTACTGTTGTACACAGCAGCTCCAGGTCCGAGTCCGGCTGACTCGTGGTCAGACTTTTCTGAAGATCTGTCAACTATGGTCATTGTTCATAGCTGCATTAGGAACATAGACACATACGTTTATGAACTGAAAACAAAACAAAACAAAAAAATCAACAACAACTCATTGTTATTTTGGAAAAAGGGAAAGGGAAAGAAAACTTAAATACTACATCAATCCTACACTGGTTAGGTAGCAGTACAGTGAGTTTGGACAACAACAACTAAATACAAAAGCCACATTAACAGATTATACCCAATTTCGCTGTGCAAAAAACTGCACAATGACAATAAAAAGCTCTAAGTCTCTTATAGCTTATAGTTAAATAACGCTATATTAAACACTGCCCTCATACCATCGCCTAAACTTTCAGCAAACAAGTATCAGAAATTGTGTTAGATTGGATGATTTGTTTACATTCAAAAACAGACTAGCATAAGTGAGAGCCAAATATTAGTTTTTGACCGTTTGTTTTTATTTGAATCATCTTGTCAGATTCCTTTTAAATAACAAACACCAGTAGACAAGAGTAACTTTCGACATCTAATTTAACTCTGTCCAACTAACAAACTTAAAATATCGACAAAAATTAGTGTTTAGAAAACTCAAGAGGGGAAATGCCAGATAACCCACTCGACCGAGGAAATTTCCAAGTCGGAAGCACGTTTACAACAGAAGCAGCTGTTCCCTCCCACCTGCTCTTACAGAGTGGCTCACATTGGCTAAATGACGGCTGCTAGGCCTTTAACACGCAGCGTCGCAAAACCTCAAGAAAACACACAAAAAACCCTGATCATATCAGACGGAGAGCAAGTTGAGAGCTTACCAGTCTTGTCGATTTCCGAGATGGACTGACGCGCACTTAAAGAAGATGCAAAAACCATGGAAACCACATAAACATATTTGTACATTAACATAAAGCTGTTGTACACACACACACACACACATATGAAGAGAGAGAGAGAGTATGCATAGTATGCAAACGGCTACCAAACAGCCATCATAATTCGTCATACAATGAGAACAGAACAAATCAACAATTGTTATAAACACTGTTATAAACACTGAAAAGTTATAAACACTGAAAAGAGTAAAACAGAAATAGAAACAATGTCCTAGTCAAGAAATAACAAAAGGATTCAAAATTACCGTCATTATTTCTGATCTCGCTTTAATCTCGGTGCACATCTCTAAATAAACAGACAGAAATAAAACTTTGTTTTGTTGTCACAAAAATCAGGTCTGTGTGAATGATTAATTGTCACTGCCATTACGCATATTTTATAGAATTTATATGCAAAGTAAACAAGCTGTGAAAAAGAGACCTAACTGGAAAGATTTCAGAAACTGTGAAACTTGTAAAATATGTGTACACACACACACACACACACACACACACACACACACACACACACGTAGGAAAATATTTAGTATACACATCCAGAAATGCATATACTATTATATATTGTACATATATTTATTAGTTTCAGATGTAGCCATTCTTGTGTTTTGCTTGTTTACATTATTGAATTTTGCACAACTCTGTTGCTTGTGAAGCTCGCACACAAGAATTTCACTCACATGTGCTGTACCAATGTACCTGCACATGTGATGTGACAATAAAAGTGATTTGATTTGATTTGATTTAACTGGAATCACTCCAAAGTAGTGGGTTAAAAAAGGGGAACAAGAGTCAACAGTCTACATTTCACCCTTTTTAGGATTCCTCCTCTACCCGGACACACCTGCTAAGATGGAGACCACATCACGTGAGGCTTTCTGCTTCAGGCCTATCCCAGACCAAGATCCAGGCAAAGGTCAACAGACTTGGCTCACCCTAGAGAGTAAACTCATCATGTCTGTATAAAGATAAGACTCATTTATGATGGCACGCAAGGCTGTGGCTTTCTGTTCAGTGCATGTGTGTGTCTTGGAAATGGTTTGGGCAGTGTGCTATGAGTGAGAAGGCAGAGATGGTAGAGATTATAAAGGTGATTTTGTGATTAAAGCTTAGATTAAAAAAAAACCCTACACTGCCATTAAACTGAAAAACACTGTAATAAAGTATTTAATACCTCAAATAGAACATAAGAAAGACCATATAAGGTTAAATGTGAAAATGCTGTTATAGACACAGAGCATCTGGAGGAGTGATATTGTTTTCTCTGCTGTGCAGTGAAATTCCTGCCACTCTTACTCACAGACACAGGATTGGATTGCCCTCAGCAGTAATTATTTGTGTATGTGTTCCCGTGTCCTTCACACAGCTCTGCGACATCCAAAGCAAATGATTTATATTCATAAGAACATTTCATCTCATTTATGTATAAAGTATTATTCTCTCAAGATTAAAATGAAAAAAGCAAATAGTGTAATACATGTAGTATGATCAAGAAAGTAAGAAAGTTTATTTATGGAAAGTGTGATTACTGTTGATGAAATTCTGCCTTTAGCAAAGTTCTGATTACCCTTCAGCAGGCTGTAACACACAACAGGAATCTCACCATTCTCCTCCTGCATCCTCATGATAAACAGGAAGAGGAAACAGACGCGAGGACAGAGAAGTGAGAGGGAATGAGCAAGAAGGCAACCGTGATCACATGTCAGCAGCAGCAAAAAACGAACAGGAAACAGCCCAGATGCAGTCTCAGTATCAGAAAGACTTCCCTCCCCCATCCTCCTGCCACAGGAGGCGGACACCTGCTTTCCCGCAGCCTGACAACATTGGCATTAACCCTGCGTTCAGGTGAGAGCAGGTTTATCATCATCACAGTGTCCTTCATGTAGGGAGCAGCTACTCTGTGTCTGCGTGCTCTGATTCTTCTGATTCACAGGATCAACTTCAGCACGGTCCAAAGAGAGACTTACCCAGGCTGGCCCATCGTGAATGTCGGGTACGGTGGAAGGCAAAGACCAGCTAAGCATGACTTCTAAGCGGCAGTGGAAATCATCTTGCATGTTTGCATACATGCATGATTAATATTAAATGTCAAAGTCATATTTAACAAATGCTTGAAATTTGTCTTGTCCCAGCATGTATTCCCAATAATCATACAGTAATAAACACAAACCAGTGGAAAAAAGCCTCAGTTTTCAGTGTGTTTGACGTATATGTGTTTGCACTAACTTCATTGTCTCTTCGTATAAATAACACTACAATTGACAGCTTACTACTCAGAACATACTTGGAAATAAAAGTCAGTTCTGCCTCTTGTTTTTTTCTGGTACATTAGAGAATTACCTTTTAATGAAATAAGAGATTCATTTCCCGTCATCTTTCATATTGATGACTTCAGAAATACTTGTGCACAGTTTAAGAATCCACCCAGTGACCCATAACCGAAAGCTGATTGACCTCACTGGGCAGGACCGAGGATCAGATGGCTGAGTAAGAGCTGAGTAAGCATTTGATTCAAATTCCTGAGTTGCATGTATATGGAAAAAGGAGTAAATGTGTTTGAATACTGAGTTTTCTTCCCTCAAGTATAAATCTTGCACAACACATCATTACCAACTCTGAAAACAGGGGTCACATGAGGCTACACTGGAAAACTACCCAACTTGGGAAATCTTAAACATGTTGCAACACTTTGACAAACAGTAACACCTTAGATTTCAAAACAATGACGAATTTTATTGTTTATGATATAATCTGAATTACATTTTTTTAAAAGAAATGGGGCTGACAATGTGCTCTTAAACTTATGCTTTTTTAAAAACAAAACAAAACTGCAAACTCATTTTACATTGTGAGTCACATATAGCCTTTGACCTTGAGTGGGCCGGACCAGCGAAACTTCCCTTTCTGTCAGTGAAAAGAAGTTTAACTATGCATTTAATCCCTGGAATATCTTAATATCAGAAAAAGAAATGCAGTTTTGTTTGTCTCAGTTTATCTAAATGATAAACAACATTCTGTAGTAAATGGGGAAAAAAGTCTGTTGGGACTTAAATTGCAAGAAATAAAATTTGAATTGTATATGTGGGGTAATAATATTTATGATAACTGTATAAAAGTACAGTTCCGATTTCCCAAAGCAATCCAATTGGACTCTTAAGCAGTGATTCTGGCTGCTGGCGCTCATGTTTGACATGATGGATGTAAGTCTCATTTGGCTGGACACCACCCGTATTGTAATTTTTTCGCTAGAATAAAGAGTTGTAAAAAAAAAAAAAAACCCCAACAAAACACAACAACCCTACTTTGTCATTCCTGAGACTTCCCTGAGAAGAACTGAATATGACAGCCACAGGCAGAGTCCTGATTACCATACAGTACAATCTGAAGAATATCAGCATACAAAAAAGTAACCTTTCACACAAACAGTTATCCAAGTCACACACTCATTCACTGTCCTCCTTTGAAAGCTGAAGTGCTGAAGTGCAGCCACATGCTTCATCTCCGGTCCCGGTGCCTGCTCCTGTCTCCGTGCCTGCGGTCATCCCACTCTCGGCCTCTGTCCCGGTCATCTCTCCTTCCTCTGTTGCCCCACTCTGCTGTTCTGTGTCGGTCCCGATCGTCTCTGGCTCTCCCGCTTGGTCTGTCCCACTCCCTCCCTCCACCACCACCACCACCTCGTTCCTGCACCGGGTCTACCCCGAGATTGATGGGTTTACGGAAAGGCCTGTCCCTGCCGCCGAACCGCAGCTGTCCGGATTCCTTTTTCCCTCCAAGCCCGCCGCCGAGCCGCCGCGGCACCCATCCTTTAAGAGTCCTCTCTTGCTCAAAATCCACGAACACTTCATGCTGGTCGACCACCAGCTTGTTGGCGTCCCGGCGGGCCCGGACCACAGATCGCTCCTCTTTGTACTCAATGAAGGCATATCCTTTGGAGAAACCCGTGACAATGTCCCGGACCAGCCGGAGCCGCTGGATGTCTCCGTACTTAGAGAACACTTTGTGTAGTTTATCTTCGGTGGTCTGTGGGTTCAAGCGGGACACAAAAGCGTGAGCAGTGGGTCTCCAACGACGCCTTTGTTGGGCTTGTACCGGGCACCCATGGCCCTCCAGACCGCTCGATCATGGGGTTCCACGTCTGTGCCGTCGATGCTACCAGCTTTCAGCGGGTCGTACACCTTCGCTATCGGACTCCAGTCAGTAGTGATGGCCCGCTTGAAGCTGACGCTCCGGAGCGTGTGTCGAAAAAAACAACACACTGGTTCAGAAGCACTGTGTCGAGGCTTGCTTCGTTTGGCAAAAGTCACGTGACCAGTGACGTCCGAAGCTTCATTACGCACGTAACTGCTTCGGTACCTGATTCAAACAGATATAAGGAAGTGAATCATCCACGGGATTCGTGGAGTGTGTTGATGGTGACAGAGAGCGAAGAGGTGATCATTCCACTGACAGATATGGAGCCAGCGAGGAAGAGAGGACATTCTGGCGTGTGGGAATATTTTGAGTTGATTTTGCTCAATTCATTTTATCTGCCGAAGTGAAAAACTTGAAATGTCCAAAATCATGTTTTCATAATGTAAATATCATTACAGCATATGACTTTAGGAACACTTCCATGTGAATTAAAGCTGATGAAGACTACAAAAATGTATTTGACACTATACGTACATGACATTGCTACACAGTTTAGAAAATCATTTTGTTTATTGTTTTTAGGTGATAGTCTGCAGGACCCAGGAATACCTGCATATCTACCAGCTTGCAGTGTAGTTCCTGCACTCCACAGCCTCTTCTGTTCCATGCAAGTGGATTTTCTTCAGGGCAGGAGAAACTATTTCTAAGAAAAGAAACAGACTCAGCCAGCGCACAGTAACACTAATCCTCTTGTTAACTGTAAATAACAAAAGGGCTACCTTACATTGATCATGATTTTACTTTGCAAGTTCTTGATTAGGGGTGGGTTTTGATTATCGCCTTTCTGATTACAATCCATGCTAAATTGAATAAAGTGATATTGATTCATTAAAATCCCGTGTCGATTTGTAAATTAACGTTATTATGCCTGAAACGCCAGCATCTCAGGTTAAACCTCACAACATGTCGTCAAACACCATGCAGCTAAAACAGTAACTGGGAGCAGGTTTACGGATTCTGCATACAAACGTGAACACAGAGCGCGGACCCGACGCGTCAGAGTCAGATTTTGATGTGTCGGCGGGTCCGCGCTGTGTTTGCCTCTTTTTTTCCCCGCTGGCTTCTGCAGCTGCAGGTTTCATAACTCTCTGTTTACATCTCTAATTAAGTCTCACATGTGTCAGCTTTCTTTTAATAGATACGAAATTATGGATATATACTGTTAAATGATCAGACTTGTAATATTTCTGACTGAGGCAAAACTTTCCAGATTCCAATCAAATTGAATCGGATCCTGTATCGAATCAAAATGATTCTACAAATCAGTGACGATGCAGCCCTACTCAGCTTCCTAAGCATTTTCCCTTTCCAGTTCACAATCAATCCCACCCCTAGGTCAAAAATATGTATAGGAATTGGCCTAATCTAATATTTTGTATGAACCTGTCCAGCTGATTAAACGACAAGTAGATGGAGGCAGGACTTCACAGCAGGGGCATACTCCATAATGTGCTGTGCATTATCATATGTATATTATATATATTGCTCACTTATTGTATTTACCAACATCAAGGAGTTATGGGCAAAGAAAGGCCACCATAGTGCATGTTTAAATAGGGAAAGTTTATTGATCAAAATGTATTACGCAAATACGCATTACATTTTTTTCAGCCCCCCAATCGAGAAAACAAAACCAATTACATGTTCAAAGCAACGGAACGGTGGCCCAATATCAGAGAGAACTCCACTCTTGAGTGAGCAGTGATAATTGAGCAGTCCGTTTTATTTTGCAGATTCAAGCTGCTCTTCAAAATTTTCACCACCAGATGTCACCGGAGAGGACTGTGTTGAAAAGCTTCGAGTAATGAACCGTTTTTCAATACAAGCTTCAGTGCTTCGGAAAGCTTCATTTGGCCATCACTACACAGGAGACTGGCGGGCTTTACAAACAGTTTTCAGGGCTAATATTTCTCTGCATTAGTCGCCAATTACGCGTTAAACCACACCAGTACCGCTGAATCTATTCACTCTTCCAAGTGCATCAACAAAAACATTCCGTAATGAAACGGGGTCCAGTGTGTCACATTTTAAAGTCCCCCTACTCGCCCGACTAAGGATACTAGAGTTCCGCTGTGCTAAGATACTTAGACCAACTTAAAACTTAAATTAAAAATAGATAACGTAGATTAATTATAGCATCAGTCGACAAATTTGCAAGTATGAAGTAAGGTTAATTATTATTAATAATAAATAATACTTTTTATAAAAATAAAAAGTTTATAAATAAAACTTTTTATTCATTGCACAATACTGTCACTTTAAAAATTTTTTTTTTTATATAGTTACACCATAATCAATAGCATAGATAGTGACAGATTAAAGGCAATAGCATTGTTGTGTTATTAAGCCATTGGTCTAGCATGTGCAACCAGGACACCGATTCCTTGATTCTACAAATCATTCTTCCATAATTCTTTTTGACAGTGCTGGTGGAAAGTGCCTTAAAACTTTTACAGATGTTAGACTGAATCGGACATTGCTAGAAAAAATATTAGAGCCCAACCTGATTCCCTCACTGTGAGAGTCACAGCATCCTGTCAGTGTATGTACTCCCTGATTAATATGGCAAGGAATGACTTATTTGAATGCCGCTTTTTTCACATCTCTGTAGGTCAGTCTTTTTTAGCTACACCACAGAACTCTCAAATGTGCATTTATCTTGTACACAAAACCCTCACAGCTATACCATACCATCGACAGTCAGCTGTGGACACTCTCTTTCAGCATTTGGTTGCTGTGCACTATGTTTCATTTTGGAGTCATGAGGGACATGTCTCTATTTCTATGTCCAGGACCAAAATATGTTGGTTGTAACAAGCGGTTATTTGAGTTACTGTTGCCTAATAAAATGGGTGGTAAGTGTATAAAATGATCTAAAAAGACTGAATGTCAAATGCTATCCAAGTTACAGGTGCCTGAACACTCTTGGGACAATGCATTACAAAAACATTCTTTAATAAAACACTGAAACCACAACAGCTTCTGCTCCACGGTGAATAACTTCTTACAAAAATTGTGAACATGCTTCACTTCATTTTTCTGTACAGTTCCATCTGATACACATGGTACAGTATCAAAAGGGTTTGGAAAGGTGAAACAAATTCTTCTATGTAGTTTATTTAAAAAAGAACTTTTGCTGCGTAGATGCATCTAGTCTTGTTGTTCTAACAGCATAACAATTATACATAAAGGTTGAGAAGGTGTGCTCTTTAGCTCTGCTCCAGATTCATCATTTTCTGAAAGCCTTTACATATCCTCCACACTCCATTTATAGGCCGCTTCCTGCACAGCCTTTTTATCTGCCATCCTCTGGTAGCGTTTCTGTTCAAAACCATTTGACCTGCAAGACACAAATAAAATAACCCTATTAATTATGATACGACAAGCTAAAAGGCCAAAGACAATCCATTCAATTAGGCGCAAATTTAATATAGACGTGGAAAAAAATGATCACAATTTCTTTACCATTAATGTGCAAAATGACAAACTGATGTGTGTATTAAAAACATTCAATATTAAACTACAGTTCTGTCCTCAACAGTTTTCCTCTGTCACCGATGCACAAACTCTACCTGTCAACTCCGTCCCAGCGGTACCCCGGTGGAATATTGAACCGGTTTGGAGGTGGAGCAGGGCCTTTATATCGAGGTTTCTCTACAAAAATCAAAACAAACATACAAATAAATAAAAATACAAACAGTAGCAAAAGCAAAACTGCTGCTATTTAAAAGCTTCTTACAAGGATTGACCTGGTGAAATAAAATAAAGTCATAAATAAAATAAAACATATGTAATGTTAAATATCTTGTGTTTTTGTGCCACGGTCCTTTTTACGCCTGCGCATTGCAGCCATAGGATCGCCTTCTCTTTCCTGTTCTCTCAACATGCGGTCAAGATCCTCAAGTGGCTTAAGGGCTTCGCGCAGCGCTTCCTTAAGTTTCTGGTGATGCATCTGGATCTGTGCCAACCTATACATACATTTTAACATAAACCATTGAACCACTTTTATAATTTTTTATGTGGATATAATCACATAAACTGTGATATTTGAAATGATCATGCACATTTACCGTTTTCCCCACTGAGCGTATTTCTCGTCTGTTGCCGCTTTTTCACCAGCTTTCTTTTTCTGTTCATTTCTCTCTGAATTCAGATCCCTGCTTTTGCCACTTTTGTCTCTGAAAATCGCCTGAGCGTTACGCGATTCATCTGGTCAAAGGGGATGAATGGGTAAGTATGTAGAAACTTCATTATTTAATTTTAGGACTAAATAAAATACGACAATATAGATGATAAGCTGAAATGAGATGCAAAGCTGTATGAAGCTCTTCAATCAATGGGTGTAAAAAAATCTTAAGAGAGAAAAGTTGATGAAACCTTCAAGTGGCTGATTGTGTTTTTCTCTGCGTCTGTTCTCCTTTTGCTCTTTCCTTAAAATGTCCACAGAAACCAGGCCTGCCTTTCCACCAGATAGCATCCTTTGGCCCTGGTTATAAAAAAAAAAAAGACAATTGAAAAATATAACATTTGAGTGAAATCAGATTTGACATTAATCTTTGTTCCAACACAGTCTGCTTACCTGTGACTGGCCTGGCCTACGAGGTGGTGACAAATCTCCATCCGAGTCCCTTCCACTCGGTGGCTGCCCCCTGGGTGGAGACTGGTCAGAGTCTGAGCCCCGTTTAGTTTTTGAGGGCCTCCTTGGGGGAGATTGGTCGGAGTCTGAGGCGTTTCCCTTCAGGGGCCTTTTCCTCGGGGGAGACGGATCCGAGTCTGAATCATGTCTATTCTGACCCTTCTTAGCCACCGCTGACCGATGAGGATCCGGTGAGCGTTTTTTACTTAACAAGGATGAGCTGAGCTTGCTTTTGTTGGAGGCTGAATCTGACAAAGACACAGTTAATTTGTTAATTTTCATTTTGTAATGCCTTTTGAACAAAAATTAAAGATTTATTATTAGATCAAGCTATGTCTTTAAAATAAATTTCAATTCAAAACTCATGTTAAATGGGTCTCTGCTTTTTACTTTTATTCATATGCCACACCAGATTCCACTTTACAATTTAAATGGATCACTGACCTTTACTTTGCATTTTTTCTGACTTTCCTGAACACTGTCTTGGTGGTGACAAGTCTGGGGAGTCATGGCGTCTTCTCCTGGGAGGAGAGACATCTGGAGAGTCGTGACGTCTTCTCTTGGGAGGAGAGACATCTGGAGAGTCATGACGTCTTCTCCTGGGAGGAGAGACATCAGGAGAGTCGTGACGTCTTCTCTTGGGAGGAGAGACATCTGGAGAGTCGTGAGGTCTAGTCCTGTGAGGAGAGACATCAGGAGAGTCGTGACGTCTTCTCCTGGGAGGAGAGACATCTGGAGAGTCGTGAGGTCTAGTCCTGTGAGGAGAGACATCTGGAGAGTCATGACGTCTTCTCTTGGGAGGAGAGACAACAGGAGAGTCGTGACGTCTTCTCTTGGGAGGAGAGACAACAGGAGAGTCGTGACGTCTTCTCTTGGGAGGAGAGACATCTGGAGAGTCATGAGGTCTAGTCCTGGGAGGAGAGACATCTGGAGAGTCATGACGTCTTCTCCTGGGAGGAGAGACATCTGGAGAGTCGTGAGGTCTAGTCCTGGGAGGAGAGACATCAGGAGAGTCATGACGTCTTCTCCTGGGAGGAGAGACATCTGGAGAGTCGTGAGGTCTAGTCCTGGGAGGAGAGACATCTGGAGAGTCATGACGTCTTCTCCTGGGAGGAGAGACATCTGGAGAGTCGTGAGGTCTAGTCCTGGGAGGAGAGACATCAGGAGAGTCGTGACGTCTTGTCCTGTGAGGAGAGACATCCGGAGAGTACTTCCGACTTCTCTTTGGTGGAGAGATGTCTGGAGAGTCATGCCGGGTCTTTTTGACAGGAGAATCCTGTCCTCTTCTCTTTGAGTTAAATATCTTGTGTTTTTGTGCCACGGTCCTTTTTACGCCTGCGCATTGCAGCCATAGGATCGCCTTCTCTTTCCTGTTCTCTCAACATGCGGTCAAGATCCTCAAGTGGCTTAAGGGCTTCGCGCAGCGCTTCCTTAAGTTTCTGGTGATGCATCTGGATCTGTGCCAACCTATACATACATTTTAACATAAACCATTGAACCACTTTTATAATTTTTTATGTGGATATAATCACATAAACTGTGATATTTGAAATGATCATGCACATTTACCGTTTTCCCCACTGAGCGTATTTCTCGTCTGTTGCCGCTTTTTCACCAGCTTTCTTTTTCTGTTCATTTCTCTCTGAATTCAGATCCCTGCTTTTGCCACTTTTGTCTCTGAAAATCGCCTGAGCGTTACGCGATTCATCTGGTCAAAGGGGATGAATGGGTAAGTATGTAGAAACTTCATTATTTAATTTTAGGACTAAATAAAATACGACAATATAGATGATAAGCTGAAATGAGATGCAAAGCTGTATGAAGCTCTTCAATCAATGGGTGTAAAAAAATCTTAAGAGAGAAAAGTTGATGAAACCTTCAAGTGGCTGATTGTGTTTTTCTCTGCGTCTGTTCTCCTTTTGCTCTTTCCTTAGAATGTCCACAGAAACCAGGCCTGCCTTTCCACCAGATAGCATCCTTTGGCCCTGGTTATAAAAAAAAAAAAGACAATTGAAAAATATAACATTTGAGTGAAATCAGATTTGACATTAATCTTTGTTCCAACACAGTCTGCTTACCTGTGACTGGCCTGGCCTACGAGGTGGTGACAAATCTCCATCCAAGTCCCTTCCACTCGGTGGCTGCCCCCTGGGTGGAGACTGGTCAGAGTCTGAGCCCCGTTTAGTTTTTGAGGGCCTCCTTGGGGGAGATTGGTCGGAGTCTGAGGCGTTTCCCTTCAGGGGCCTTTTCCTCGGGGGAGACGGATCCGAGTCTGAATCATGTCTATTCTGACCCTTCTTAGCCACCGCTGACCGATGAGGATCCGGTGAGCGTTTTTTACTTAACAAGGATGAGCTGAGCTTGCTTTTGTTGGAGGCTGAATCTGACAAAGACACAGTTAATTTGTTAATTTTCATTTTGTAATGCCTTTTGAACAAAAATTAAAGATTTATTATTAGATCAAGCTATGTCTTTAAAATAAATTTCAATTCAAAACTCATGTTAAATGGGTCTCTGCTTTTTACTTTTATTCATATGCCACACCAGATTCCACTTTACAATTTAAATGGATCACTGACCTTTACTTTGCATTTTTTCTGACTTTCCTGAACACTGTCTTGGTGGTGACAAGTCTGGGGAGTCATGGCGTCTTCTCCTGGGAGGAGAGACATCTGGAGAGTCGTGACGTCTTCTCTTGGGAGGAGAGACATCTGGAGAGTCATGACGTCTTCTCCTGGGAGGAGAGACATCAGGAGAGTCGTGACGTCTTCTCCTGGGAGGAGAGACATCAGGAGAGTCGTGACGTCTTCTCTTGGGAGGAGAGACATCTGGAGAGTTGTGATGTCTAGTCCTGGGAGGAGAGAGATCTGGAGAGTCATGACTTCTTCTCCTGGGAGGAGAGACATCTGGAGAGTCGTGAGGTCTAGTCCTGTGAGGAGAGACATCAGGAGAGTCGTGACGTCTTCTCCTGGGAGGAGAGACATCTGGAGAGTCGTGAGGTCTAGTCCTGTGAGGAGAGACATCTGGAGAGTCATGACGTCTTCTCTTGGGAGGAGAGACATCTGGAGAGTCATGAGGTCTAGTCCTGGGAGGAGAGACATCAGGAGAGTCGTGACGTCTTGTCCTGGGAGGAGAGACATCTGGAGAGTCATGACGTCTTCTCCTGGGAGGAGAGACATCTGGAGAGTCGTGGCGTCTTCTCTTGGGAGGAGAGACATCTGGAGAGTCGTGAGGTCTAGTCCTGGGAGGAGAGACATCAGGAGAGTCGTGACGTCTTGTCCTGGGAGGAGAGACATCTGGAGAGTCATGACGTCTTCTCCTGGGAGGAGAGACATCTGGAGAGTCATGAGGTCTAGTCCTGGGAGGAGAGACATCTGGAGAGTCATGACGTCTTCTCCTGGGAGGAGAGACATCTGGAGAGTCGTGGCGTCTTCTCTTGGGAGGAGAGACATCTGGAGAGTCATGAGGTCTAGTCCTGGGAGGAGAGACATCTGGAGAGTCATGACGTCTTCTCCTGGGAGGAGAGACATCTGGAGAGTCGTGAGGTCTAGTCCTGGGAGGAGAGACATCTGGAGAGTCGTGACGTCTTGTCCTGGGAGGAGAGACATCCGGAGAGTACTTCCGACTTCTCTTTGGTGGAGAGATGTCTGGAGAGTCATGCCGGGTCTTTTTGACAGGAGAATCCTGTCCTCTTCTCTTTGAGTTAAATATCTTGTGTTTTTGTGCCACGGTCCTTTTTACGCCTGCGCATTGCAGCCATAGGATCGCCTTCTCTTTCCTGTTCTCTCAACATGCGGTCAAGATCCTCAAGTGGCTTAAGGGCTTCGCGCAGCGCTTCCTTAAGTTTCTGGTGATGCATCTGGATCTGTGCCAACCTATACATACATTTTAACATAAACCATTGAACCACTTTTATAATTTTTTATGTGGATATAATCACATAAACTGTGATATTTGAAATGATCATGCACATTTACCGTTTTCCCCACTGAGCGTATTTCTCGTCTGTTGCCGCTTTTTCACCAGCTTTCTTTTTCTGTTCATTTCTCTCTGAATTCAGATCCCTGCTTTTGCCACTTTTGTCTCTGAAAATCGCCTGAGCGTTACGCGATTCATCTGGTCAAAGGGGATGAATGGGTAAGTATGTAGAAACTTCATTATTTAATTTTAGGACTAAATAAAATACGACAATATAGATGATAAGCTGAAATGAGATGCAAAGCTGTATGAAGCTCTTCAATCAATGGGTGTAAAAAAATCTTAAGAGAGAAAAGTTGATGAAACCTTCAAGTGGCTGATTGTGTTTTTCTCTGCGTCTGTTCTCCTTTTGCTCTTTCCTTAGAATGTCCACAGAAACCAGGCCTGCCTTTCCACCAGATAGCATCCTTTGGCCCTGGTTATAAAAAAAAAAAAGACAATTGAAAAATATAACATTTGAGTGAAATCAGATTTGACATTAATCTTTGTTCCAACACAGTCTGCTTACCTGTGACTGGCCTGGCCTACGAGGTGGTGACAAATCTCCATCCAAGTCCCTTCCACTCGGTGGCTGCCCCCTGGGTGGAGACTGGTCAGAGTCTGAGCCCCGTTTAGTTTTTGAGGGCCTCCTTGGGGGAGATTGGTCGGAGTCTGAGGCGTTTCCCTTCAGGGGCCTTTTCCTCGGGGGAGACGGATCCGAGTCTGAATCATGTCTATTCTGACCCTTCTTAGCCACCGCTGACCGATGAGGATCCGGTGAGCGTTTTTTACTTAACAAGGATGAGCTGAGCTTGCTTTTGTTGGAGGCTGAATCTGACAAAGACACAGTTAATTTGTTAATTTTCATTTTGTAATGCCTTTTGAACAAAAATTAAAGATTTATTATTAGATCAAGCTATGTCTTTAAAATAAATTTCAATTCAAAACTCATGTTAAATGGGTCTCTGCTTTTTACTTTTATTCATATGCCACACCAGATTCCACTTTACAATTTAAATGGATCACTGACCTTTACTTTGCATTTTTTCTGACTTTCCTGAACACTGTCTTGGTGGTGACAAGTCTGGGGAGTCATGGCGTCTTCTCCTGGGAGGAGAGACATCTGGAGAGTCGTGACGTCTTCTCTTGGGAGGAGAGACATCTGGAGAGTCATGACGTCTTCTCCTGGGAGGAGAGACATCAGGAGAGTCGTGACGTCTTCTCCTGGGAGGAGAGACATCAGGAGAGTCGTGACGTCTTCTCTTGGGAGGAGAGACATCTGGAGAGTCGTTACGTCTTGTCCTGGGAGGAGAGACATCTGGAGAGTCATGACGTCTTCTCCTGGGAGGAGAGACATCTGGAGAGTCGTGAGGTCTAGTCCTGTGAGGAGAGACATCTGGAGAGTCATGACGTCTTCTCTTGGGAGGAGAGACATCTGGAGAGTCATGAGGTCTAGTCCTGGGAGGAGAGACATCAGGAGAGTCGTGACGTCTTGTCCTGGGAGGAGAGACATCTGGAGAGTCATGACGTCTTCTCCTGGGAGGAGAGACATCTGGAGAGTCGTGGCGTCTTCTCTTGGGAGGAGAGACATCTGGAGAGTCGTGAGGTCTAGTCCTGGGAGGAGAGACATCAGGAGAGTCGTGACGTCTTGTCCTGGGAGGAGAGACATCTGGAGAGTCATGACGTCTTCTCCTGGGAGGAGAGACATCTGGAGAGTCATGAGGTCTAGTCCTGGGAGGAGAGACATCTGGAGAGTCATGACGTCTTCTCCTGGGAGGAGAGACATCTGGAGAGTCGTGGCGTCTTCTCTTGGGAGGAGAGACATCTGGAGAGTCATGAGGTCTAGTCCTGGGAGGAGAGACATCTGGAGAGTCATGACGTCTTCTCCTGGGAGGAGAGACATCTGGAGAGTCGTGAGGTCTAGTCCTGGGAGGAGAGACATCTGGAGAGTCGTGACGTCTTGTCCTGGGAGGAGAGACATCCGGAGAGTACTTCCGACTTCTCTTTGGTGGAGAGATGTCTGGAGAGTCATGCCGGGTCTTTTTGACAGGAGAATCCTGTCCTCTTCTCTTTGAGTTAAATATCTTGTGTTTTTGTGCCACGGTCCTTTTTACGCCTGCGCATTGCAGCCATAGGATCGCCTTCTCTTTCCTGTTCTCTCAACATGCGGTCAAGATCCTCAAGTGGCTTAAGGGCTTCGCGCAGCGCTTCCTTAAGTTTCTGGTGATGCATCTGGATCTGTGCCAACCTATACATACATTTTAACATAAACCATTGAACCACTTTTATAATTTTTTATGTGGATATAATCACATAAACTGTGATATTTGAAATGATCATGCACATTTACCGTTTTCCCCACTGAGCGTATTTCTCGTCTGTTGCCGCTTTTTCACCAGCTTTCTTTTTCTGTTCATTTCTCTCTGAATTCAGATCCCTGCTTTTGCCACTTTTGTCTCTGAAAATCGCCTGAGCGTTACGCGATTCATCTGGTCAAAGGGGATGAATGGGTAAGTATGTAGAAACTTCATTATTTAATTTTAGGACTAAATAAAATACGACAATATAGATGATAAGCTGAAATGAGATGCAAAGCTGTATGAAGCTCTTCAATCAATGGGTGTAAAAAAATCTTAAGAGAGAAAAGTTGATGAAACCTTCAAGTGGCTGATTGTGTTTTTCTCTGCGTCTGTTCTCCTTTTGCTCTTTCCTTAGAATGTCCACAGAAACCAGGCCTGCCTTTCCACCAGATAGCATCCTTTGGCCCTGGTTATAAAAAAAAAAAGACAATTGAAAAATATAACATTTGAGTGAAATCAGATTTGACATTAATCTTTGTTCCAACACAGTCTGCTTACCTGTGACTGGCCTGGCCTACGAGGTGGTGACAAATCTCCATCCGAGTCCCTTCCACTCGGTGGCTGCCCCCTGGGTGGAGACTGGTCAGAGTCTGAGCCCCGTTTAGTTTTTGAGGGCCTCCTTGGGGGAGATTGGTCGGAGTCTGAGGCGTTTCCCTTCAGGGGCCTTTTCCTCGGGGGAGACGGATCCGAGTCTGAATCATGTCTATTCTGACCCTTCTTAGCCACCGCTGACCGATGAGGATCCGGTGAGCGTTTTTTACTTAACAAGGATGAGCTGAGCTTGCTTTTGTTGGAGGCTGAATCTGACAAAGACACAGTTAATTTGTTAATTTTCATTTTGTAATGCCTTTTGAACAAAAATTAAAGATTTATTATTAGATCAAGCTATGTCTTTAAAATAAATTTCAATTCAAAACTCATGTTAAATGGGTCTCTGCTTTTTACTTTTATTCATATGCCACACCAGATTCCACTTTACAATTTAAATGGATCACTCACCTTTACTTTGCATTTTTTCTGACTTTCCTGAACACTGTCTTGGTGGTGACAAGTCTGGGGAGTCATGGCGTCTTCTCCTGGGAGGAGAGACATCTGGAGAGCCGTGACGTCTTCTCCTGGGAGGAGAGACATCTGGAGAGTCATGACGTCTTCTCCTGGGAGGAGAGACATCAGGAGAGTCGTGACGTCTTCTCCTGGGAGGAGAGACATCAGGAGAGTCGTGACGTCTTCTCTTGGGAGGAGAGACATCTGGAGAGTTGTGATGTCTAGTCCTGGGAGGAGAGAGATCTGGAGAGTCATGACTTCTTCTCCTGGGAGGAGAGACATCTGGAGAGTCGTGAGGTCTAGTCCTGTGAGGAGAGACATCAGGAGAGTCGTGACGTCTTCTCCTGGGAGGAGAGACATCTGGAGAGTCGTGAGGTCTAGTCCTGTGAGGAGAGACATCTGGAGAGTCATGACGTCTTCTCTTGGGAGGAGAGACATCTGGAGAGTCGTGAGGTCTAGTCCTGGGAGGAGAGACATCAGGAGAGTCGTGACGTCTTGTCCTGGGAGGAGAGACATCTGGAGAGTCATGACGTCTTCTCCTGGGAGGAGAGACATCTGGAGAGTCGTGGCGTCTTCTCTTGGGAGGAGAGACATCTGGAGAGTCGTGAGGTCTAGTCCTGGGAGGAGAGACATCAGGAGAGTCGTGACGTCTTGTCCTGGGAGGAGAGACATCTGGAGAGTCATGACGTCTTCTCCTGGGAGGAGAGACATCTGGAGAGTCATGAGGTCTAGTCCTGGGAGGAGAGACATCTGGAGAGTCATGACGTCTTCTCCTGGGAGGAGAGACATCTGGAGAGTCGTGGCGTCTTCTCTTGGGAGGAGAGACATCTGGAGAGTCATGAGGTCTAGTCCTGGGAGGAGAGACATCTGGAGAGTCATGACGTCTTCTCCTGGGAGGAGAGACATCTGGAGAGTTGTGAGGTCTAGTCCTGGGAGGAGAGACATCTGGAGAGTCGTGACGTCTTGTCCTGGGAGGAGAGACATCCGGAGAGTACTTCCGACTTCTCTTTGGTGGAGAGATGTCTGGAGAGTCATGCCGGGTCTTTTTGACAGGAGAATCCTGTCCTCTTCTCTTTGAAGACAACTCGGGTGAGTCATGTCGACCTCTGCTTAATGAGCCAGCCTCTGTATTTTGATGTTCTTTTCCATTTCCTTCCTCTGTGTCATCATTTTGATCCACTTTTAGGAGAGGAAGTAAAACTATAGTAAACAACAGTCTTAACTTAATATTGCACAAATCCCCCCCTACTTCTGTGACTTCTTATTTACCTCCAATTGCTTTCCATCTGTTGCTGGTCCTAAAAACTTCCATCTGTTTCACTTCCTCAGGTCGATCATCAATCACCTCAGCAATCTGAACAGTTAACAAGAGATTAAGTTTTAAAACAGAACTTGTTGACATAACAAAATTACCCAAACTACAAGCATACCCATTTAATACAATAGATTAGATTTCAGCATTAAGTAAATGGCCTGTATTTGTATAGCGCTTTACTTAGTCCCTAAGGACCCCAAAGCACTTTACACGTTCAGTCATCCACCCATTCACACACACTGGTGATGGCAAACTAAATTGTAGCCACAGCCGCCCTGAGGCGCACTGACAGAGGCGAGGCTGCCGGTGTTCCAGATCTACTGGCGTTTAGATCAACTGGCGTTAGTCGAACAGATGTGTGGCAGACTTCCGTTTCAGGAGCTGCTACCTACAGACTAGCAAAAAAACGCCAAATGTGTCATCTGTGACACTTGTGAGGTTATCTCAAACACACTCCGTCAGTCTTGATGCTGTTGAACAACAAAATGTTTAAAAATGTGGCGAGTTTACCTAGGGTTATCCTCATGCGCGACGCGATCGCGAAAACAGCAAACAATTAACACCATGCCGATGTTGTTCACAGGACAACAAGAGTAAACGATCGGGAGACTCTTGTTGTCGTTATCGTTCCCCTCACACGGTTTGTTTCTCCGAATTCAGCGTTTTTGCTTCACAACTAAAGCGAGCAGTTTACTTTGTGTGCACTAACATGGACTCGAGTCAACCAGTGCCACCACTGGCCAAGTGCCACAGCCTACAGCCAGATCAACTTGTGACACACATCTGCAGCACGTCTGAATTCGTTTCATGCACAATACATTTGTACCTTTCAATTGTGTCTGTTTGTGCGTCATGCAAATAAACCTTTGAAATGAATGAAATGACACTAATATTTCACTAGTTTTGTAACATCACATGTCGTTACCGTAGTCTGTGTCTTTTCTCTGCGAACAAACATTTTAGAGTTGGTTGTTATATACAGTCTGTATAAGTGTGGTTAATCTAATAAACATTTGTAAGGAGATGGCAGTTACTGTGAATGTACAGCAGTTACACAGTGATTAGTAATAAACAGTCAGACAATGACCCTGACTTTCTCATTCAGTCTTGTAGATTGAATGCACCTTCTGTGGAAAGTGGTACCACACAGTGTGTGTGGACTTCCCCTGTGCAGAAGGCGACTACAAATGTTGTGCATGTTAAATAAACAGAAAAAAAGTGATCCCTGATGTCTTTGCTTACTGATTGTTTTCAGTGTTGACAAGCCACATTGCTGCCATTGCATCTTTCAACATGTTTGTGGGTAGATTTGGATGTACCAGGGGTAAGTGCAGCCACTCAGCCTCTACTCAATGTCATCATAGCAAGTTAATCTAGTAGTGGGCTATGGTATTTGGCCACAGGTGGCAGCAGTGGACTGACCTCCATTTGAAACTGCTCCAGCTGCTGTGTGATAGTGGATCTGCTACAAATTGAAGATCATATGGAAGTTTTGGAAATTAACCCTTGTATTATGTTGAAAAACAAAAAAGTGACATTGATTTTGTTGCGGGTCATTTTGACCCATACTGTGTAAATCCACTCAGAATTGTCAAGAAACTGCAATAAAACAATAGCACCTTTATTTTCCATCAGATAAATATGTAGAACACAGACATACAACAGTGACTTTCCATAACTATTTTAGGAACAATTTGGTTTTTCGTTCTTACAAACACGTATTTTGAACTTGCCCAACGTTCTCAGTTTTTCAATGCTCAACATTTTCGATTTTGTCCACATGATGGACAGAATGTAACTGTGTGCTTTCTGCAGATGTACTTCTTGTATTTCTCACAAAAAGTGCTTGTTTTCAAACAGGAATCTTCCTAACTAAGATTTAAAACAAAAGATTTCTACGTCTCCTCCAGTCTCACAAACAGAACCAATCGACACACCTGAGTCACTGACTTTCTTATATCCACTCACTCTCACTGGCTCTGTTTATTACTAATCACTGTGTAACTGCTGTAAATTCACAGTAACTGCCATCTCCTTACAAATCTTCATTGGATTAACCACACTTATACAGACTGCATATAACTACCAACTCTCCAGCCATGTTGATGGATTGCCTATATTGGCTGGAAATATTAATTTCCAGAGAAAGGACACAGACAGACGATGCTTACAGGATGTGATGTGACAACACTAATGAAATATTGACGTGTCATATTTGTCCAAGGCGTATTTCATTGTTATGGAAAAAGAGAATATTAAAATCATGATGACCAATTGGAGCAGTGATTTCTATGACTTTGTGTATATAATTTGGAATTTTGTACAAATGTAGGCCAATAAGGAATATATGATATCATTTCATTCTTTTCAAACAGACACAATTGAAAGGTACAAATGTGTTTTGCATGAAACACTGGGTTTAACAAAAACAACAACATTATCAGTACCCTCAGGTGAGGAAGTACCTTGTTCATGTGTGGTGGCAGCTGGGGACCTATGAAGCCAACACTGTTGTGAGGCATGGTGGTGATGGTGCGTGGGCTCACCACCGGCTGGGGAGATGCCTGACCAGATATGCCAGCGTTATGGTTCAAGTGGCTGTAGTCCCCAGTTTTTCCCACATCTGTGCACCTGATGACATGGAAAAAAGAATATTAACCATGACAAAGCATCAACATTATAACATTAGGTTATAATAATACATTTTCTACAAGAAAAGTGAGAATAAACATGTCTACATTATTAAATAATGATGGGAAAAGTTCTACTGAAGGAATAAGCCTAGAATGTTTAAAAATACCGATGTTTACTCACTTGATGTAGAAGAGGACATAGGCCTGCTGGTTGAGAACAGTGCTAATGTCACTGACTGACACGGACGAGTCATTCATCTGAAACCACTGCTCATTGCTGGCCTGTGAGACAGAATGAGAGAGATGTGACACAGCAGATTCAGTTTCTGAATTGAATTTGAGCTAAAAAGAAGAATCTTATGGTTATATAGGGGTCTTTTTTTTCTTTCTTTCAATGCATACAAAGTAGTTTTCTGCTGAAATGTGTTGTTTATGGTGTTTGTTTGTTTGTACTACGCAACAGCAGCATTCAAACAGATTCGGGCACAGCCAGTACCTTAATATAGCAGAAATAGTGTCCAGTATGACAACTCAATCCAGAGTGAACCAGCACAGCATACAGCCTGTAGAGCTGGGGCTCCCCGTGGGACTGCGACATGAAGGGCCGCAGATCCAGATGCTCCAAATACTTCACATCCTGATGACCACCAAACAAAAAAATTCAAACATTACATGCAAATATCCTGTTTTATAATAAAACAAAGCATCTGTCATGTATCTTTATGACTTAAGCAGACACTATTGGCCATTTGCCTTTGTGATTTTGCCTCCACTGAAGTCTGCAAAGCGTTTGAGTGAGATGGTGAGCACATTGGCGCTGCGATGGATTGTAAATCTTTTTGAGGCCGTTACCATTTTGTCGCACCTGAAGGAAACAAACATTCAGCTTGTTGACAAAAATCACACCTAAACACTAAAACTCATCATGGTTTGGCATCTCTTTGACTTACTTGGTGCATTTGTAAGCATTTTCACCACCCAGCTGTTCTGGCTTGACAAACTGCTCCAGAGCTTTGGAGACATTTGGAGCAGTCTATATGAACAGAGAGAGAGAGGAAAAACCTCACACTCCATAATGCAGAGAATACATAGTAGCAACGTCACTTTGAATGTTGTCCAATTACCTTAATTTCCAGAGTGACATCCAGAAAAGGGTCAAATGTATCTGAGACAGCTTTGCAGTTTAAACATTTAACTGAAACAGAAATCAGTGCTATGAGTATCACACAAGCTGTAAGACATAAAAAGACAAATAAAAGAAAAATAAATCAAACCTTAAAAAACAGTGACTTACCTCTGGATCTTAGGTACCCGCCAAACACTTGATGGATGAAAGAGGTTGCCTGCGTTTGCCTGTCCAATCTATAATAAAAAGATAAAGCACAAAAGTTAACTAATAAGGACAGTGCAACAATTAACTGACTGACCATTTATTTTTTAGCATTTTGGAACCAGACAATCACTTTACAGTATTCAAGTAGCAGAAAAGACAATAGGAGGAATTGGAGCACGATTAATTACTTAAGAGGCCATCTGCTGCTACACGGGAAGAATTGATTTGATGAGAATTGACACTTTAGGTTCTTAAAAAAAGAAATGAATTAATAAATTATTTTTAGGAGTCTAACAAGAAGCACAACACTCAGCCCAGTGCATCTGTTAAACGTGTAGTTTTGGTTAAATGTGCACATAGACTTCGAAGCTCTATAGTAACACATAGAAAAACCTGGATTTTCTGAATTTTGCTGCTGCAATAATAGCACTAATGCCATTAGGGTGAATAAGAGATGACCTGAGGGGTTGAGTGCTCCTGCTCACACTGCTTACCCTGTTGCCTCAGAAGAAATCTATACTAGACACTAAGTCTGGCAGCTCTCTGCCATAATCCCAGACACCTGTTTTACTACACGTTTAAGCCGCTTCTGATCTTTTCAAGCCCTGTTACCAAAACAAGCTACCACACCCAGTGTAAGAATACTTTCTGTGTTGGAGCAGTCAAGTTCATTAAAAAACTTGATATAATAATGAGGTATTATATCAAGTGGCTTGCCTAGTATGTAAACTGAGGTGTCAGTCAGGCAAGAGACTGAGGAATCTGCATTTCTGAAAAATACTCTCAGCAATTGAAGCATTAATAGTTAAAAGGAACTAGTATAAACTGCACTTCCTGAAAAACAGGATAAAGGATTTATTTCATATTCTCCTACTGTCACGGTGTTACCTCTACGTAGCTAATTATGGATCTTACTACATAATAAAGTGCAAACACTGTCAAGCCCAAGTAAAAATATTTTTGTGTGTTTAACTTGTTTAGAATGCATGCAATGTAAAATGACACTCACTTGGTTCCAGGTAAGCAGGACCTTTGCATAGCATCCACTGTGCACCGCAGGAATTCATGAGCATCTTCCTGGCTTCCATAGCGGAAGTGGTTTGCAATCCCTGTGTGAGGGGAACGAGGAAAAACAGAACCAAAAAACAAAGCAGGAGGTGAATTATTGTAAAGGATACCACAGTTAAATGCAAGTTTACACTTATTTAAAAACAGAATTCAAAATCCCTCCAGATTATTTCCCTCCAAAATTACAAAAGGTAAACAGTCACACAGCGCCTCCTATCATTAAAATATAGGTAAACACTTTGCACAGAGCACAGCAACAACAGTCATCCACTTACACCCAAGCTCATTGAGTACACCAATGGGCTTAATGACATTCCCAGAGTTGGTAAAAACCTGAATGATGTGGTTTTGCATGGTACACATCATACAGAACCCTGGCTCATGACCTGCAGCAGAGACAGAGACAAAATACTGAGTGAGTAAGGAGTGATACAATGTGAGAATCAGCGCAGGACTGCGTAACACCACTGTTGGTGAAATAAACTTACATGTTTTGGAGTGCTCCCGCGTCAGCATGTAGTTTGCTAAAGGAGGGGTGTAGCTGAGACACTGCAGGGCTGAGTTGAGGAAGCAGGTGTTCCCCATGTTCTGGAGGCCTGCACCAATGAGGTGAACCTGGGCCCAATTTAGGCTGAGCCGATCTGGTGAGAACAGCACCTTCTGGGGCAAGTCAATTCCATCGCCACTGCTGATCACTGACACACAGAGCCACAATTATTACTAAAAATCTGTTTCAATACATTTTAAAAAGGAGATAATTTAATGCCACCTTACTTATACAACCACACACTGGCACATGGCAAAGTCATGTCAGGACATCACAGTAATAGCTACAACTATTAACAGTTATATAATGTGATTCTGGCCACTGTAAAAAACTCCTAAACAGCCTCAGGAAGAAAGATAGGACAATTTGCCTTCTCCTTTGTTTCTGCTAAACAAGTTGGGCTGCCGGTCTTTATATAAAAACAGCAATTGCATCACGAGCTGAAGTGACTGATCATGCAAAGCTGGATGCATTACATAACTGGATGAATGAACGGAGAAGGGAAGCAGCAACACAACACCCACAAAAGCAGTTGTCAAACTTGTGTGAAAGCAGAAGCAAAAAGATTAGCTGTACGTTACTAAAACCAATTCTGACAAATATGGGTAAATAATGGCTAAAAAGTGTGGTTCCATATTTGCTAAAACTGGTTGGAAAACTATTCTGTCTGACAATAAAAATCTTCAAACAGCTTAAAAAGACATTTTGAAAAAAAGCCAGGATTTGCTCTGACCTTGGTCCTTGGGCTGGTCCTCAGAGGAGGGTGTACTCTGAGGACCAGCCCCTTGGTCCTTGGGCTGGTCCTCAGAGGAGGGTGTACTCTGAGGACCAGCCCCTTGGTCCTTGGGCTGGTCCTCAGAGGAGGGTGTACTGTTGTACACAGCAGCTTCAGGTCCGAGTCCGGCTGACTCGTGGTCAGACTTTTCTGAAGATCTGTCAACTATGGTCATTGTTCATAGCTGCATTAGGAACATAGACACATACGTTTATGAACTGAAAACAAAACAAAACAAAAAAAACAACAACAACTCATTGTTATTTTGGAAAAAGGGAAAGGGAAAGAAAACTTAAATACTACATCAATCCTACACTGGTTAGGTAGCAGTACAGTGAGTTTGGACAACAACAACTAAATACAAAAGCCACATTAACAGATTATACCCAATTTCGCTGTGCAAAAAACTGCACAATGACAATAAAAAGCTCTAAGTCTCTTATAGCTTATAGTTAAATAACGCTATATTAAACACTGCCCTCATACCATCGCCTAAACTTTCAGCAAACAAGTATCAGAAATTGTGTTAGATTGGATGATTTGTTTACATTCAAAAACAGACTAGCATAAGTGAGAGCCAAATATTAGTTTTTGACCGTTTGTTTTTATTTGAATCATCTTGTCAGATTCCTTTTAAATAACAAACACCAGTAGACAAGAGTAACTTTCGACATCTAATTTAACTCTGTCCAACTAACAAACTTAAAATATCGACAAAAATTAGTGTTTAGAAAACTCAAGAGGGGAAATGCCAGATAACCCACTCGACCGAGGAAATTTCCAAGTCGGAAGCACGTTTACAACAGAAGCAGCTGTTCCCTCCCACCTGCTCTTACAGAGTGGCTCACATTGGCTAAATGACGGCTGCTAGGCCTTTAACACGCAGCGTCGCAAAACCTCAAGAAAACACACAAAAAACCCTGATCATATCAGACGGAGAGCAAGTTGAGAGCTTACCAGTCTTGTCGATTTCCGAGATGGACTGACGCGCACTTAAAGAAGATGCAAAAACCATGGAAACCACATAAACATATTTGTACATTAACATAAAGCTGTTGTACACACACACACACACACATATGAAGAGAGAGAGAGAGTATGCATAGTATGCAAACGGCTACCAAACAGCCATCATAATTCGTCATACAATGAGAACAGAACAAATCAACAATTGTTATAAACACTGTTATAAACACTGAAAAGTTATAAACACTGAAAAGAGTAAAACAGAAATAGAAACAATGTCCTAGTCAAGAAATAACAAAAGGATTCAAAATTACCGTCATTATTTCTGATCTCGCTTTAATCTCGGTGCACATCTCTAAATAAACAGACAGAAATAAAACTTTGTTTTGTTGTCACAAAAATCAGGTCTGTGTGAATGATTAATTGTCACTGTCATTAAGCATATTTTATAGAATTTATATGCAAAGTAAACAAGCTGTGAAAAAGAGACCTAACTGGAAAGATTTCAGAAACTGTGAAACTTGTAAAATATGTGTACACACACACACACACACACACACACACACACGTAGGAAAATATTTAGTATACACATCCAGAAATGCATATACTATTATATATTGTACATATATTTATTAGTTTCAGATGTAGCCATTCTTGTGTTTTGCTTGTTTACATTATTGAATTTTGCACAACTCTGTTGCTTGTGAAGCTCGCACACAAGAATTTCACTCACATGTGCTGTACCAATGTACCTGCACATGTGATGTGACAATAAAAGTGATTTGATTTGATTTGATTTAACTGGAATCACTCCAAAGTAGTGGGTTAAAAAAGGGGAACAAGAGTCAACAGTCTACATTTCACCCTTTTTAGGATTCCTCCTCTACCCGGACACACCTGCTAAGATGGAGACCACATCACGTGAGGCTTTCTGCTTCAGGCCTATCCCAGACCAAGATCCAGGCAAAGGTCAACAGACTTGGCTCACCCTAGAGAGTAAACTCATCATGTCTGTATAAAGATAAGACTCATTTATGATGGCACGCAAGGCTGTGGCTTTCTGTTCAGTGCATGTGTGTGTCTTGGAAATGGTTTGGGCAGTGTGCTATGAGTGAGAAGGCAGAGATGGTAGAGATTATAAAGGTGATTTTGTGATTAAAGCTTAGATTAAAAAAAAACCCTACACTGCCATTAAACTGAAAAACACTGTAATAAAGTATTTAATACCTCAAATAGAACATAAGAAAGACCATATAAGGTTAAATGTGAAAATGCTGTTATAGACACAGAGCATCTGGAGGAGTGATATTGTTTTCTCTGCTGTGCAGTGAAATTCCTGCCACTCTTACTCACAGACACAGGATTGGATTGCCCTCAGCAGTAATTATTTGTGTATGTGTTCCCGTGTCCTTCACACAGCTCTGCGACATCCAAAGCAAATGATTTATATTCATAAGAACATTTCATCTCATTTATGTATAAAGTATTATTCTCTCAAGATTAAAATGAAAAAAGCAAATAGTGTAATACATGTAGTATGATCAAGAAAGTAAGAAAGTTTATTTATGGAAAGTGTGATTACTGTTGATGAAATTCTGCCTTTAGCAAAGTTCTGATTACCCTTCAGCAGGCTGTAACACACAACAGGAATCTCACCATTCTCCTCCTGCATCCTCATGATAAACAGGAAGAGGAAACAGACGCGAGGACAGAGAAGTGAGAGGGAATGAGCAAGAAGGCAACCGTGATCACATGTCAGCAGCAGCAAAAAACGAACAGGAAACAGCCCAGATGCAGTCTCAGTATCAGAAAGACTTCCCTCCCCCATCCTCCTGCCACAGGAGGCGGACACCTGCTTTCCCGCAGCCTGACAACATTGGCATTAACCCTGCGTTCAGGTGAGAGCAGGTTTATCATCATCACAGTGTCCTTCATGTAGGGAGCAGCTACTCTGTGTCTGCGTGCTCTGATTCTTCTGATTCACAGGATCAACTTCAGCACGGTCCAAAGAGAGACTTACCCAGGCTGGCCCATCGTGAATGTCGGGTACGGTGGAAGGCAAAGACCAGCTAAGCATGACTTCTAAGCGGCAGTGGAAATCATCTTGCATGTTTGCATACATGCATGATTAATATTAAATGTCAAAGTCATATTTAACAAATGCTTGAAATTTGTCTTGTCCCAGCATGTATTCCCAATAATCATACAGTAATAAACACAAACCAGTGGAAAAAAGCCTCAGTTTTCAGTGTGTTTGACGTATATGTGTTTGCACTAACTTCATTGTCTCTTCGTATAAATAACACTACAATTGACAGCTTACTACTCAGAACATACTTGGAAATAAAAGTCAGTTCTGCCTCTTGTTTTTTTCTGGTACATTAGAGAATTACCTTTTAATGAAATAAGAGATTCATTTCCCGTCATCTTTCATATTGATGACTTCAGAAATACTTGTGCACAGTTTAAGAATCCACCCAGTGACCCATAACCGAAAGCTGATTGACCTCACTGGGCAGGACCGAGGATCAGATGGCTGAGTAAGAGCTGAGTAAGCATTTGATTCAAATTCCTGAGTTGCATGTATATGGAAAAAGGAGTAAATGTGTTTGAATACTGAGTTTTCTTCCCTCAAGTATAAATCTTGCACAACACATCATTACCAACTCTGAAAACAGGGGTCACATGAGGCTACACTGGAAAACTACCCAACTTGGGAAATCTTAAACATGTTGCAACACTTTGACAAACAGTAACACCTTAGATTTCAAAACAATGACGAATTTTATTGTTTATGATATAATCTGATTTACATTTTTTAAAAAGAAATGGGGCTGACAATGTGCTCTTAAACTTATGCTTTTTTAAAAACAAAACAAAACTGCAAACTCATTTTACATTGTGAGTCACATATAGCCTTTGACCTTGAGTGGGCCGGACCAGCGAAACTTCCCTTTCTGTCAGTGAAAAGAAGTTTAACTATGCATTTAATCCCTGGAATATCTTAATATCAGAAAAAGAAATGCAGTTTTGTTTGTCTCAGTTTATCTAAATGATAAACAACATTCTGTAGTAAATGGGGAAAAAAGTCTGTTGGGACTTAAATTGCAAGAAATAAAATTTGAATTGTATATGTGGGGTAATAATATTTATGATAACTGTATAAAAGTACAGTTCCGATTTCCCAAAGCAATCCAATTGGACTCTTAAGCAGTGATTCTGGCTGCTGGCGCTCATGTTTGACATGATGGATGTAAGTCTCATTTGGCTGGACACCACCCGTATTGTAATTTTTTCGCTAGAATAAAGACTTGTAAAAAAAAAAAAAAACCCCAACAAAACACAACAACCCTACTTTGTCATTCCTGAGACTTCCCTGAGAAGAACTGAATATGACAGCCACAGGCAGAGTCCTGATTACCATACAGTACAATCTGAAGAATATCAGCATACAAAAAAGTAACCTTTCACACAAACAGTTATCCAAGTCACACACTCATTCACTGTCCTCCTTTGAAAGCTGAAGTGCTGAAGTGCAGCCACATGCTTCATCTCCGGTCCCGGTGCCTGCTCCTGTCTCCGTGCCTGCGGTCATCCCACTCTCGGCCTCTGTCCCGGTCATCTCTCCTTCCTCTGTTGCCCCACTCTGCTGTTCTGTGTCGGTCCCGATCGTCTCTGGCTCTCCCGCTTGGTCTGTCCCACTCCCTCCCTCCACCACCACCACCACCTCGTTCCTGCACCGGGTCTACCCCGAGATTGATGGGTTTACGGAAAGGCCTGTCCCTGCCGCCGAACCGCAGCTGTCCGGATTCCTTTTTCCCTCCAAGCCCGCCGCCGAGCCGCCGCGGCACCCATCCTTTAAGAGTCCTCTCTTGCTCAAAATCCACGAACACTTCATGCTGGTCGACCACCAGCTTGTTGGCGTCCCGGCGGGCCCGGACCACAGATCGCTCCTCTTTGTACTCAATGAAGGCATATCCTTTGGAGAAACCCGTGACAATGTCCCGGACCAGCCGGAGCCGCTGGATGTCTCCGTACTTAGAGAACACTTTGTGTAGTTTATCTTCGGTGGTCTGTGGGTTCAAGCGGGACACAAAAGCGTGAGCAGTGGGTCTCCAACGACGCCTTTGTTGGGCTTGTACCGGGCACCCATGGCCCTCCAGACCGCTCGATCATGGGGTTCCACGTCTGTGCCGTCGATGCTACCAGCTTTCAGCGGGTCGTACACCTTCGCTATCGGACTCCAGTCAGTAGTGATGGCCCGCTTGAAGCTGACGCTCCGGAGCGTGTGTCGAAAAAAACAACACACTGGTTCAGAAGCACTGTGTCGAGGCTTGCTTCGTTTGGCAAAAGTCACGTGACCAGTGACGTCCGAAGCTTCATTACGCACGTAACTGCTTCGGTACCTGATTCAAACAGATATAAGGAAGTGAATCATCCACGGGATTCGTGGAGTGTGTTGATGGTGACAGAGAGCGAAGAGGTGATCATTCCACTGACAGATATGGAGCCAGCGAGGAAGAGAGGACATTCTGGCGTGTGGGAATATTTTGAGTTGATTTTGCTCAATTCATTTTATCTGCCGAAGTGAAAAACTTGAAATGTCCAAAATCATGTTTTCATAATGTAAATATCATTACAGCATATGACTTTAGGAACACTTCCATGTGAATTAAAGCTGATGAAGACTACAAAAATGTATTTGACACTATACGTACATGACATTGCTACACAGTTTAGAAAATCATTTTGTTTATTGTTTTTAGGTGATAGTCTGCAGGACCCAGGAATACCTGCATATCTACCAGCTTGCAGTGTAGTTCCTGCACTCCACAGCCTCTTCTGTTCCATGCAAGTGGATTTTCTTCAGGGCAGGAGAAACTATTTCTAAGAAAAGAAACAGACTCAGCCAGCGCACAGTAACACTAATCCTCTTGTTAACTGTAAATAACAAAAGGGCTACCTTACATTGATCATGTTTTTACTTTGCAAGTTCTTGATTAGGGGTGGGTTTTGATTATCGCCTTTCTGATTACAATCCATGCTAAATTGAATAAAGTGATATTGATTCATTAAAATCCCGTGTCGATTTGTAAATTAACGTTATTATGCCTGAAACGCCAGCATCTCAGGTTAAACCTCACAACATGTCGTCAAACACCATGCAGCTAAAACAGTAACTGGGAGCAGGTTTACGGATTCTGCATACAAACGTGAACACAGAGCGCGGACCCGACGCGTCAGAGTCAGATTTTGATGTGTCGGCGGGTCCGCGCTGTGTTTGCCTCTTTTTTTCCCCGCTGGCTTCTGCAGCTGCAGGTTTCATAACTCTCTGTTTACATCTCTAATTAAGTCTCACATGTGTCAGCTTTCTTTTAATAGATACGAAATTATGGATATATACTGTTAAATGATCAGACTTGTAATATTTCTGACTGAGGCAAAACTTTCCAGATTCCAATCAAATTGAATCGGATCCTGTATCGAATCAAAATGATTCTACAAATCAGTGACGATGCAGCCCTACTCAGCTTCCTAAGCATTTTCCCTTTCCAGTTCACAATCAATCCCACCCCTAGGTCAAAAATATGTATAGGAATTGGCCTAATCTAATATTTTGTATGAACCTGTCCAGCTGTCCAGCTGATTAAACGACAAGTAGATGGAGGCAGGACTTCACAGCAGGGGCATACTCCATAATGTGCTGTGCATTATCATATGTATATTATATATATTGCTCACTTATTGTATTTACCAACATCAAGGCGTTATGGGCAAAGAAAGGCCACCATAGTGCATGTTTAAATAGGGAAAGTTTATTGATCAAAATGTATTACGCAAATACGCATTACATTTTTTTCAGCCCCCCAATCGAGAAAACAAAACCAATTACATGTTCAAAGCAACGGAACGGTGGCCCAATATCAGAGAGAACTCCACTCTTGAGTGAGCAGTGATAATTGAGCAGTCCGTTTTATTTTGCAGATTCAAGCTGCTCTTCAAAATTTTCACCACCAGATGTCACCGGAGAGGACTGTGTTGAAAAGCTTCGAGTAATGAACCGTTTTTCAATACAAGCTTCAGTGCTTCGGAAAGCTTCATTTGGCCATCACTACACAGGAGACTGGCGGGCTTTACAAACAGTTTTCAGGGCTAATATTTCTCTGCATTAGTCGCCAATTACGCGTTAAACCACACCAGTACCGCTGAATCTATTCACTCTTCCAAGTGCATCAACAAAAACATTCCGTAATGAAACGGGGTCCAGTGTGTCACATTTTAAAGTCCCCCTACTCGCCCGACTAAGGATACTAGAGTTCCGCTGTGCTAAGATACTTAGACCAACTTAAAACTTAAATTAAAAATAGATAACGTAGATTAATTATAGCATCAGTCGACAAATTTGCAAGTATGAAGTAAGGTTAATTATTATTAATAATAAATAATACTTTTTATAAAAATAAAAAGTTTATAAATAAAACTTTTTATTCATTGCACAATACTGTCACTTTAAAAAAAATTTTTTTTATATAGTTACACCATAATCAATAGCATAGATAGTGACAGATTAAAGGCAATAGCATTGTTGTGTTATTAAGCCATTGGTCTAGCATGTGCAACCAGGACACCGATTCCTTGATTCTACAAATCATTCTTCCATAATTCTTTTTGACAGTGCTGGTGGAAAGTGCCTTAAAACTTTTACAGATGTTAGACTGAATCGGACATTGCTAGAAAAAATATTAGAGCCCAACCTGATTCCCTCACTGTGAGAGTCACAGCATCCTGTCAGTGTATGTACTCCCTGATTAATATGGCAAGGAATGACTTATTTGAATGCCGCTTTTTTCACATCTCTGTAGGTCAGTCTTTTTTAGCTACACCACAGAACTCTCAAATGTGCATTTATCTTGTACACAAAACCCTCACAGCTATACCATACCATCGACAGTCAGCTGTGGACACTCTCTTTCAGCATTTGGTTGCTGTGCACTATGTTTCATTTTGGAGTCATGAGGGACATGTCTCTATTTCTATGTCCAGGACCAAAATATGTTGGTTGTAACAAGCGGTTATTTGAGTTACTGTTGCCTAATAAAATGGGTGGTAAGTGTATAAAATGATCTAAAAAGACTGAATGTCAAATGCTATCCAAGTTACAGGTGCCTGAACACTCTTGGGACAATGCATTACAAAAACATTCTTTAATAAAACACTGAAACCACAACAGCTTCTGCTCCACGGTGAATAACTTCTTACAAAAATTGTGAACATGCTTCACTTCATTTTTCTGTACAGTTCCATCTGATACACATGGTACAGTATCAAAAGGGTTTGGAAAGGTGAAACAAATTCTTCTATGTAGTTTATTTAAAAAAGAACTTTTGCTGCGTAGATGCATCTAGTCTTGTTGTTCTAACAGCATAACAATTATACATAAAGGTTGAGAAGGTGTGCTCTTTAGCTCTGCTCCAGATTCATCATTTTCTGAAAGCCTTTACATATCCTCCACACTCCATTTATAGGCCGCTTCCTGCACAGCCTTTTTATCTGCCATCCTCTGGTAGCGTTTCTGTTCAAAACCATTTGACCTGCAAGACACAAATAAAATAACCCTATTAATTATGATACGACAAGCTAAAAGGCCAAAGACAATCCATTCAATTAGGCGCAAATTTAATATAGACGTGGAAAAAAATGATCACAATTTCTTTACCATTAATGTGCAAAATGACAAACTGATGTGTGTATTAAAAACATTCAATATTAAACTACAGTTCTGTCCTCAACAGTTTTCCTCTGTCACCGATGCACAAACTCTACCTGTCAACTCCGTCCCAGCGGTACCCCGGTGGAATATTGAACCGGTTTGGAGGTGGAGCAGGGCCTTTATATCGAGGTTTCTCTACAAAAATCAAAACAAACATACAAATAAATAAAAATACAAACAGTAGCAAAAGCAAAACTGCTGCTATTTAAAAGCTTCTTACAAGGATTGACCTGGTGAAATAAAATAAAGTCATAAATAAAATAAAACATATGTAATGTTAAATATCTTGTGTTTTTGTGCCACGGTCCTTTTTACGCCTGCGCATTGCAGCCATAGGATCGCCTTCTCTTTCCTGTTCTCTCAACATGCGGTCAAGATCCTCAAGTGGCTTAAGGGCTTCGCGCAGCGCTTCCTTAAGTTTCTGGTGATGCATCTGGATCTGTGCCAACCTATACATACATTTTAACATAAACCATTGAACCACTTTTATAATTTTTTATGTGGATATAATCACATAAACTGTGATATTTGAAATGATCATGCACATTTACCGTTTTCCCCACTGAGCGTATTTCTCGTCTGTTGCCGCTTTTTCACCAGCTTTCTTTTTCTGTTCATTTCTCTCTGAATTCAGATCCCTCCTTTTGCCACTTTTGTCTCTGAAAATCGCCTGAGCGTTACGCGATTCATCTGGTCAAAGGGGATGAATGGGTAAGTATGTAGAAACTTCATTATTTAATTTTAGGACTAAATAAAATACGACAATATAGATGATAAGCTGAAATGAGATGCAAAGCTGTATGAAGCTCTTCAATCAATGGGTGTAAAAAAATCTTAAGAGAGAAAAGTTGATGAAACCTTCAAGTGGCTGATTGTGTTTTTCTCTGCGTCTGTTCTCCTTTTGCTCTTTCCTTAGAATGTCCACAGAAACCAGGCCTGCCTTTCCACCAGATAGCATCCTTTGGCCCTGGTTATAAAAAAAAAAAAGACAATTGAAAAATATAACATTTGAGTGAAATCAGATTTGACATTAATCTTTGTTCCAACACAGTCTGCTTACCTGTGACTGGCCTGGCCTACGAGGTGGTGACAAATCTCCATCCGAGTCCCTTCCACTCGGTGGCTGCCCCCTGGGTGGAGACTGGTCAGAGTCTGAGCCCCGTTTAGTTTTTGAGGGCCTCCTTGGGGGAGATTGGTCGGAGTCTGAGGCGTTTCCCTTCAGGGGCCTTTTCCTCGGGGGAGACGGATCCGAGTCTGAATCATGTCTATTCTGACCCTTCTTAGCCACCGCTGACCGATGAGGATCCGGTGAGCGTTTTTTACTTAACAAGGATGAGCTGAGCTTGCTTTTGTTGGAGGCTGAATCTGACAAAGACACAGTTAATTTGTTAATTTTCATTTTGTAATGCCTTTTGAACAAAAATTAAAGATTTATTATTAGATCAAGCTATGTCTTTAAAATAAATTTCAATTCAAAACTCATGTTAAATGGGTCTCTGCTTTTTACTTTTATTCATATGCCACACCAGATTCCACTTTACAATTTAAATGGATCACTCACCTTTACTTTGCATTTTTTCTGACTTTCCTGAACACTGTCTTGGTGGTGACAAGTCTGGGGAGTCATGGCGTCTTCTCCTGGGAGGAGAGACATCTGGAGAGTCGTGACGTCTTCTCTTGGGAGGAGAGACATCTGGAGAGTCATGACGTCTTCTCCTGGGAGGAGAGACATCAGGAGAGTCGTGACGTCTTCTCCTGGGAGGAGAGACATCAGGAGAGTCGTGACGTCTTCTCTTGGGAGGAGAGACATCTGGAGAGTTGTGATGTCTAGTCCTGGGAGGAGAGAGATCTGGAGAGTCATGACTTCTTCTCCTGGGAGGAGAGACATCTGGAGAGTCGTGAGGTCTAGTCCTGTGAGGAGAGACATCAGGAGAGTCGTGACGTCTTCTCCTGGGAGGAGAGACATCTGGAGAGTCGTGAGGTCTAGTCCTGTGAGGAGAGACATCAGGAGAGTCGTGACGTCTTCTCCTGGGAGGAGAGACATCTGGAGAGTCGTGAGGTCTAGTCCTGTGAGGAGAGACATCTGGAGAGTCATGACGTCTTCTCTTGGGAGGAGAGACATCTGGAGAGTCATGAGGTCTAGTCCTGGGAGGAGAGACATCAGGAGAGTCGTGACGTCTTGTCCTGGGAGGAGAGACATCTGGAGAGTCATGACGTCTTCTCCTGGGAGGAGAGACATCTGGAGAGTCGTGGCGTCTTCTCTTGGGAGGAGAGACATCTGGAGAGTCGTGAGGTCTAGTCCTGGGAGGAGAGACATCAGGAGAGTCGTGACGTCTTGTCCTGGGAGGAGAGACATCTGGAGAGTCATGACGTCTTCTCCTGGGAGGAGAGACATCTGGAGAGTCATGAGGTCTAGTCCTGGGAGGAGAGACATCTGGAGAGTCATGACGTCTTCTCCTGGGAGGAGAGACATCTGGAGAGTCGTGGCGTCTTCTCTTGGGAGGAGAGACATCTGGAGAGTCATGAGGTCTAGTCCTGGGAGGAGAGACATCTGGAGAGTCATGACGTCTTCTCCTGGGAGGAGAGACATCTGGAGAGTCGTGAGGTCTAGTCCTGGGAGGAGAGACATCTGGAGAGTCGTGACGTCTTGTCCTGGGAGGAGAGACATCCGGAGAGTACTTCCGACTTCTCTTTGGTGGAGAGATGTCTGGAGAGTCATGCCGGGTCTTTTTGACAGGAGAATCCTGTCCTCTTCTCTTTGAAGACAACTCGGGTGAGTCATGTCGACCTCTGCTTAATGAGCCAGCCTCTGTATTTTGATGTTCTTTTCCATTTCCTTCCTCTGTGTCATCATTTTGATCCACTTTTAGGAGAGGAAGTAAAACTATAGTAAACAACAGTCTTAACTTAATATTGCACAAATCCCCCCCTACTTCTGTGACTTCTTATTTACCTCCAATTGCTTTCCATCTGTTGCTGGTCCTAAAAACTTCCATCTGTTTCACTTCCTCAGGTCGATCATCAATCACCTCAGCAATCTGAACAGTTAACAAGAGATTAAGTTTTAAAACAGAACTTGTTGACATAACAAAATTACCCAAACTACAAGCATACCCATTTAATACAATAGATTAGATTTCAGCATTAAGTAAATGGCCTGTATTTGTATAGCGCTTTACTTAGTCCCTAAGGACCCCAAAGCACTTTACACGTTCAGTCATCCACCCATTCACACACACTGGTGATGGCAAGCTAAATTGTAGCCACAGCCGCCCTGAGGCGCACTGACAGAGGCGAGGCTGCCGGTGTTCCAGATCTACTGGCGTTTAGATCAACTGGCGTTAGTCGAACAGATGTGTGGCAGACTTCCGTTTCAGGAGCTGCTACCTACAGACTAGCAAAAAAACGCCAAATGTGTCATCTGTGACACTTGTGAGGTTATCTCAAACACACTCCGTCAGTCTTGATGCTGTTGAACAACAAAATGTTTAAAAATGTGGCGAGTTTACCTAGGGTTATCCTCATGCGCGACGCGATCGCGAAAACAGCAAACAATTAACACCATGCCGATGTTGTTCACAGGACAACAAGAGTAAACGATCGGGAGACTCTTGTTGTCGTTATCGTTCCCCTCACACGGTTTGTTTCTCCGAATTCAGCGTTTTTGCTTCACAACTAAAGCGAGCAGTTTACTTTGTGTGCACTAACATGGACTCGAGTCAACCAGTGCCACCACTGGCCAAGTGCCACAGCCTACAGCCAGATCAACTTGTGACACACATCTGCAGCACGTCTGAATTCGTTTCATGCACAATACATTTGTACCTTTCAATTGTGTCTGTTTGTGCGTCATGCAAATAAACCTTTGAAATGAATGAAATGACACTAATATTTCACTAGTTTTGTAACATCACATGTCGTTACCGTAGTCTGTGTCTTTTCTCTGCGAACAAACATTTTAGAGTTGGTTGTTATATACAGTCTGTATAAGTGTGGTTAATCTAATAAACATTTGTAAGGAGATGGCAGTTACTGTGAATGTACAGCAGTTACACAGTGATTAGTAATAAACAGTCAGACAATGACCCTGACTTTCTCATTCAGTCTTGTAGATTGAATGCACCTTCTGTGGAAAGTGGTACCACACAGTGTGTGTGGACTTCCCCTGTGCAGAAGGCGACTACAAATGTTGTGCATGTTAAATAAACAGAAAAAAGTGATCCCTGATGTCTTTGCTTACTGATTGTTTTCAGTGTTGACAAGCCACATTGCTGCCATTGCATCTTTCAACATGTTTGTGGGTAGATTTGGATGTACCAGGGGTAAGTGCAGCCACTCAGCCTCTACTCAATGTCATCATAGCAAGTTAATCTAGTAGTGGGCTATGGTATTTGGCCACAGGTGGCAGCAGTGGACTGACCTCCATTTGAAACTGCTCCAGCTGCTGTGTGATAGTGGATCTGCTACAAATTGAAGATCATATGGAAGTTTTGGAAATTAACCCTTGTATTATGTTGAAAAACAAAAAAGTGACATTGATTTTGTTGCGGGTCATTTTGACCCATACTGTGTAAATCCACTCAGAATTGTCAAGAAACTGCAATAAAACAATAGCACCTTTATTTTCCATCAGATAAACATGTAGAACACAGACATACAACAGTGACTTTCCATAACTATTTTAGGAACAATTTGGTTTTTCGTTCTTACAAACACGTATTTTGAACTTGCCCAACGTTCTCAGTTTTTCAATGCTCAACATTTTCGATTTTGTCCACATGATGGACAGAATGTAACTGTGTGCTTTCTGCAGATGTACTTCTTGTATTTCTCACAAAAAGTGCTTGTTTTCAAACAGGAATCTTCCTAACTAAGATTTAAAACAAAAGATTTCTACGTCTCCTCCAGTCTCACAAACAGAACCAATCGACACACCTGAGTCACTGACTTTCTTATATCCACTCACTCTTACTGGCTCTGTTTATTACTAATCACTGTGTAACTGCTGTAAATTCACAGTAACTGCCATCTCCTTACAAATCTTCATTGGATTAACCACACTTATACAGACTGTATATAACTACCAACTCTCCAGCCATGTTGATGGATTGCCTATATTGGCTGGAAATATTAATTTCCAGAGAAAGGACACAGACAGACGATGCTTACAGGATGTGATGTGACAACACTAATGAAATATTGACGTGTCATATTTGTCCAAGGTGTATTTCATTGTTATGGAAAAAGAGAATATTAAAATCATGATGACCAATTGGAGCAGTGATTTCTATGACTTTGTGTATATAATTTGGAATTTTGTACAAATGTAGGCCAATAAGGAATATATGATATCATTTCATTCTTTTCAAACAGACACAATTGAAAGGTACAAATGTATTTTGCATGAAACACTGGGTTTAACAAAAACAACAACATTATCAGTACCCTCAGGTGAGGAAGTACCTTGTTCATGTGTGGTGGCAGCTGGGGACCTATGAAGCCAACACTGTTGTGAGGCATGGTGGCGATGGTGCGTGGGCTCACCACCGGCTGGGGAGATGCCTGACCAGATATGCCAGCGTTATGGTTCAAGTGGCTGTAGTCCCCAGTTTTTCCCACATCTGTGCACCTGATGACATGGAAAAAAGAATATTAACCATGACAAAGCATCAACATTATAACATTAGGTTATAATAATACATTTTCTACAAGAAAAGTGAGAATAAACATGTCTACATTATTAAATAATGATGGGAAAAGTTCTACTGAAGGAATAAGCCTAGAATGTTTAAAAATACCGATGTTTACTCACTTGATGTAGAAGAGGACATAGGCCTGCTGGTTGAGAACAGTGCTAATGTCACTGACTGACACGGACGAGTCATTCATCTGAAACCACTGCTCATTGCTGGCCTGTGAGACAGAATGAGAGAGATGTGACACAGCAGATTCAGTTTCTGAATTGAATTTGAGCTAAAAAGAAGAATCTTATGGTTATATAGGGGTCTTTTTTTTCTTTCTTTCAATGCATACAAAGTAGTTTTCTGCTGAAATGTGTTGTTTATGGTGTTTGTTTGTTTGTACTACGCAACAGCAGCATTCAAACAGATTCGGGCACAGCCAGTACCTTAATATAGCAGAAATAGTGTCCAGTATGACAACTCAATCCAGAGTGAACCAGCACAGCATACAGCCTGTAGAGCTGGGGCTCCCCGTGGGACTGCGACATGAAGGGCCGCAGATCCAGATGCTCCAAATACTTCACATCCTGATGACCACCAAACAAAAAAATTCAAACATTACATGCAAATATCCTGTTTTATAATAAAACAAAGCATCTGTCATGTATCTTTATGACTTAAGCAGACACTATTGGCCATTTGCCTTTGTGATTTTGCCTCCACTGAAGTCTGCAAAGCGTTTGAGTGAGATGGTGAGCACATTGGCGCTGCGATGGATTGTAAATCTTTTTGAGGCCGTTACCATTTTGTCGCACCTGAAGGAAACAAACATTCAGCTTGTTGACAAAAATCACACCTAAACACTAAAACTCATCATGGTTTGGCATCTCTTTGACTTACTTGGTGCATTTGTAAGCATTTTCACCACCCAGCTGTTCTGGCTTGACAAACTGCTCCAGAGCTTTGGAGACATTTGGAGCAGTCTATATGAACAGAGAGAGAGAGGAAAAACCTCACACTCCATAATGCAGAGAATACATAGTAGCAACGTCACTTTGAATGTTGTCCAATTACCTTAATTTCCAGAGTGACATCCAGAAAAGGGTCAAATGTATCTGAGACAGCTTTGCAGTTTAAACATTTAACTGAAACAGAAATCAGTGCTATGAGTATCACACAAGCTGTAAGACATAAAAAGACAAATAAAAGAAAAATAAATCAAACCTTAAAAAACAGTGACTTACCTCTGGATCTTAGGTACCCGCCAAACACTTGATGGATGAAAGAGGTTGCCTGCGTTTGCCTGTCCAATCTATAATAAAAAGATAAAGCACAAAAGTTAACTAATAAGGACAGTGCAACAATTAACTGACTGACCATTTATTTTTTAGCATTTTGGAACCAGACAATCACTTTACAGTATTCAAGTAGCAGAAAAGACAATAGGAGGAATTGGAGCACGATTAATTACTTAAGAGGCCATCTGCTGCTACACGGGAAGAATTGATTTGATGAGAATTGACACTTTAGGTTCTTAAAAAAAGAAATGAATTAATAAATTATTTTTAGGAGTCTAACAAGAAGCACAACACTCAGCCCAGTGCATCTGTTAAACGTGTAGTTTTGGTTAAATGTGCACATAGACTTCGAAGCTCTATAGTAACACATAGAAAAACCTGGATTTTCTGAATTTTGCTGCTGCAATAATAGCACTAATGCCATTAGGGTGAATAAGAGATGACCTGAGGGGTTGAGTGCTCCTGCTCACACTGCTTACCCTGTTGCCTCAGAAGAAATCTATACTAGACACTAAGTCTGGCAGCTCTCTGCCATAATCCCAGACACCTGTTTTACTACACGTTTAAGCCGCTTCTGATCTTTTCAAGCCCTGTTACCAAAACAAGCTACCACACCCAGTGTAAGAATACTTTCTGTGTTGGAGCAGTCAAGTTCATTAAAAAACTTGATATAATAATGAGGTATTATATCAAGTGGCTTGCCTAGTATGTAAACTGAGGTGTCAGTCAGGCAAGAGACTGAGGAATCTGCATTTCTGAAAAATACTCTCAGCAATTGAAGCATTAATAGTTAAAAGGAACTAGTATAAACTGCACTTCCTGAAAAACAGGATAAAGGATTTATTTCATATTCTCCTACTGTCACGGTGTTACCTCTACGTAGCTAATTATGGATCTTACTACATAATAAAGTGCAAACACTGTCAAGCCCAAGTAAAAATATTTTTGTGTGTTTAACTTGTTTAGAATGCATGCAATGTAAAATGACACTCACTTGGTTCCAGGTAAGCAGGACCTTTGCATAGCATCCACTGTGCACCGCAGGAATTCATGAGCATCTTCCTGGCTTCCATAGCGGAAGTGGTTTGCAATCCCTGTGTGAGGGGAACGAGGAAAAACAGAACCAAAAAACAAAGCAGGAGGTGAATTATTGTAAAGGATACCACAGTTAAATGCAAGTTTACACTTATTTAAAAACAGAATTCAAAATCCCTCCAGATTATTTCCCTCCAAAATTACAAAAGGTAAACAGTCACACAGCGCCTCCTATCATTAAAATATAGGTAAACACTTTGCACAGAGCACAGCAACAACAGTCATCCACTTACACCCAAGCTCATTGAGTACACCAATGGGCTTAATGACATTCCCAGAGTTGGTAAAAACCTGAATGATGTGGTTTTGCATGGTACACATCATACAGAACCCTGGCTCATGACCTGCAGCAGAGACAGAGACAAAATACTGAGTGAGTAAGGAGTGATACAATGTGAGAATCAGCGCAGGACTGCATAACACCACTGTTGGTGAAATAAACTTACATGTTTTGGAGTGCTCCCGCGTCAGCATGTAGTTTGCTAAAGGAGGGGTGTAGCTGAGACACTGCAGGGCTGAGTTGAGGAAGCAGGTGTTCCCCATGTTCTGGAGGCCTGCACCAATGAGGTGAACCTGGGCCCAATTTAGGCTGAGCCGATCTGGTGAGAACAGCACCTTCTGGGGCAAGTCAATTCCATCGCCACTGCTGATCACTGACACACAGAGCCACAATTATTACTAAAAATCTGTTTCAATACATTTTAAAAAGGAGATAATTTAATGCCACCTTACTTATACAACCACACACTGGCACATGGCAAAGTCATGTCAGGACATCACAGTAATAGCTACAACTATTAACAGTTATATAATGTGATTCTGGCCACTGTAAAAAACTCCTAAACAGCCTCAGGAAGAAAGATAGGACAATTTGCCTTCTCCTTTGTTTCTGCTAAACAAGTTGGGCTGCCGGTCTTTATATAAAAACAGCAATTGCATCACGAGCTGAAGTGACTGATCATGCAAAGCTGGATGCATTACATAACTGGATGAATGAACGGAGAAGGGAAGCAGCAACACAACACCCACAAAAGCAGTTGTCAAACTTGTGTGAAAGCAGAAGCAAAAAGATTAGCTGTACGTTACTAAAACCAATTCTGACAAATATGGGTAAATAATGGCTAAAAAGTGTGGTTCCATATTTGCTAAAACTGGTTGGAAAACTATTCTGTCTGACAATAAAAATCTTCAAACAGCTTAAAAAGACATTTTGAAAAAAAGCCAGGATTTGCTCTGACCTTGGTCCTTGGGCTGGTCCTCAGAGGAGGGTGTACTCTGAGGACCAGCCCCTTGGTCCTTGGGCTGGTCCTCAGAGGAGGGTGTACTCTGAGGACCAGCCCCTTGGTCCTTGGGCTGGTCCTCAGAGGAGGGTGTACTGTTGTACACAGCAGCTTCAGGTCCGAGTCCGGCTGACTCGTGGTCAGACTTTTCTGAAGATCTGTCAACTATGGTCATTGTTCATAGCTGCATTAGGAACATAGACACATACGTTTATGAACTGAAAACAAAACAAAACAAAAAAAACAACAACAACTCATTGTTATTTTGGAAAAAGGGAAAGGGAAAGAAAACTTAAATACTACATCAATCCTACACTGGTTAGGTAGCAGTACAGTGAGTTTGGACAACAACAACTAAATACAAAAGCCACATTAACAGATTATACCCAATTTCGCTGTGCAAAAAACTGCACAATGACAATAAAAAGCTCTAAGTCTCTTATAGCTTATAGTTAAATAACGCTATATTAAACACTGCCCTCATACCATCGCCTAAACTTTCAGCAAACAAGTATCAGAAATTGTGTTAGATTGGATGATTTGTTTACATTCAAAAACAGACTAGCATAAGTGAGAGCCAAATATTAGTTTTTGACCGTTTGTTTTTATTTGAATCATCTTGTCAGATTCCTTTTAAATAACAAACACCAGTAGACAAGAGTAACTTTCGACATCTAATTTAACTCTGTCCAACTAACAAACTTAAAATATCGACAAAAATTAGTGTTTAGAAAACTCAAGAGGGGAAATGCCAGATAACCCACTCGACCGAGGAAATTTCCAAGTCGGAAGCACGTTTACAACAGAAGCAGCTGTTCCCTCCCACCTGCTCTTACAGAGTGGCTCACATTGGCTAAATGACGGCTGCTAGGCCTTTAACACGCAGCGTCGCAAAACATCAAGAAAACACACAAAAAACCCTGATCATATCAGACGGAGAGCAAGTTGAGAGCTTACCAGTCTTGTCCAAATCCGAGATGGAATGACGCGCACTTAAAGAAGATGCAAAAACCATGGAAACCACATAAACATATTTGTACATTAACATAAAGTTGTTGTACACACACACACACACACACACATATGAAGAGAGAGAGAGAGTATGCATAGTATGCAAACGGCTACCAAACAGCCATCATAATTCGTCATACAATGAGAACAGAACAAATCAACAATTGTTATAAACACTGTTATAAACACTGAAAAGTTATAAACACTGAAAAGAGTAAAACAGAAATAGAAACAATGTCCTAGTCAAGAAATAACAAAAGGATTCAAAATTACCGTCATTATTTCTGATCTCGCTTTAATCTCGGTGCACATCACTAAATAAACAGACAGAAACAAAACTTTGTTTTGTTGTCACAAAAATCAGGTCTGTGTGAATGATTAATTGTCACTGCCATTAAGCATATTTTATAGAATTTATATGCAAAGTAAACAAGCTGTGAAAAAGAGACCTAACTGGAAAGATTTCAGAAACTGTGAAACTTGTAGAATATGTGTACACACACACACACACACACACACACACACACACACACACACACACACACACACACAACACACACACACACGTAGGAAAATATTTAGTATACACATCCAGAAATGCATATACTATTATATATTGTACATATATTTATTAGTTTCAGATGTAGCCATTCTTGTGTTTTGCTTGTTTACATTATTGTATTTTGCACAACTCTGTTGCTTGTGAAGCTCGCACACAAGAATTTCACTCACATGTGCTGTACCAATGTACCTGCACATGTGATGTGACAATAAAAGTGATTTGATTTGATTTGATTTGATTTGATTTAACTGGAATCACTCCAAAGTAGTGGGTTAAAAAAGGGGAACAAGAGTCAACAGTCTACGTTTCACCCTTTTTAGGATTCCTCCTCTACCCGGACACACCTGCTAAGATGGAGACCACATCACGTGAGGCTTTCTGCTTCAGGCCTATCCCAGACCAAGATCCAGGCAAAGGTCAACAGACTTGGCTCACCCTAGAGAGTAAACTCATCATGTCTGTATAAAGATAAGACTCATTTATGATGGCACGCAAGGCTGTGGCTTTCTGTTCAGTGCATGTGTGTGTCTTGGAAATGGTTTGGGCAGTGTGCTATGAGTGAGAAGGCAGAGATGGTAGAGATTATAAAGGTGATTTTGTGATTAAAGCTTAGATTAAAAAAAAACCCCTACACTGCCATTAAACTGAAAAACACTGTAATAAAGTATTTAATACCTCAAATAGAACATAAGAAAGACCATATAAGGTTAAATGTGAAAATGCTGTTATAGACACAGAGCATCTGGAGGAGTGATATTGTTTTCTCTGCTGTGCAGTGAAATTCCTGCCACTCTTACTCACAGACACAGGATTGGATTGCCCTCAGCAGTAATTATTTGTGTATGTGTTCCCGTGTCCTTCACACAGCTCTGCGACATCCAAAGCAAATGATTTATATTCATAAGAACATTTCATCTCATTTATGTATAAAGTATTATTCTCTCAAGATTAAAATGAAAAAAGCAAATAGTGTAATACATGTAGTATGATCAAGAAAGTAAGAAAGTTTATTTATGGAAAGTGTGATTACTGTTGATGAAATTCTGCCTTTAGCAAATTTCTGATTACCCTTCAGCAGGCTGTAACACACAACAGGAATCTCACCATTCTCCTCCTGCATCCTCATGATAAACAGGAAGAGGAAACAGACGCGAGGACAGAGAAGTGAGAGGGAATGAGCAAGAAGGCAACCGTGATCACATGTCAGCAGCAGCAAAAAACGAACAGGAAACAGCCCAGATGCAGTCTCAGTATCAGAAAGACTTCCCTCCCCCATCCTCCTGCCACAGGAGGCGGACACCTGCTTTCCCGCAGCCTGACAACATTGGCATCAACCCTGCGTTCAGGTGAGAGCAGGTTTATCATCATCACAGTGTCCTTCATGTAGGGAGCAGCTACTCTGTGTCTGCGTGCTCTGATTCTTCTGATTCACAGGATCAACTTCAGCACGGTCCAAAGAGAGACTTACCCAGGCTGGCCCATCGTGAATGTCGGGTACGGTGGAAGGCAAAGACCAGCTAAGCATGACTTCTAAGTGGCAGTGGAAATCATCTTGCATGTTTGCATACATGCATGATTAATATTAAATGTCAAAGTCATATTTAACAAATGCTTGAAATTTGTCTTGTCCCAGCATGTATTCCCAATAATCATACAGTAATAAACACAAACCAGTGGAAAAAAGCCTCAGTTTTCAGTGTGTTTGACGTATATGTGTTTGCACTAACTTCATTGTCTCTTCGTATAAATAACACTACAATTGACAGCTTACTACTCAGAACATACTTGGAAATAAAAGTCAGTTCTGCCTCTTGTTTTTTTCTGGTACATTAGAGAATTACCTTTTAATGAAATAAGAGATTCATTTCCCGTCATCTTTCATATTGATGACTTCAGAAATACTTGTGCACAGTTTAAGAATCCACCCAGTGACCCATAACCGAAAGCTGATTGACCTCACTGGGCAGGACCGAGGATCAGATGGCTGAGTAAGAGCTGAGTAAGCATTTGATTCAAATTCCTGAGTTGCATGTATATGGAAAAAGGAGTAAATGTGTTTGAATACTGAGTTTTCTTCCCTCAAGTATAAATCTTGCACAACACATCATTACCAACTCTGAAAACAGGGGTCACATGAGGCTACACTGGAAAACAACCCAACTTGGGAAATCTTAAACATGTTGCAACACTTTGACAAACAGTAACACCTTAGATTTCAAAACAATGACGAATTTCATTGTTTATGATATAATCTGATTTACATTTTTTAAAAAGAAATGGGGCTGACAATGTGCTCTTAAACGTATGCTTTTTTAAAAACAAAACAAAACTGCAAACTCATTTTACATTGTGAGTCACATATAGCCTTTGACATTGAGTGGGCCGGACCAGCGAAACTTCCCTTTCTGTCAGTGAAAAGAAGTTTAACTATGCATTTAATCCCTGGAATATCTTAATATCAGAAAAAGAAATGCAGTTTTGTTTGTCTCAGTTTATCTAAATGATAAACAACATTCTGTAGTAAATGGGGAAAAAAGTCTGTTGGGACTTAAATTGCAAGAAATAAAATTTGAATTGTATATGTGGGGTAATAATATTTATGATAACTGTATAAAAGTACAGTTCCGATTTCCCAAAGCAATCCAATTGGACTCTTAAGCAGTGATTCTGGCTGCTGGCCCATGTTTTGATAGTGCTGGTGGAAAGTGCCTTAAAACTTTTACAGATGTTAGACTGAATCGGACATTGCTAGAAAAAATATTAGAGCCCAACCTGATTCCCTCACTGTGAGAGTCACAGCATCCTGTCAGTGTATGTACTCCCTGATTAATATGGCAAGGAATGACTTATTTGAATGCCGCTTTTTTCACATCTCTGTAGGTCAGTCTTTTTAGCTACACCACAGAACTCTCAAATGTGCATTTATCTTGTACACAAAACCCTCACAGCTATACCATACCATCGACAGTCAGCTGTGGACACTCTCTTTCAGCATTTGGTTGCTGTGCACTACGTTTCATTTTGGAGTCATGAGGGACATGTCTCTATTTCTATGTCCAGGACCAAAATATGTTGGTTGTAACAAGCGGTTATTTGAGTTACTGTTGCCTAATAAAATGGGTGGTAAGTGTATAAAATTATCTAAAAAGACTGAATGTCAAATGCTATCCAAGTTACAGGTGCCTGAACACTCTTGGGACAATGCATTACAAAAACATTCTTTAATAAAACACTGAAACCACAACAGCTTCTGCTCCACGGTGAATAACTTCTTACAAAAATTGTGAACATGCTTCACTTCATTTTTCTGTACAGTTCCATCTGATACACATGGTACAGTATCAAAAGGGTTTGGAAAGGTGAAACAAATTCTTCTATGTAGTTTATTTAAAAAAAGAACTTTTGCTGCGTAGATGCATCTAGTCTTGTTGTTCTAACAGCATAACAATTATACATAAAGGTTGAGAAGGTGTGCTCTTTAGCTCTGCTCCAGATTCATCATTTTCTGAAAGCCTTTACATATCCTCCACACTCCATTTATAGGCCGCTTCCTGCACAGCCTTTTTATCTGCCATCCTCTGGTAGCGTTTCTGTTCAAAACCATTTGACCTGCAAGACACAAATAAAATAACCCTATTAATTATGATACGACAAGCTAAAAGGCCAAAGACAATCCATTCAATTAGGCGCAAATTTAATATAGACGTGGAAAAAAATGATCACAATTTCTTTACCATTAATGTGCAAAATGACAAACTGATGTGTGTATTAAAAACATTCAATATTAAACTACAGTTCTGTCCTCAACAGTTTTCCTCTGTCACCGATGCACAAACTCTACCTGTCAACTCCGTCCCAGCGGTACCCCGGTGGAATATTGAACCGGTTTGGAGGTGGAGCAGGGCCTTTATATCGAGGTTTCTCTACAAAAAATCAAAACAAACATACAAATAAATAAAAATACAAACAGTAGCAAAAACAAAACTGCTGCTATTTAAAAGCTTCTTACAAGGATTGACCTGGTGAAATAAAATAAAGTCATAAATAAAATAAAAAATATATAATGTTAAACACCTTGTGTTTTTGTGCCACGGTCCTTTTTACGCCTGAGCATTGCAGCCATAGGATCGCCTTCTCTTTCCTGTTCTCTCAACATGCGGTCAAGATCCTCATCGTCACGGTGACGTGCCAGTGGCTTCTGGGCTTCGTGCAGCGCGTCCTCAAGTTTCTGCTGATGCATCTGGCTCTGTGCCAACCTATACATACATTTTAACATAAACCATTGAACCACTTTTATAATTTTTTATGTGGATATAATCACATAAACTGTGATATTTGAAATGATCATGCACATTTACCCTTTTCCCCACTGAGCGTATTTCTCGTCTCTTGCCGCTTTTTCACCAGCTTTCTTTTTCTGTTCATTTCTCTCTGAATCCAGATCCCTCCTTTTGCCACTTTTGTCTCTGAAAATCGTCTGAGCGTTACGCGATTCATCTGGTCAAAGGGGATGAATGGGTAAGTATGTAGAAACTTCATTATTTAATTTTAGGACTAAATAAAATACGACAATATAGATGATAAGCTGAAATGAGATGCAAAGCTGTATGAAGCTCTTCAATCAATGGGTGTAAAAAAATCTTAAGAGAGAAAAGTTGATGAAACCTTCAAGTGGCTGATTGTGTTTTTCTCTGCGTCTGTTCTCCTTTTGCTCTTTCCTTAAAATGTCCACAGAAACCAGGCCTGCCTTTCCACCAGATAGCATCCTTTGGCCCTGGTTATAAAAAAAAAAAAGACAATTGAAAAATATAACATTTGAGTGAAATCAGATTTGACATTAATCTTTGTTCCAACACAGTCTGCTTACCTGTGACTGGCCTGGCCTACGAGGTGGTGACAAATCTCCATCCGAGTCCCTTCCACTCGGTGGCTGCCCCCTGGGTGGAGACTGGTCAGAGTCTGAGCCCCGTTTAGGTTTTGAGGGCCTCCTTGGGGGAGATTGGTCGGAGTCTGAGGCGTTTCCCTTCAGGGGCCTTTTCCTCGGGGGAGACGGATCCGAGTCTGAATCATGTCTATTCTGACCCTTCTTAGCCACCGCTGACCGATGAGGATCCGGTGAGCGTTTTTTACTTAACAAGGATGAGCTGAGCTTGCTTTTGTTGGAGGCTGAATCTGACAAAGACACAGTTAATTTGTTAATTTTCATTTTGTAATGCCTTTTAAACAAAAATTAAAGATTTATTATTAGATCAAGCTATGTCTTTAAAATAAATTTCAATTCAAAACTCATGTTAAATGGGTCTCTGCTTTTTACTTTTATTCATATGCCACACCAGATTCCACTTTACAATTTAAATGGATCACTCACCTTTACTTTGCATTTTTTCTGACTTTCCTGAACACTGTCTTGGTGGTGACAAGTCTGGGGAGTCATGGCGTCTTCTCCTGGGAGGAGAGACATCTGGAGAGTCGTGACGTCTTCTCTTGGGAGGAGAGACATCTGGAGAGTCATGATGTCTTCTCCTGGGATGAGAGACATCAGGAGAGTCGTGATGTCTTGTCCTGTGAGGAGAGACATCCGGAGAGTACTTCCAACTTCTCTTTGGTGGAGAGATGTCTGGAGAGTCATGCCGGCGTCTCCTCAGAGGTGAGACATCCGGAGAGTCATGCCGGGTCTTTTTGACAGGAGAATCCTGTCCTCTTCTCTTTGAAGACAACTCGGGTGAGTCATGTAGACCTCTGCTTAATGAGCCAGCCTCTGTACTTTGATGTTCTTTTCCATTTCCTTCCTCTGTGTCATCATTTTGGTCCACTTTTAGGAGAGGAAGTAAAACTATAGTAAACAACAGTCTTAACTTAATATTGCACAAATCCCCTCCTACTTCTGTGACTTCTTATTTACCTCCAATTACTTTCCATCTGTTGCTGGTCCTAAAAACTTCCATCTGTTTCACTTCCTCAGGTCGATCATCAATCACCTCAGCAATCTGAACAGTTAACAAGAGATTAAGTTTTAAAACAGAACTTGTTGACATAACAAAATTACCCAAACTACAAGCATACCCATTTAATACAATAGATTAGATTTCAGCATTAAGTAAACGGCCTGTATTTGTATAGCGCTTTACTTAGTCCCTAAGGACCCCAAAGCGCTTTACACGTTCAGTCATCCACCCATTCACACACACTGGTGATGACAAGCTAAATTGTAGCCACAGCCGCCCTGAGGCGCACTGACAGAGGCGAGGCTGCCGGACACTGGCGCCACCGGGCCCTCTGACCAGTGGTGTCCCAAATCATCAGGCGCATTTTTATTGTTTAAAAGAACCCCTCATATACAGGAGCGTATATAGCATATGTTTCCGTAATCATTTCAACTGAATGAATGGACAGGTTAGCCAGGTAGCTAGCTAACGTCATCTTACCACCGGAGCTTCTTCTTCATCCTCTTCCTCAATCTCCGTCTGCTGTGTGACCATCTGTTTCCAATCTATGTCATCGTCCACTATTTTAAGTCTTGAATCAAAGAAGTAAACACGAGTAAGTTATTACATTAGGCAGTGAGGAAAACAGCGCTGCACAACAACAGAGTCGTTAACTAGCTTAACGGCTAACAAATACAGCTAAATCTGCGGCAAAAGTCGACTAAACCGTCGCCACCGGCTCACCCCTTCTCGGGAACCTTGCGCCGCTTCTTTTTTGCCTTTCCTTTAGATTTCAGGGAATCATCGTCGGCTGATAAATAACGTTTTAGGTACTCAGCCTTGGAGAGTTCCTGTCCTTTCTTACTGCCTGTGGAAGCAGCCATCATTGTGTTGTTAGAAACTACGGGTGGCGCTGAGGTTCAAGAATGCCAGTTCGGATAGAGGATGCAAAGGATAGACTGAGATTGAGGCAGCCAAGCAAGCATGCCTAAATTGTAAACAATAATATTATTAATAAATTCGAAATAAGGGCAGTATAGTTAGCAAATATAATAATACAAATAAATTAATACAAATAAATCATGAAAGGGTTTTGAGGAATTTACCATTGTTAAATCCAATTTCACTCCAGGTGCAGTGCTGTGAAAGTATTTGTGTGATAAACCACATTTTTTGCTGAGGTGCAAAAGCGAGAGTGAAATAAGTGAACACCAACTGTGTAGTTATATAGTTTTAATTGATATCAGTAAGAGGAAGTTAAACTATCACCAAAAAATTGTCAGTCATGTGTTGGTATTGTTTCTATGTCATCAAAACAATGGTGGTCCAGGATTACTGACACTTACTGACACCATCACTTTATCAATGCTGGTCATCATGCCCTTTTGCTGCTAAAGTATTTAGTATTTAGTATTTAGTATTTATTTATTTATTGTCATTGTCAAGAACAATGAAATTGCGTTTGGGGCTTCCATACAACCCCAAAAAAAGAAGAAAATAATAAATACCCCTTAAAACCCAAGTGTACATATTTAACCCAGTGTGACTCCAATGCAATAAGACAATCCTTAGCAATAATGTTCGTAGAAATTCAGACAAAGACCTGAGAAACATGACAAAATACAACAATGCAACCCATTCAATATTATTGTACTGTGAGATATGATATCAGATATGATAGTTATCTATTTAAGAAAGAGGGGGGGGGGGGGGCAGGAGGGGGAAGAGAATAAAGATATGATGCACCAATGGAGACCAGTTCATTGCTATTAAGAAGTTGGATATGGTTATTGTCCGTGAGAGGGGGGCAGAGAGTTCAGGAGCCTCACAGCCTGTGGATACAGGCTGTTGGCCAGTCTGGATGTTCTGGCCTGTATAGACCTGTACCTTCTCCCTGAGGGCAGCAGATGGAAAAGGTGGCGCGCAGGGTGATGTTGGTCCCGCAGGATACTGTGCACCCTCCTCAGACAGCGAGTGGGGAAGATATTACTGATCTCTGGCAGACTTGTTCCAATAATTCTGCCAGCTTCTTTCACCACCCGCTGGAGTGCTTGCTGATCGGCCTTGGTGCAGCTGGGGAACCACACTAGAAATCCATACGTCAGAACGCTGCTGATGGCACAGTTGTAGAAGTTCAACATCAGAGATCTGGGAATGTGTGCGCTCCGCAGTCTCCTCAGGTAGTAGAGGCGCTGTTGGGCCTTCCGTACAACTGAGGTGATATGGTTGCCCCAGGACAGGTCCTCGGTCACAGTTACCCCCAAGAATTTAAAACTGCTCACCCTCTCCACCGCCTCACTGCCAATGAAGAGAGGCAGATGGTTGTTATGACCCCTCTTCCGGAAATCTACAATGATCTCCTTGGTCTTTTTGGTGTTTAAGACCAAGTTATTGTCGTGGCACCATGACTCTAGTTGTTGCACCTCTGTCCTATAGTTTGTCTCATCATTGTTGGATATAAGTCCGAGCACCTACTTTTCTATACCTATACTCTAGGGGTGCAACGATACTCGTATCGATATTGAACCGTTCGATACAGTGCTTTTGGTTCGGTACGCATATAAGATAAGATAACTTTTATTAGTCCCACACGTGGGAAATTTGTTTTGTCACAGCAGGAAGTGGACAGTGCAAAAGTTGTGAGGCAAAAATTAGAATACAATAAGAATAAATACAGTACACAACTGTACAGAATAGAATAAAATACTATATACAGTAGAATAAAATAAAATAAATATACAATAAGATAAAAATAGAATACAAATACGAATACTATATACAACTGAGTAAAAATACAACGATGACAGAAAGGATTATTGCACTTAGTATTATTGCATATGTATGGATGTGTGTGCTTAATCAGTTAAAGTCTTTGTTGTGGAGTCTGACAGCAGTGGGGAGGAAAGACCTGCGAAATCTCTCCGTCCCACACCGTGGGTGCCGCAGTCTCCCACTGAAGGAGCTGCTCAGTGCTGTCACAGTCTGCTGCATGGGGTGGGAGATGTTGTCCAACAGGGATGACAGCTTAGCCGCCATTCTCCTGTCACTCACCACCTCCACTGGGTTCAGAGGGCATCCTAGAACAGAGCTGGCCCTTCGGATCACCCTGTTCAGTCTCTTCCTGTCCCCAGCAGAGATGCTGCCGCCCCAGCAGACCACACCATAAAAGATAGCAGAAGCCACAACAGAGTCATAGAAGGTCTTCAGGAGTGGGCCCTCCACTCCAAACGACCTGAGTCTCCGCAGCAGGTACAGCCTGCTCTGCCCTTTCCTGTAGAGGGCGTCTGAGTTATGAGTCCAGTCCAGTTTGTTGTTCAGATGAACACCAAGGTACCTGTAGCTGTCCACAGCCTCAATGTCCATACCTTGGATGTTCAGTGGTTGCAGTGGAGAATGCTTGTGCCTGCGGAAGTCTACCACCAGTTCCTTGGTTTTACTGGCGTTGGTCTGGAGGTAGTTCTGCTGGCACCAGTCCACAAAGTCTTGGGTCAGACCTCTGTACTCCTTGTCGTCCCCATCAGTGATGAGGCCGACTATTGCAGAGTCATCAGAGAACTTCTGCAGGAAGCACTGGGTGGAATTGTGGGAGAAGTCTGCAGTGTAGATGGTGAAGAGGAACGGAGCCAGAACCGTTCCCTGTGGGGCCCCCGTACTGCAGACGACCCTGTCCGACACACAGCCCTGAGTCCTCACATACTGTGGTCGGTCGGTGAGGTAGTCCAGGATCCAGGTAGTGAGGTGATGGTCCACTCCAGAGTTCTCCAGCTTGTCCTTTAGAACCGAGGGAAGAATGGTGTTGAAGGCACTGGAGAAATCAAAGAACATGATTCTCACAGTGCTTCCAGCGGTCTCCAGGTGAGCGAGGGAACGATGTAGGAGGTGAATGACGGCATCATCCGCTCCAATGCCAGGCTGGTAGGCAAACTGAAGTGGGTCCAGTGATGAGCTTATTAGGCGCCGAAGCTGAGCCAGGACCAACCGCTCCAGGGTCTTCATCAGGTGGGATGTCAGAGCCACCGGCCTGTAGCTGTTGAGGTCCTTGGGGTGTGAAGTCTTTGGCACTGGTACAACACAGGAGGTTTTCCAGAGCTGTGGGACTCTTCCCAACCTCAGGCTCAGGTTGAAGAGGTGCTCCATCACCCCACACAGTTGGTCCGCGCAGGACCTGACGACCCTCGAGCTGATGCCATCGGGACCCGCTGCCTTCTTGCCATTAATCCTCCTCAGTTCCCTCCTAACCTGGGTGGTTGAGAGAGACAGGCTGGAGCCTTGTGTTGAGTGTGTATTGGATGCTGCAGTTGGGGGTGGGGGGGAGTGAGCAGGGTGAATAGAGGAGGTGTGAAGTGTCTGAGGTGGAACAGCAGCAGTGGGGGTGGGTGAGTCTGCAGCCGATGTTGCAGACTGCCTCATGGCTGAATCAAATCTGTTGAAGAAATGATTCAGTTCATTTGCCCACCTCACATCCCTCCCAGGCAGTATCGAACAATACACAATTTTTAATTTATTTTATCAACTTTCCTTCTGACGATGCTGTCTGTGTTGAGCGCTCAGTGGATCTGCGCTCGACAGTGCAGCCTAGGCGGAGTAGTCGAACGCAGATTCACTGAGCGCAGGGCAAGCTAGCGAGACAGAAGTTAAACTCTCCTTGCAACATGGCAAATTGAACCTTCCCCACCCTAATTCAGAATCAGAATCAGAATCAGAAAGGGTTTTATTGCCAAATGTTGAGCGGGTTTACAACATTAGGAAATTGCTGCGGTGCTTCAGTGCAGACATATTGTTATAAATTAAGCTTAAATAGACATGAAAATAAAAATGGGAATAAGAATTAAAAGTGCTAAGTAGATAGATAGATATATACATGATATATACATGAGTGCAGGTGGTGATCAGTGCCAAACATGGAATGATGCAGTGAACACAGCGTAGGGTCATGTATTAGTGGTGGGAACAGTCATACGGTTATTGTTCATGTGTTCAACAGCAGAGGAGAAGAAACTGTACTTTTGAGTTAAAATATATATATATATAATTTTAATAAATGACAAATTAAAAAGGCATGAACATTTTTTTTGTATCGAAAAAATATCGAACCGTGACACCAAAGTATCAAACCGAACTGTGAATTTTGTGTATCGTTGCACCCCTACTATACTCCATACTGGTACCCAGGTTGTTGCACTGTATTTATTTGTATTACTTTATTACTTGTTATTCTGTTTTTTAAATCTGTTTTTTTTTTTAAATTCTGTTTCTTCATTATTCTGTTTCTTTTCGCTTTTCGCTCTCTGTACGTAATTTTCATTCCACCTCATGTAAACTTGTGATGCAAATGACAATAAAGCTTCCTTGGATCCTTGAATCAGCATTTGCGACTGACCTGTGATAATGTCTGAGCATCCAAGAAGTTGGCTAATTCAATTATCACTGGCAAACCAATGTGAGTAAACTGTAAACTAATCTGGCTAAACTAAATAGCAAACCTAACTTAAAAATGTATTTACTATATTCTATAAATTAATAAAGAAAAAACTTATACTGACTATTTGTTCTAGGAGAGAGTTTTATATAAACAAGCACATATTTGAGGACATTGCAACGTTATGACATTACAACAAAATGATTGGTCAGTACCAATGTTGATCCTGGATTAGCATTATTATACGGATGCAACACCAACACAAGGACATCAGATACACTGTCACTCATCATGAAAAACAGCATGCCAGAGTCATGCCATGGCCTCAACATAAAAGACAATACCTCTTACAAATACCTCTGTCATGAGAGTGATAAACACACAGTGCAACATTATAGATTACAGATTAAGTTACTAAACTGCTGATCTTTTGTCTTGATGCATGCTCAGTCATCCAGGTAATGAAATCCCAAAAAATGGATTCTGTTCATTTGGATGTAACATTTTGAGTGGGAGAAACACTTCGTAACTCATCCAAGTGACTTCTTCAGTCTCAACTGTCTGCAGGTTTCCTCAATCTCAAAAACCGTGCCTTTGCAGAATTACTAAAACTAGCACCACTGGCAAACAGTGGGTTGTGAGGTAGTTTCTTGATCATTAACCATTTATGACTGTCACTGCTCAGTGACAGAAATACTTATGAGCCCCTGAAACAAGCCCAAGAAGTGGTAACAGGAAGAGGGTGATAGATTGTCTGAAGCAGTTAGAACAACTGCTTCAGCCATTGTTATACACAGACACAAATTTTCAGAGGCTTAGAAGTAATTGAACAAATTAGCATTGTTTTAAATATAAGAAAAGTCAATGACTGAAGTCTCTCTCTGTCTTCATATTTCTCAGTAACTTCAGTAAACACATGTTCTGTTGGGCTGAGATCAGGTGAATGGCTTAGCTAGTGAAAAATATCTCATTTCTTTACCTCAAGAAACTCTTGGGTTGCTTTTACAGTAAGCTTTGGGTCATTATCCATTTGCACTGTGAGCCACCATTTGATCAATTTTACAGCATTTGGCTGAATATGAGCGCAGAGTATTGCGCTGTACAATTCACAGTTCATCCTGCTACTTCTATCAGCAGTCACATCATTAAAAAACACTAGTGAACCGGTTCCACTGGCAGCCATATATTCTCATGCCATAACACTGACTCCACCATGTCTGACAGATGAAGTGGTGTGCTTTGTCACCTCGCAGTTTCAGACATGCAGATTTTCAGTAAGGTCAACAAGTTGTTGGACAATGACAGACCTTTTAAAATTTCCCCTCTCTGCACGATATATAATTAAAAAACAAAGCAAACAAAAAAAAAACAACCGAGATGTGATTGAAGTCCATACCACAGGCTATACCCAGGGACAGTCTATATTGTGTACCTTTAGGACCAATTGTCCTAAAACTCGGTCACCTATAACACCTTAAAGTTTCTGGCTTTGATCCTCAACCCGTTGGTAGGCAACTCTAAACATTACATCCAGAACAGTTAGTTTCGGTCATTGTGCAAGGGTACTGTTTATTCATGTTACAGCAACTCATGAGTGAATGAACATGGTGCAATAAAAGTACTTTTAAAAGTAAATTTTTCCAAACTCTTACATGTACTTAAATTTACTGGAGTAGGGTTAGGGGTTGCCACTTCAGCATGCAGTGAAATTCTATACTCTTGCTAATAACCTACTAATTTTATTCAGGCGTGTTGCAACAGGGACACATGGAAAAGTTTCCGGACACCGGTCCTCGAGGACTGGAGTTTGAGACCCCTGCTCTAGTCTAACCTCCCTGGTACCTGTCCTAGCCTGTGTAACACAGACTTCCTCCCACCCGTAGGGTTGCAGCAATATCTAATGCGTGCATCACCTTTTGCCCTTAAATGGTGTCAAATTTGTAAGGAAAATGTGAGTTGAGCACCAGAGTTGAGTATGTGGGTTGCGGCCATGAAAAATTTGCCAATAACAAACAGTTTATTTTGCTATTGACACTTGTTGGGTGTCATTTATAGAATTCTGAAAAAACAAGCCACATCCACAATTTAAGATTTTATTCTTTTAACAAATAGGGGCGTCAATAACATGTGGAAGAACAATACGCAGCCACAACAGCCTGGTATCTCAGCCTCATGCTGGTCACCAGGTTGGCCACACACTGCAACTCAGCCAGTGTGTGACCAAGTGCTGTGTTGGTCACTCTGTTAAATGGGGTTGTGTCCTTGTTTTATTTTGTTACATTTTTGGAAGAACCAAACTGCAGGTTCAGAGAGTGTTTCATTTTGCAACAACAGTATGTCATTGATATCTATGATCAACTACTTATTCCAAGACAAAACCAAGTTCCCAAAGGATGTACTAAAATATATTCTGTAGATACCATCCAAGATGTTGGGTCTAAATACCCCCTTTACGAAGTTCTACCAGAGTACTGCACTCAAGCTTGTATCTTTTTCCGACTTCTACAAGTTCATTTTTTTTGTGATTAATATTTTATTGTGCTTTTAGAACACTACAGTCCACTGCAGAGACAGGTTACATCACATAAAAAAAAACATCAGCATAGCAGCAGAACAGTAGAGAATACAAAACCAAAATGAGGGGGGACAAACAAAGCAAGAGAAACAAAAAAACAACAACAAACAAACCAAAAAAAACAAAAACAAAAACAACAACAAAAAAGAAACAAAAACAGCCAGCCTTTGACTATGTGGGTCTCACTGCATGCCACACTCTGACATCCCTGAGAGTGCTTTGTCAGAATTCCAATGTCTGTCCCACTCTAAGTTCTAGTCTGATCCTTTTATTCTGGACAGATATGGATCCCACTTCAGATGGAAACTCTCCACTTTGTTCAGAAGCCTGTATGAGAGTTGTTCTAGTGCAGCGAGTCTCCCTAGTTGAATATGCCATACAGAGACAGGTGGGGTGGAAGGGGCCTTCCACTGGGAGATAATGAGTTTACGCCCCAGCATCAATGCAGTCTGTACCCACTCAGCAGCTTTAGGCGGAGCATATTTAAGGAGTGATGGGTCCCCCAAAACAAATATAGTCTTGGTGAAAAAGGAATATCCCATCGTATGGTTGATTTGATAAAGTCATGTATCTCAGTCCAAAAGATTTGGGTTTTAGGAAAGGGCCAAATCATATGGGTCAATGTGCCCACCCCAGTCTAACATCTCCAGCATTCAGGGGACTGCATGAGGTTTGTCCTATACAGTCTATGTGGCGACCAGTAAATTCAGTGTAGTAATATGAATTGGATTAGTCTCGTTCTAAGTTCCCTGGACACCTTTTTACTATTCTGCAAAATTGTAGTCCATTCCTGATCTGTAAAAACCACATCAAGGTCAGATTCCCAAGCTAACCGGAGGGTGGGTAGCCCTTTACTCGTGCCCTTAACAAGCACTGAGTAATATTTAGAGACTTCACGACCTCCCCCAAAGATTTATTTTGATGTAGTTGAGATATTCAATAGTTGGAGGTGGTGTGGAGGAGGAACCAAAGGTTTTCAGCAATAAGTGCCGGAGCTGCAGGTACCTCCAAAACTGACTCTGTGGCAACTGAAACTGTTCTTTAAGGTCGTTGAAGGACTTGAGAGTTCTCCCCTGATTAGAGATGAGTATTGATAAGATTTTCACGATTCCGATTCCATTTTCGATTCTGTTTAACGATTCGATTCTTTATTCTTTTTAAAAAAAGAGAACACTAAGGTCGCTTAGCTTAGAACTTTGTTTTATATCTTCTCTTTGAACAAGATAGAAATTTAGGAGTAACATGGCCTTACAAACCCAACAGTGAGATCTTAAGAGATCCACAGCCTACGGCTCTTCAATGGGTCACAGGGTCCCCAGGAAAAAAAATTGTAAATGTAAAATAATATAATAAATATAAAGTGTAACATAAATTATTCTGTAGCAATTACACAAGAATATCCAGTAATGTCCCTGCCTACAATTAATCACATTCACTTACCGAAAATCGGGGCCATATGCTGTGGCAAATGGGTGCAAGCCTTTGACCACAAACTTAGTCACTGCTAATATGCTAATATGCACTGTTAGTTGATTATTTACCTGCCGCATTAACGGGAGAGGATGGGCAAACATTACCGCTGCTTCTGGGTTGAGATTCACGAGTCCGGAGCGGAATTAAAAACACGACATTCATTTAAGGTTATCACGTGTTTTGTGAGCAAATGCTTTTGCATATTCGTAGTGTTTCCTCCCTTAAATGAAATATCTACTTTTCAAGTATTGCAAGTCGCCCTGTTGTCATCCGTTCTCGTAAAGTATAAACAAACTTTTGAGCGTTTGAGCCGCTTAGGCGCCGTGTTTCCTGCCAGGTAAATGAAGCTCCGCAACATGGTGACGTCATTCGGGGCGACTGGAATCGATAAGGGAATCGTTTGCAAAAATGGCAAACAATTCCAAGGAATTGAAACAGTGGAAACCGGTTCTCAACAAGAGCCGGTTTTCGATACCCATCCCTACCCCTGATACAGGTCTCCGAGAACAAGTATCCCTCTCTGGACCCACAGTCTCCAGAAAAATGGAATACAAGTTCATTTTTAGATAAAATTAAAATTTAACCTCAAGGCCCAAACACAGTCATTTTAACCTGTTTTCCTACCATCAAAATATTTATAAATACATTACACAGCACATTTCGACACCCAGACTGTTGAATGCTTTTATTTTCAAACTTTTCAATCCAGGAAAGCCAAATGGAAAATACAAAGTATAGATTTTATTTGAACAACAGAGTCTGCGTCTAACTAATCAAAAGGTTTTTAACCCATGAAGCAGTTCAGCAAACATGTAACGCAGCAAAAATACACTAAAGGTAGAAAAGTGTTTTAAATAATTAATTAATGACGGAAGACTCACTCTAGTTTACCTGAGTTAATTTATTTAAATTCAGCAAGAAAGGGAAAAAAATTCACTGTGGTGTGAACATAAACCAAAAAGCCAACAAATGGTGTCCACAACCTGAAAAATGGCGCCATCTTGTGGCCTCTATCTGTCCCCGTAATTCCTTCAAAGCTTTGTGAACAAAACTGTCCCCGCTGACAGTTTTGTTCACCTGCAGAACGTTGAGCGGCTTCAGTCGATGACGTCACACGAGAGTCAGAACGCAAAACTAGCAAGGAAACCTATAACGTTCATCTCTGCATCATTATATTTGGATGTAATTGGTGGAGAAATATCAGTTAACACTTAGCAGCGTTCCTCACAGCATTCACTTGGCTTACTCTACATTTACATCGTGTTTTTAAAAAGCTTGCTAAAACGTTTTCAGACAATTTTAAACGACTTTCGACAGTCTGAAAGTTTTAAACCAGTCAGCTTAAAAGTTGGACAACTGTACCGACCAGTTTCCTTCAGACTGTTTTCATAAATCAAATGGAGACAGGAGACGGAGAGCATAACGACCCCATTCGAAGTAAGAGCGTGATTTCTCTTTTCAGTTTTCAGATGGATTATCTGACAGTTTGTTAGGGTTGCAATTGCAATTCGCCCGATGATCCGCTGGCTGCAAGTCGGTCTTTCACGTGGTGTCTTGACTGAAGAAAGCCTCGTTGTTTTGAGTCAAGTGATTCTTCAAGTGTCGCAAGATGAAATTGACGACAATCTTTCTAACAATGAAGAAGAGGCTGATATTCTTGCAGGAGGAATTGAAATTAATCCACCTCAGGAAGAAGAAGGACCCTGGGAAAATATCATAGCAGAGATCCCAGCAGAAGAAATTGAATTAAACCTGGCCCAGCAAGCAGTAGATCCGATAGTGGGAGAAATGAGATGGTTCTGGGAAGACGAAGGGTCTGATAGTGACAACGAAAGTGTCCCTGAAAATGACAATGATGACAGTGACCCTGATAACAGTGACAATGATGACAGTGACCCTGATAACAGTGACAATGAAGACTCAGACAGTGGACAGGCTGCCCCTGTGTTATTGCCCCCCAGCCCAGTACCGGGGGGTTCCAGGAGGAGACCAAGAGAAGAGGAGGACGATGAAGAGGAAGATGGGAGAGACAGAAAACATTTCAAATGCTGAATTTTGCTGCTGGACACTCAGCATTGCACCCCATCTTCCAATCCCATTGTCCGTCTTGTAACTCCTAAGAGACTGAATCTTGGCTGGCCTCCTCTGACCCACTGATTTAATTCCCTGCCACCAGGGACCTTTTTACCCGTGGCACAATATGATTGTGCATACAAATGGATTAGCTTTTCAATACTACCCAAGAACGAGGACGGCTCACACTGGAGCCGACACTGAACTCATCAGTGTCAATCAAACTCATCAGCAACCAGCTTCAGGTATGTTGCTTTGACTGATCATTATACCTTACAGTGATATCACCTATGATTGTAATAACTTGTTTCAGACTGATTCACTGTTTATTAGAATATAATATACATTCTGTTTCTTTCTCCAGAGGAGCTTGCATCTGATAAAAGCAGCAAGGACAAATCCAGGAAACAAATGGTTAGACGGAAAGAGTGAAAGGGTACACCGTGCACAAAGTTTTGAACCTCATTACAGCGCCAGTTTAAGATGGGGTTTTGGTCCACTGATCTGGTCTGGATTCTGCTGACTTCAATGAAGGGATAGATCCTTGCCATGAAATGCAGGAATGTATTCATAAAATATAGTTTGAGTTAGAGTTAATGGCACCAAATGTGATTTAATAGAATGAATGAAAAACTGATGTGTGTATTAAAAACATTGAATATTAAACTGCAAATCTGTCCTCAGTAGTTTTCCTCTGACACCGATGCATAAACTCTACCGGTCAACTCCGTCCCAGTGGTACCCCAGTGGAATATTGAACCGTTTTGGAGCTGGAGCTGGGCCTTTATATCGAGGTATATTGTGGGAGTAGAAGTGTGTTTCCCTAGATCAGGGGTGTCCAACTCCAGGCCTCAAGGACCGGCACTCGAGGCCTAGAGTTGCCTACACCATCCCTGAGCATCTAGAGCAGGGGTGTCAACACACTTGAGTCAGATGATTAGTTCATTCCCAGGCCTCTGGAGAACTTCAAGACATGTTGGAGAGGTAATTTAGCCATTTGAATCAGCTGTGTTGGATCAAGGACACATCTAAAACCTGCAGGACACCGGCACTCGAGGCCTGGAGTTGCCTATCCTGACATAAACCAAACAGCCAACAAATGGTATCCACTACCTCAGGGGTGCCCAATCCCGGTCCTCGAGAGCTACCATCCTGTAGCTTTTAGATGCATCCCTACCCCAACACAGCTGAATCAAATGGTTTGATTACCTCTTCAGCATGCCATCGTGTTTGGCAAAGGCCTGATAACAAGCCATTCATTTGATTCAGCTGTGTTGGAGTAGGGATGCATCTAAAAGCTGCAGGATAGTAGCTCTCGAGGACTGGGATTGGGCACCCCTGCACTACCTGAACAAACGCGCCATCTTGTGGCCTCTTTCTGTCACTATATCTCCTTCAAAGCTTTGAAGTCTGATTTAGGAAAAAGCCCAATTTTATCTGCTTTGCTTTGGTGTAGAAAGCAATGAAACATTTTCCAAAGTCATGCCCTTTAATTCAGAAAAGCGCATTACAAACATAAAGTTACTAAAAATGTGACTCAGAAAATTCACAAAAAATAGAAACAAACAAACAAAGCCCCAACATAACAATAACAGGATCGCCAAATGTATACTGCAGTTGAAGCACAGTACTGAACACCAATAAATAGTATCAATAAATAAATAGTAACAGCTTAGAATAACAGTGGCAAAACAGATCAAGCAGAAAGGTTCTGTTCTGTTTATTTTAAATCACTACAGTATGAAGCAGAGCTCACATTACCTGGAAGGGCGTTGCAGAAAAGTGGAGCATAAAATTCAAATGTAACTTCTGTATGTTTAGTCTTGACTCTTGGAGCAGAAAGTAAACCTTTTGCAAGTGATCTGAGAACAGTTCAGGGTAGCAGCTATTGTTAAGAGATTGGTGGTTGAAAGAGGAGTTAAAGAAGCCATGTATGTCCACTGTGAGCGACCATTTTTTAATAGAGGCGGTGGTTTACGACACCGTCTGCCATCTATAATCCAGTTTTGATATCCCTTCCCAGACGCCTTAACGCCCACTCACATCCTGGGCCATCTGACCTCAGGAAATCACATGATAGGGTGGGGCTAGGTTTCACAATGAGCTCACCCGAAACCTTGGCTGATTGTGACCTACACCCATTTTCACACCTTGGCTCATGTGATTAGGTAGAGGATCATTAGGGGGTCCATTGTCCCTCTCGGTGGGTTACTCCCACAGATCTTAAATCTGGGACTCTCCACCATTGGACCCTAGAACTGAAGAAGCTTCTCGGATGAGAGGTGAAACGTCTTCGAGGAACTTAAAGAAGTCCAGACGCTTTTCTTTCCAAGCTCCTTAGAGTAAAAAGACAAGCTTCTTATGAATCCTTAGCTTTTTCTTTTAGGAGTCTTTAAAGACACCACTTGAGGTTTTTTTCTCTTTTTAAATCATGCCAAGACATGACCCCTTTAAATCATTATTTAGTGTCAAGATGAAGGTAAGACTGATTTTATAATTAGAACCCCCCCCCCCCCCCCCCCCACACACACACACACACATGTTCCATTTTCTTCATCTCAAACTCTATCTCAGTCCAGTGAGCTCTGACTTCACAGTAAATTAGAATCAGGTTTTAAGTTGTATCTTTATTGAAAACACAGGAAACAAATGCAGCATCTTCCAAAGTAATATTTACAATAATATTAATATTTACCCAGAGTACAGTTGTGTTTATGCATACAAATAGCAAATCGCTAAATATTTATGTTGAACCATATCTGAGTCATCATTATTACCGGAAACATTCCAATATTGTTTCATTGCTTCTTGGAAGAAAAGATTAGACAGAGAGAGACGGTTACATCTGTGCAGCATGTTGTTCAGCGTTTTTTATGCAAGGGGTGTTTGTGGACGTAGACAAAAAGCAGAGATGGGTTAGATGTGTGTGCTCGTGCACTAGCCTGTATGTTTTCTGTAACATAGCTTTCTTAGCTGTGTGTATGATAGAAGAAAAGCAGCAGGTAGACCATCCATGACCAGGAGTTCTTCAGAAGCAGGCTTACAGCTGAGCAGCTGAGAATATTATCTGCCAAAGAAGAAAAGTGGGTTCACACAGACCTCTTAATATTTGTCTTCCCCTCATGCCCACTGCTTCAGATCCACCCATACATGCGCACTTGCCAGTACACTTACCCTTCTGAACAGTGATGTTTTCACCCTGCCCAGATATTTTGCACAGGAAGGTGGTGTTGTCTGAGAGTTTATCTCTGAAGTCGGACAGCGTCATTCTGTAGCCGACGGGCTCCAGCTCCTCCACTCTGCTTTTGTCTTTGAACAAGTTATTTGCTGATTCACCGGACACATTGGTGTTAATGGTCTCCTGCCTGGGTCCGATAGACCACGAGAACTGATAGGTGTTGATTTTATTAGGCTTGGGCTCGATCAGACAGTCTACTCTCAGTTCCTCATCATCTTCCACGCACACGGTCATACGCTTAGATTTTACTGGAATGAGCATCACTGGGACAAAAAACACAAAATTACATACTTTGTGAAGCAGTTTCAAACCTAAGCATTCAAGTGCTTTTTTCCCTCCTCGACAGTAATATTTCCTAAAAATGTTTCTCACCTCCCAACACTCCATATACAAATAGAGACTTAAGCATGTTGAAAAAGTCCCATCCACCTTTAAACAAAAAAAAAGAAGAAAGAGGAAACCTGAGGACAAAGAAAGAAAGAGCAACACATAAATTGTAAACAAGCTTGCAGTGACGCATCAAATTGTATTATGATCTCTGTGGGTTGGGCTCTCTGGGTACATATGAGGTCAGGTTGGGTGAGGTCATAACAATATTTCTAGTATGGATTTTGATTTAAAAAACAAAAACAAAACAAGGTTAAAATGCTCTGTCCTCTGCCTACATCCACAACTTGATCCACCTGTGGCAAAATCTAATGATGATGCAGAATAAAAAGAGGATGACACGGTTCTGGTTTTCCCTTGTTTGTTTAGCTAAACTGTTTCTCATGCCTTTCCAATTACATTGAAACACTTCATATTTATCATTATCACAAGCATTATCATTTTAATCTTAAAGGTTAAAGCCTGTTTATCTCTGCTCGCAGCTTTTGCCTCCTATCATAATCTGGGTATTTCCACAGTCTTGCTCATCTAGTACCATCCAGTGACCCAGTCCTCACATATAGTCCCTGAAGGTGCAGATGAACATCTTCTTGGGGTCTTACCTCCTGCCAAGGCTGAATGATGCAGCAGCTTCTTCCTGCGTGGTCTCGTCTGGCTGTGGAGCTGCAGGAGGTCACCTCAATGTGCTGCACCGCAAAGCCCGACAAGTCTGAGAAGAGATGGAGCAGCACAGAAATGTGGAGGGAGAGTGGGAGGGATGATGGTTGAAGAGAGAGCGCTGATTCGTCTTTCTCCTCTGCAGTGCCTGACGAAGGACATCAGTGGGCAGGCTGTCTATGCATGGAAAGGAAAAACTCAGTCATCATTTTTACCAGCACAGTGTGAGGACAGTGAGTCTCCTCCTCTGGTCATCTCACTTTTCTCGTACATTCTGAGTCCTCTCCTCCTAATTTGTCCTTCATTTTGTTATCTTGTACTCTCTGTCTGATTTACTCTTCTGCAACATTAATGACTTTCAACATGATGAATAATTCTTTTAATGCGTTTTATGTAACAAGAATATGACTATAACCTTACTGTACTGATCAGAGGTATGACACAAATTATTTTGCAGTATAGAGAGAACACACACACACACACACACACACACACACACACACACACAGAGAGGCTAGAAATTTCTAGCACCAGTTACAGTGACTCAGGGTCTCCATCCAGAGGCCAATTCAAGGAATTGCACAGACTGATGCAGATTTTATATAGTGCGCTTCTAACGTGACTGTGCTGGGTTTCCTGTATATGGACTGATATAGAGACTGATTTGTGAAGGGCCCTGCTGGGCACGCTATATTAAATTGCCACAAAGTAGCTACAAAGAAATGTAAAACAACTGATATTAGACACATAATGTCATACAAAACACTGGCAAAACACACAAAACAACAAAGAAAAGAGTAAAAATGATCCAAATGAAACAAAAAGTGATAAAAGTGGGACAAAAAATAGGTGCAAATGACCACAAAGCTACAAAGATTTGTTACAGATGCAGAATAACCGAAGTGAGACAAAAACTGTGATGCAAAATGAGCAGAGATGGAAAGCAATTAAAAGCAAGTAACAAAGTAACTACGAAGACATCAAACTAATATTAGAGTACAAAAATAAGTTTAAAGAGATGTAAAATGATCCCAAGGTTACACAAAACGTGAACAAATACACAATGTGAAACATAACTCTTTAAGTGTGGGTGTCCTCAGTCGTTTACATGTTGGTTCCCATGTTCATTTAATCATCTGTGTACATATCAAATATCAAAAGTACTGTGTAAAAATGACAATATGGAAACCATCTGCATCATCCACAGTCTGATATTCAGAGAGTAAAAACATAAGGAAACTTCTAATCAAACTTCTAATATGAACATTTTTTTTCGATACTTTTTTACTCTCTTCGCCTGTTTTCATGATCACATGGGATTGTGCAGTTCCCAGGCTGTAAGAACACATCTGGACAGGTTGCTTGTTGCTCAGATGATAACACTGGCAGATTATTAAAATTCATACTATAGCTATAGTCCACTTACAGCTGCATGAGCTGAAAGCATTGACCTCACAGGACAGTGCTCCCTCTTTCCCTTAAATTTTCAATTGCATTCTCAGTCTTGCTTCCTTATATGCTGTAATGTTGTAGATTCAATTTCGGGTGCCTTTCTGGAGCTGCCCTCTGCAGCAGTCACCCTGGACATACAGGCAAGGGTTTAATACTTCATTTTGTAATCATTTCACCGTGATGCAGACTCGTTCATACAATTAATGTTATCATTAAATAAAATTTGTTAAAATTAGTTTATGTCATTTTCTATAATGCAGGGATGGGTATTTCAGCATATTCACATATGACAGGAAACTATTGAGTCATTTAGTCTTTCACATTCTCGCCATGAATTACTAGGATTTAAAGCAGTTTATTTTTTGATCTTGTCTGATATAATGCTGTGCAAAACTCTTAAGCCACCCATCATTTATTTATTATTGCACAGTTTTAAAAAACTTCTTGAAGGACATTCAAAGCTTCTTTGGATATTTGGTTCCTTTTGTCTTCTTCTCTGTCAAGATGATCCCACAAACTCTAGGAGTACTTTTGTACATGGATAATTCCACCAATTTTGACATGATATCCAACACTACATCCAGACTCAAACAATGACAGAGTCTCCACTATGCTTTACAGATGGCTGCAGACATTCACTGTTGTACCTCCCTCCTGACCTCCTCAGTAACTGATGATGATTTAAACTGAGAGTTTCAAATTTGGATTAATCACTCAATAAGACCTGCTACCACTGATTTTCAGATAAGTCCTTGTGGAACTTAGCACACCTGTTTTTTCTCCCTGTTTCCCTTCTTTAAGAATGATTTCTTGACAGTTGCCTTAAGATCATTTCTGACGAGGCTTCAGTGAACAGAAAATGGATCTGCTTAAGGTCCAGATGCATCCAATTTGTAAGGACACGTTGCATGTTGAGATGTACCAAGTTTTTGGCTAATAGCTCGTCTAAACTTATTGATGTGAAAATACAATTTTGTGTCTGTTAAACTATGATATCTTGGCATTTTTTTGTAGACTTGACAAAAGAAATGAGAAACAAATGATGTGTTTTTGACAGACAGTTAGTAACAAAATGCATAAAGTTGGTTCTTTGCTAAGTTGCCTGTTATGTGTGGACACAACGCTGGTTCATCCCCTGAGTTAGGTGCTTTTGTATGGTTGAACGATTCATTGTACAGTACACGGACTGGATTAAAATGGGTGAAAAAGAAGAAAGACTTTAGAAGAAGTCTGCCTTCTTAAAATATAAATATATATTTATATACATACAGGAAAATATAAAGTAAAATAAAGAGACAGCACAAATCAGTTGGAACATTTTTTTCCTGCAAAACCTAGGCTCCATTATTATTAACTGATTGCTTAATTCAAAAGGTAGCATACAGTATAGACTACAAATGTAACTGTGGCTGTATCAATGTGTGCGGTTTCAGCTCACTGTTAAAGGAGGGTTGGCAGGGGTAAGTCCCCCCGGACCACAATTGCTGAAGCTCTGCTTCTGTCCTAGCGCTTAATTGCGTCAACTGAGAGTGCTCATTTAAAATAGGATGTACACACTAACAGTTTACGCTGCTCAGCCCTCACACAGTGGCAGATATCTGTCAGGCGGGACTGGGGGTAGGCTCTCTCGGAAATAATCTGCCCACGCGTTAAGCTGCTTTATCCCCGCCAAGCCTCGGTCGGACAGAGACGCCGCAGCTCCGCTCGCAGTCACAGCCTCAATTAGAAGAGGGGGGCAGAGAAAGGAAAAGTGACCAAAGGTGCGGAGCAAGTTTGAGAAATCGTTTTCTTTTTTCAGGATAACTGTGTGAATCAGAAGTGTGCGCTGCTGTTTGCTCGGATACATGACTGGACTCAGACAGACGCTCCTGAAGTCGAACCTACTGCTGTCTGGGAGGCAGGAGGCGTAAAACAAGTTAACAGAGGGAATTTAATAGCCACAGCCAGACGCTGGCAAGGGTGGCATGGGCATGGAAAAGGCTGGAGTGTGGATATTCCTGATAACAGCTTTTTTTAATCCAGGTGAGCTACTCTGCTTTTACAAAAGCCCGTTAATTAATGTTAATGTGATCCCGGTTCTGCTCAACCAGGTGAAAGAAGTGCTGTGTGATCATGCGAATTTTGATGTCGATCCGCTACCTGTATTGCCGACACCAAAACCGATACTTTGAACCTGTAGAGGCAGCTGTAATTTAAGAGATGAATCAGTCAGTTTGCTAATTCTGAACACAATTTAATGACTACTAAATCACTGTGATTTTTACTTTCTACGATAATTAGTTAACAGCATAAAAGCACACATTTCAGGTTCATGTACATCACAGTCAACATAAAAGGGTTCATAAAGTACTGGACTGATCATGCTAATATCAATTCAGTACCAATACTAGCATTGGTTTCGATACTGCCGATTTTTGGATTGATCTGCCCAACTCGAGGTGAAAATCATGATTTCTCCGCTCTATGGCGATCCCAGTGAATGGGATGAAGTCAAAAAAACAAACTCATTTAATATAAACAGGTTAACCCAAAAGATAGAGAACTAACATGATTTTCAGAGCTTTATGATATTTATAAACCCTTTATAAAACAGAGAATTAACACATCTCTGTTGTTTTATTAATGCACTTTTATTTTGGGTTGCCAGGTTGTGGATGGTTATTACTTCTGCTAAATATTAGTGCATTTTTGTATGCGTATACACCAGGTGGATATATTAATACCCATTACCATTAATTCTAGCATCATAAAGAGTTTGCATGTTGCATTAAAGGCAGAAATAATCTAGACATATTTGTTGCACCCCGGATCTTTTTTTCCCCACTGTGATTGACACGTTCACAGCCTGAAACTCCACTCTCATCTGCCCGTTTAAGTCTTTTCATCTGTCAAACCACAATCAGCAGTGATCAACTCCACAGGAAGTTGTACACAATGTCAGCAGGTGCGCTGCTGCAATCACACTAAAAACACAGGTGCCAGCAGAGAAAGTGTGCCACATATAAATGTGTGTATGTGTTTGGATGAACGGAGTAACTCTTGCTTTACTGTAACAGGTGCAGCGGTGTAATCACACTAAGCTAGGGCCAAACATACAGCTGTCATAAGAGTTGTGGTCTTGTAATATTGAAGCAGAGGGTGGGTGGGACCGAGGTATATATATTGCGTAATGGCAAAAGCTATTGTGGCTGCATATGGACGCTGAGCTGCTGTGATTGCTTTTTTCGCTCGTTCAGTGATAAACCCCCCAACTCCTGTGTGAGCTGAGCAGTAGTTTGCCTGTGTGCATACATGTGTTATTAGTGAGTATGAGGCTGGTGCATGTGTGCAGGATTGTCATGCTGAAGGCCAGAGCTGTGGATTAGAGCAGGGAGCAGAAGGGTGTAACAAGTTGATTGCTGCCAAGTCCCAGCCGGCTGACTGTTGCTGCAGTGTATCTGTCTTTTCTCTGGGCTCATGCAGACTCAGAGCACCTCTGCAGGTCTGTCAGATGGTGTAGGATGTCACCAGGCTGATGTGAGTGCTGTCGCCACACTGTCCCCCCCTTTTGGAATATAAAAGTTTGAAATCCGTGTCTGCGGACTGACACAAAAAAAGGCTGAGTGAGACCAACAAATAGACATCCTCATGAATTCTAGCATAATCCACTGTCCACAGCTGGAACACACAGACGCTACCCCACAAAAATAATCCATCACAAACACACAGCCCGTCTGTTCCCTCCAGTTTTTTTTCCTTTCTCTTCTGTGTACCCCTTTCTCATTAGAGTCTGCAAATATTACGGCTCCCCCCCGCCGTCCCCCATTGTCTCTCAAACATTTGCTCTTCCTTCACAGTTATTTTCCTCATTTCTCAGCATCTACCTCCCCCTCTTGGCTCTGTGTTCTCCTTTCATGTCTCAAACACAGATGCAGCAGCCATCATAATCCTTCATGAACTGCCCGCTGAACACCGGCCAAGCGTACTCTCCACGTTCCTGCGCTGCCACAGGGATTACACACTCGCATAGACACAAACATGTGTGGGTGTGTATTACACGCGCACAAACACACGTGCACACAAATTCCAAACAAACACAATGAGAGCTTATAATCGATCTGGGGGGAAATTAAAGAGAAGTTGTTGTTTTTTCATTTCATATTAGACAGAAATGGGCTGGAGCTCACACAGTTTAGTAAATGGAGTAAATGGAGGTCTACAAGTCAGTTTGATGCTGTGCAACCTTTTTGTTGGTGCTGCTGTGTGAATTTACATATAGTGGCATATATCATATCATATATGTTACTGTCAGGCCACCTGTAGTATGCACAAGGCAGGCTTCGGTGTGAGTGTTGTGTGTTTTTGTGCATGAGCACTCTACCTTTTAAAGAGGGCCTCTTTAAAAGTCTCACTATATTAGTTTTTTAATATCTGATTGACTTGAAATTTTGAACTTTTTATAGTAAATTTTGGCATAAAAAATGGACTTAGTGTCAGTCAAACCCCCAAAAAGAGAGAGGGAAATAGTTTGGTTTTCCTCTTTTGCCAGTTTAATCAGTCAAATGATTTTACAATGTGAATATACAATAATAAAAAAGAGACACAAATAGAGTGTATAATCCCCGATCAATCACAGATTTGATGGCCTAAAGATTAAACTGCTAATCTGTCCTCTTCCTCTGTCACATCAGGTCAGTTTTTTTCTTCTGGGTAGCAAAACACTGCAGCTTACTGCAGAAATCTTTATTAACAGAACCACGGCAGGTGATGAGATCAGTCTGAGTTTTTTTTAAACTCTCAGACACATGTTTGTAGTTACTTTATCTCTTTGGTATTGAGTTTGATCTCTGTGAACCAGTCATTCACAGAGATCATTTCATGAGTTAACCATAAGTCAGAAAGTTGTTTAACTGCAATTGAATGTTTAACTTGACCAAAATTGTAAAATAATTTACTGCTACCATAACTACAGATTTATGGCTACTGGTTGCTGCAGAGGTACTTTAAATTTAATGTATTGTCACATTAGGTCATTGTTTTTCATTGGTTTTGTGGTTTCAGACAGACTTTAGGAGTTGTTTTAATTAGAGTTTCAATAATTAGCAATCTCTTTAGGGCTGTATTTTACTGGTTGCTTACAAAAGGTTGGTGGGTCACTTCCAGCCGGAGACACAAATCCCCTTTGGGGTTGTGTCAGGAAGGGCATCCGGTTTAAACTGCTGTCAGATCAAACATGGAGAGCGACCTGTTTGGGCGACCCCTTGTGACAAGGGAACAACGGGGAAAAAAGGCAGCTCTAAAGAAAACAGAGATCAGCATTTTTACAGGAACTTAAAGTAATTACAGCAACAACTTGTACAATAATAAAACTCATGCTTGAACTGTTAATTAAGAGATTGATCGTGATAATACTCTTCCTTTCTTCCTTATTTTTTAAAAGCCTTCTACAACACCTGCAGGCACCTCTATTTTGAATTGTCACACATACAAGAAAATGTTCAAATTAGCCTCTCACGTAATGGCGCAGAAAGATGGGGATATCCACTCAGGATGCGAGGGAAAGGTCCAGCATGGTCTGGCTGCACGTTGCACATTCAAGTGTGAAACAATATTGGTATTGTTTTGTGCTTTTCCCATGCTCTTCTGTTGCCCATGCAGTGCTGTTTATGGAGTATTGCCATGTGGAGCTGTGAGGTCATTTCCCATACTCTAAACAATGGAAGAATGTGAATGGACGCAATAGGAAAGAGGAACGTGGGAGAGATGTAGGGCAAATGAGATATGAGTGTGGTGGGTGTGTGTGTGTGTGTGTGTGTGTGTGTGTGTGTGTGTGTGTGTGTGTGTGTGTGTGTGTGTGTGTGTGTGTCAAGTTGGTCTATCGGTTCTTACCTTAAGCCCATAATGAGCTCAGCTGCTCAGCTCAGTAGGGGGTGCTATCAATGGGAGGTGTGTGTGTTAAAAAAAAATCCCACATAAGTGAAAGTGGGTCACGCCATGGATGAAGTTACAATTACACTTTTCAGTGTTACTCGCCGTGTTGTCTCATATTAACCAGATCTGATTAACAGTGAAAGAAAATTGCCCGGTTAAGTGAACTGCAAGAGCAAATCTTAAGCGGTGGGATAAGCAGCAGGTTAAAACTCACTGCTCGACATCTTTGGGGTTAGAAGCAGGAATAATAGGTACATTAAGCAGATCTGTGGGGTCAGGAACCTTTTCTCTAAAAGGAGTCATTTTCATGCATGGAGCTGCAAACTATATGTCGGTTCGACCCAGTATTTTGAGTTTCTTATGTTTTGGTTTATTTTTGCATTATGGATTAGTTCTTATTCTCTGGTGATACTGTTTTGATTATAATTATATTCTGATTCTTTAGTTATCCGATGATGATGATGTTGATGATGACGATGATGATTATTTCTGGTTTAGGTTTTGTTATCTTGCCCTCATGTTTGGTTTAGGTTGCCTGTGCTTAGTCTTCTCTGCCCGTATGTCCCTCTGTCTGTCCATGACATCATTATGCCTGTTTACGAGTCTGTGTCTCTGTCTGTCGTGTGCTTTATTTTGTAGGTCTGTGTCCTATGTCAGTGCGTTCAGCTTTGTGCTCTCCCTGTCTCGTCAGTGTAATCAGCGTCAGCCGTGTCTCCCAGCTGTTTCCTCTTCGCTTCGTTCACCTCTTGTATTTAGTGTCTGTCTTCCCCTACTCGGTGTCGCGTCGTTAACGTCTGTTCACCCTCGCTTCCTCTGTGTGTTCCGTTTGCCAGCCAGCCAGCCTGCCTACCTGCCTGCCTAGTTATTCTGTTCTTCCAGTTTTGTTAGTGTTTTTCTGTTCTGCTTCTTACCAGCAATAAAGCTGTGTTTTGAGTTACTTCCGCCTCAGTGAGTCCTGCATTTTGGGTCCTCTCTTCCTGCCTGCCTACACACAGACATGACACAGGCTTTTTCATGGCACCACCACCAGTGTATATGCCACAGGTTAACCTACCAGTATGCACAACCTCTTTAATCAAAATTATATTTTTAATGCTAAAATAGAATTACTGGGTAAAACTTTATAATAGTGTCACACCATTAAGTGCTATTAAGGTATTAGCAAGTGCTTTATTCATAATTCGGCTTTCTTAAAAGTCAAGTTTGTGACAGATTTCTAAAATATTTGTTTGTTTTTTTGACAGTTGGTCTAATAAATGTGTTAAGCAGTGTATAGTTAAGGCAAAGACTCCTTGTTATCTTTGGCATGAATAATTTCTTGTCACAGCTACTCGAAATGTGTTTCCGCTGCCACATTCGTTTCCAGTCCTAAATGTATTTAGCATACCTTAGCATAATGACTGGAAACAGGGTGCAAGAGTTTTCCTGGCTTATATAGCTGGCTTCCCAGCCCCTCTGTTTATGTACAGTATATATAGTTATGGTACAGTATATTTCCTGAACTGTCTGGCTCACATAAATGTCACCACACATTTCATTCTTCATGATTTTGCAGGCTTTTTCAAAGTTTTAAGTGTGAGTTTAAAGCGCTAACATATGATTGAGCACACCAAAAGATAAATGCTGTGGCATTAGTGAGTCACTTTAGGATCCTTTTAAATGCCATTTACATATTTGTTTATAATTCTTTAGCCATTAGTGGCATTTTTTTTGCGACAAGCTGTTATTTGTTACTTTTAAAAAGCTTTGACTTGAAGTTGAAGACAAATGCTCCATTGTTACCTTTCTGAGGTGCTATATCATAGAATTACATGAAGTAAATGTACTCCATAACCTGTACTTATTCTTGTCGTGCTGTCAGGCCACAAAAAAAATTAAATAAAAATTAAGGGCTGTCGTAGACACATTCTTAATATTGTCATGATCAAATTCTTGTCAACAGTAAATCAAAGAAACAGCAGTTCTAATAATGATTTTTTTTCATTTACCTAAAAACTGGACAGCCAGTGTTGTATCATAGTGATACAGATATTTCATTCTGCAAACACACAGCTTCTTTATTTCTGATGTTCATCTTCCACCAGCTGTGTTTCAATATGTTGATTACCTTGATTCAATATGTTTTCGGGGAAATAGCTTGCATTCACTGGCAACACTTTTGTTAAAATTGAATAGGAGGTGATGGCTGAAATATTACATATTACCATATTTAGAACAAGAATCATGCTTCAGGTTAATAATTATATATATATATATATATATATATATATATAAAAAGTGAGACTCCAGTTACTGTAAAACCATCCAGATAACTCTTGTCTTGACTAAATGGTTAGTTTAGAGCAGACTCTGAAAATAACTATGCATTACTTCAACCAAAGCAGGTTATAAAGATGAGCTGTCTATATGTACAGTAGTAAATGGGTCATAAATTATGTAATGCAAACGCACTTTAATATCCTGAATGCTGTAATCTGACATTGCTGGCCTTCCCCCCTCCTACAGACCCCCCACAAAAGCACACAATGAATTAATGAAAATGACCTTGCAAAGCGCAGTGAACCCCAGCATTAATACAAAACTTGCTAATATCATAAAACACACAGCTGTGTTTGACCATGGAAAGATTTTGTTCATATTGTGCAGTTGGGTCCTCCTAAGAGATCTGTCCAAGCTCTTGAGTGCATGTTTGCATGCAAATGCACAAAAGCCTATTAAATTCTCTGCGGATTGGTTTCTGTAACGTGACAGGAAAATGACAACAGCCTTTTCTCTGTAAATCTGTGTGATTTTGTGTCCCACAAATCAGTGTTCACAATCAAAATTCAGTCTGGCAACGGCTGAAATTGAACATTTGAATGAGGTACTGATTAAATAGCTAAGAGAGGACGGTGAAATTAGACAGCAAATTACCTTTGCTTTATCAACTGTCTTAGTTCCTGATCGCACTGATTCAGCAAGGTGCTGGAAGATGGCTACACTGAGGTCATAAAGGGATGACATGGTCAGCAACATTACTCAAGCAGGCTGGGGTGTTTAAATGACTCATGTGGTGCTCATTTATGCAAAATTTTTGATGCTAATATCCAGATGTTGCAGATGAGATTGGGATTCATGAGACCAGACAACGTTTTTGTTCTATTATCCAAGTTTTGGTGAGCACACAAGAATTATGGCCTCATTTTCCTGTTCTTAGCTGTTAGGAGTGGCATCCCATGTGGTCTAAAGCTGCTGTAGCCCATCTGCATCAAGGCTTGATGTGCATTCAGGGGTGCTCTTCTGCATACTTTAGTTGTAACAAGTGCTTATTTGAGTTACTGTTGCCTGGTGAGCTCATCACTGGACCCACTTCAGTTTGCCTACCAACCTGACATTGGAGTGGATGATGCCATCATCCACCTCCTACATCGTTCCCTCGCTCACCTGGAGACTGCTGGGAGCACTGTGATTTTGGACTACCTCACCGACCGACCACAGTATGTGAGGACTCAGGGCTGTGTGTCGGACAGGGTCATCTGCAGTACGGGGGCCCCACAGGGAACGGTTCTGGCTCCGTTCCTCTTCACCATCTACACTGCAGATTTCTCCCACAACTCCACCCAGTGCTTCCTGCAGAAGTTCTCTGATGACTCTGCAATAGTCGGCCTCATCATTGATGGGGACGACAAGGAGTACAGAGGACTGACTCAGGACTTTGTGGACTGGTGCCAGCTGAACTACCTCCAGATCAATGCCAGTAAAACCAAGGAGCTGGTGGTAGACTTCCGCAGGCACAAGCATCCTCCACTGCAACCACTGAACATCCAAGGTATGGACATTGAGGCTGTGGACAGCTACAGGTACCTTGGTGTTCATCTGAACAACAAACTGGACTGCACTCATGATTCAGAAGCCCTCTACAGGAAAGGGCAGAGCAGGCTGTACCTGCTGCGGAGACTCAGGTCGTTTGGAGTAGAGGGCCCACTCCTGAAGACCTTCTATGACTCTGTGGTGGCCTCAGCCATCTTCTATGGTGTGGTCTGCTGGGGCGGCAGCATCTCTGCTGGGGACAGGAAGAAACTGAACAGGCTGATCCGAAGGGCCAGCTCTGTTCTAGGATGCCCTCTGGACCCAGTGGAGGTGGTGAGTGACAGGAGAATGGCGGCTAAGCTGTCATCCCTGTTGGACGACATCTCCCACCCCATGCAGGAGACTCTGACAGCACTGAGCAGCTACTTCAGTGGGAGACTGTGGCACCCACGGTGTGGGACGGAGAGATTTCGCAGGTCTTTCCTCCCCACTGCTGTCAGACTCCACAACAAAGACTTTTTCAGCTGATCAAACCCTCACACGTGCAATAAGACTGCTATATGTGCAATTCTTGTACAATTCTTCTTCTGACGAAGTTGTACTTTTGTATTTTCTTACTCAGTTGTATATAGCATTTGTATTTCTATTTTATTCTATTGTATATATTATTCTATTCTATTCTATTTTATTCTATTGTATATAGTATTTTATTGCATTCCAGTGTTTTCTAATTTCTGCTACATAACTTTGCACTTTTGCTGTAACAAAACAAATTTCCCACCTGTGGGACTAATAAAGGTCATCTTATCTTATCTTTCTATCACCTCAAGTTAGTCTGGCTACTCTCCTGACCCATCTGACCTCTGACATCAACAACGCCTTTTCCCACTAGATATTTTCTTTTTTCTAGACCATTCTCTATAATCCTTAGAGATGGTGGCGTGGGAAAATCCCAATATATTTTTGAAATACTTAGACCAATCAAATTTCATTCCCATTCTGATGCTCGATTTGAACTTCGGGTGGTCTTAATCATACGTCAGTGTATTTAACTGCTGCAATTTCATTGGCTGTTAGATATTTGAGTTAACAAGCAGTACATAATAAAGTGACTTTTGTGTGCCACTAGGTGACAGTTGTTGTGAATTAGCATTAAATAAATAGAACAGAATTATTGAATTATTGCCCTTAATGTTACCATTTGATTTGCCAGAAACCAGATGTAGTAGAGATGCTACTATCTATTCTTTAATTACAAATTCTCCCCTTTGTATTGCATAATCATCTGTTAGACGAACAGGTGTGCCTAACAAAATCCAGTGAGTGCCTGTGGGATTGTAGCTGCTCAGTTTGTCTCCTTCGTTGTATTTTCTTGTTCATGATGCTCCAAATGTTTTCACTGGATGACAGTGAGCCAACAAACAACCATGTTCCTCCATACCATCGCGTTTGCTGGCTTTTGAACTGTGAGCCGTTAAAGAGTCTGTGCAGTGATTTCCATTGCAGACTCTGGTGATCTCTGGATTTTCTGAGTCCTTTGATGATTTTATGCACAGTAAAATGAAATTCCCAAACCAGCTCTGAAGTTATGTTGAGAAATGCTATTCATCAGTCGTTGAAGCATTTGGTCGCAAACTCTTACCCAGAGTGGTAGAAACGCCTCCCCATCTTTACTTCAGAAAGACTCAGCTTCGCTCAGCTCTGATATTTTTTAGTCTTGTTACACACTTTATCATGCAACAGACTGGCGACCTGTCCAGGGTGTACCCTGTCTCTTGCCCTACGACAGCTGGGATAGGCTCCAGCGCCCCCAGCATCCCTGAAAAGGATAAGTGGAAGCGAATAGATGGATAATGTAACAGCCTATGAAAAAACAAACAAACTGTGAGGTTTATACCAGCAACTTTTTCTATATCCCATTTTTTAAAAATCAGTCCTTAGTATGTGCTTTTCAAAACCCAACAAATTCAGTTGCAGCATTTTAATACATATGAAGATATGTCCAACAAATTATAGGGGTTAAAAGTTTTGCAAATCAGTTTTCTGGTTATCTTGGTCTTAGGCCTTAAATCTGAGCCCTTGCAATTTTGCTTTGCTGGAGATTTTCAGTGCTAAGTGAGTGATTTCCCATGATGCTTAAAGTTCAGAGAGTGGTAAAACTATTTGAAAAGATTCTTAACAGTCCTGATTGAGGCAATTTAGTTTTGAACAATGCTCTGGAGTTCACTTTATGTTGGTAATGAACTGTGTCTACATCAGCAAGATCTCTGGAATTAAATTAGAGATACAGCTGTGTGTTGTTAGCACAGCAATGATAAAGCATGTAACAAGACAGTGCAGTCCAGGAGTAGTAACGCAGCAAATATCACCGGAGCACTATTCGAGCCCTCGGGAGAACCACAAAGCTGTATTCAGTCCTATCAGTTAGTATCTTTATCATAAACCCACTCTACTTCCTAATTCACAGCCACCTCTTTAATCATAAACAGACAGTTGAAATTAAACCTCAGTTCTACTACTTCAATAGATCCAAATGCACACACTCTGAGACTGGCAAGAATAGAACAAACAGAAAGTAAGATTTTAATAAAACAATGATAGGAACTTACAAGCAAATACGAAAGTTATTAGATCCTATTCTGCGCTGCTCCCTTATTCAAAAGCTGGTAAATATGCAGCTGATAGCGCTGCATATTTATTTTGGATTTTTACACTGCACGCCTATTTTTGCATGCCTGGGGATGTTTCACTTATTAGGTGAATTTGTAAATGGTTATTCTTAAGGAGTCACCAAGCTAAGCTGATAATACGTCCAAAGTAAATAAGGAAACCAAAACTAACTAGACTAAGATAACCAAAGGCAGGGAACTGATGAAGATAGATTTTATTTAAAGTTCTAATTATTTTTCTAATGATACTACTCAAAGTGCTTTAGACTACAAGTCCATAACCATATATTCATACAGTACTGTATACACTCCAAGAACTGATTTATTAATTAATTTATTTTCTATGGTAAAAAGTAAACTAAAGCATCTAATGGGCTCTATTCATAACATGAAAATAATGGCCTGCAGAATGAAATATGGCACCTCGTGATCTTGTTTGTTTTCTTCTTCTTTTAATTATTTCAAACACGGAAAGCCCTCCATGTGCAAATTATGTCTACGGTGTCTAATGTACAATGATGGTTTGGTTAGTTAGTAAGTTCCACTAACTAACTTGTACTTGTGTATGTGGTGGGTGTGGCTCTGTGTTGGATTTGTTGAAGGAGATCAGTAAGTCAGTGGGAAAAGTAACAAATCACGCTTATTTTTATCTCTCTCTAATCCACAACCTTCGACCTCAGCTGACCCGTTACGCTGCTGAAATCACCTCTCACAGCTCAGCTCACTTTATGAGCTCAGCATATTTTCTGAGTGTGAACAACTTAAAGCACACCAGTCTAACGCTGTCAGCGTGTATGTTTGTGTGTTTGTTCATGGGAGTGTTTGTGTGTCTTTAACCTCTTCTGCTTCTCCTCTAGGAATAAATGGACAGACTGTGGAAATGGATGATGGGAAGTCAGGGTATGTTGGCTCAAGGGTGGATCTGCTGTGCCGGTTCATTAACAGCTCTCCGCCTGTCAAAATCTCCCAGGTATTAATTGCTCACCTAAATGAATGTACTATGCCAAGTGTATATGGTCCAAAACGTACTAAATCACAAAAACACAGTATATCTGGTCCAGGGGGTGCCTCATTTGTCACCCTCCCATCAAGGATGGCAGATGGCTGCCTCTACTTGGGCCTGGTTCTACTGCAGGTTTCTTCCGGTGAAAAGCTACTTTTTCCTTCCAGCTGTCACTAAATGCTTACTCAGTGTTGATCGTCTGGTTGTTAGCGTTTTCCTTCTATTATTGGAGGGTGTTTACCTTCCAAATAGAGCACCTTTAAATGACTATTAAATGACTATTATTGGCAGTCTTCAAAATTGAATTAAAGACTTTGACAGGTGGGATTGGCTCCAGTCCCCCCTGTGACACTAAAAATGGATCGATAAATGGATGGATGGATATAACAGACAAATAATAATTATCACTGAGATGACAAAACCACAACTATATTTGCAAAACTAAGGCTAAAAGTAGAGTTAGCAGAGGTATAATAAACTCTTAAAATAAGGTTTTTAGAAACAGCCTCTTAAACATTTTAGTAAATGGGACACAAATCCAGTAAAACCTGGAGTAATTCGCCTTTGCATGCAAGCGTGGTGGATATAATAATAATAGTAAACCTCGATCTATTTTCTAAACCGGTTATCCAACCAGGGTCATGAGAGGCTGGAGTCTATTCCAGCTGACATTAAGCAAGCACCAAAGTAACACCCTCGTCAGCCACTTACTCTCACATCCTCACCTATAGCTAATTTAAACTCACCAGTACAAGTATTTATTACGACACAGAACAGGTTCTTACATGGATTTCTCAGTGGTGGTTTTCACAAATAGTAGAAATGCACTAACATTTAACAATAAGATAAGATGTCAGTTTTGTAAACTGCTTTTTATCCTTACAACATTGTCTCTGTAGTAAGAAGTCAATCTAAATCTGTATTTGAAATCTGTATTTGGTTGAATAAAACAAATAAATAAACACTGCTAAATGCAGTCTGTTCCATAGGTATTTGGAAAGTGGTGGAGTTTTCACAACTTTCCGTCTCTTCTCCATCATAGTTATATTTAAATGAATAAGTCAAGATGCATTTGAGGTACAGTTAAGAATTACAGACATTTTTTTAACCCCACGTTCAAAGTTAACTGAGCAAACTGTCATAATTACGCTCATGGATTTTTGTAATCAAGGCAGCACGGTGGCACGGTGGTTAGCACTGTTGCCGCACAGCAAGAAGGTCCTGAGTTCAATTCCACCATCAGGCCGGGGTCTTTCTGTGTAGAGTTTGCATGTTCTCCCCGTGTTTGCGCGGCTTCCTCCCACCGTCCAAAGACATGCAGCTTGTGGGGATAGGTTAATTGGATAATCCAAATTGCCACTAGGTGGGAGTGTGAATGGTTGTCTGTCCCTATGTGTTAGCCCTGCGACAGACTGGCGACCTGTCCAGGATGTACCCCGCCTTTTGCCCTATGACAGCTGGGATAGGCTCCAGTGCCCCCCGTGACCCTGAAAAGGATAAGCGGATGGATGGATGGATTTTTGTAATCACGTGAAGGTAAATCATTTGCAGCCCATGACTGAAACCAAATGCTGATTTTCTTCCTCTGAGATGCTTTATCAGGTTGCTGCTTGTTTATGTGTATTTCTAAATTCAGTTTTATTGCTAGTAAGTGACAGACATGCTTAGTGGAGCGTATCTTGGTTAAAAACAATATATCTTTTCTCCCATATGGAAAAGATATATATAAATCTTATAAAGTTTTTATCTGTCTTGTATGAAACTTGTATGAAAAGCATACAAGAGTGAAAACACATATAAGATCCCTTGAAAAATTATATAATGAAACTTGTATGTTTTGTATACTTACTAAAAAATATATGAAAGTAATGAGAAAGTGGCCACTTTCATGAGTAAATCATGTAAGCCTTAAATGATTTATATATGATTTACTCATGAAAGTGGCCACTTTCATGAGTAAATCATGTAAGCCTTAAATGATTTATATATGATTTGCTCATGAAAGTGGCCACTTTCATGAGCAAATCATATATGTTTTTACTATTTCTTTTCCATATGGGCTAATTGGCTCAGTCATTTTGGGGTCATTATCTTTTTGCACTGCATTTGATTAAATCAGAAAGTGTCATTTCGAAATTCATCCTGCTACTTCTGCCAGCAGTCACATTATAAATAAACACCAGTGAAGCTGTCCGTTTGGCAGCCATACCTGCCCACAACCTCACACACTGACCTAGCAGGTGTGTGAGAATCTCGTGTGCTTCGGATAATGAGCTCTTTCTTTCCTTCTCCCTGCTTTTCTTTTCCCATTATTCTGGTTAAAGCCAGTCTTAGTTTAATCTGTCCAATGAGCGTTGCAGACATCCTGAAAGGTGACTCTAGTTCATAGAGTTTGACTGTAATAAGCATACCACCTTGAGATTGTTCTTGACTTTGTAATAAACAGGAAAACAACTCTACAGTCATCCAGGTCACTTGTGTTCCTGTTTGGTGTTACTGAATTGGCCAGTGTCTTTCAAATAGCTAATTTTAGACACTTCTTAAGTTTCTCTCCTGTCTTTTGTCTTTCCTGCCTAATTTCACCCCATTAGCATCTCTTTGGACCTCATATTGAGAGCATATTGAAATTAACTTCAGACCTTTAGTCTCCTGAATTTATTAGTACTTCTTAGTAGGGCTGGGAGTTGTTTAAAAATATCGATATATTTTTATACAAGATAAGATGTGACAATATCCTTTATATCGATATAGTCTATGTTACGTTATAATTATAGTTGTGGAGCCACAAGTTTGCCTCTCTTTCGTCAACTTTTGTCTTTACGCAACGTTACTCGGCCTCGCCTCTCCTTCACTGAACACAAATCCCCCTCCTTCCCCATCGCTTCACCTGCAGGCAGCGACAAAATGGACACGGCAAATCTCCGTTTGGAGATCCTTAAAAAATGCATCCACCTTGGTCCCTAATGGACATAAATGTCCATTCCCCAAAAAGTGCAATAAAAATATTATGTATTAATATTTTTTTCCACTTTAAATTGGTCAGTCTTTTAAAACTACTTCTCCCTGAAATATTCATATAAAGTTTTAATTATATTTTCGTTGTTTTAACCCTTTAAATCCCAGTTGTATTACATGAGCGCCCTGTTTTTTTAGCCCCAAAAAACAAAAAAACTAAATATTTTCCAAAAAAAACATTTGAAGTAATATTTGATTGTTATTATAATTAGGCCTTTAGATGGGTCAAAGATTGGCACCAAAATTCATTTTGACCTGCCATTATTTTTTTTGCAGGAGCACATTAAAAAATGCATGCCTAAGGACAATTCCCCAAAAAGTGCAATAAAAATATTAAATATTAATTTTTTTTTTCACTTTAAATTGGTCAGTCTTTTAAAACTACTTCTCCCTGAAATATTCATATAAAGTTTTAATTATATTTTCGTTGTTTTAACCCTTTAAATTACAAAAAAACTAAAAAAAAAAACTAAAAAACTAAATATTTTCCCAAAAAACATTTGAAGTAATATTTGATTGTTATTATAATTAGGCCTTTAGATGGTCCAAAGATTGGCACCAAAATTAATTTCGATCTACTTTTAATTTTTTTTCCCGGAGCCCAAAACGGTCTCCAGGCGGTCAATGCTGCTCTTCTAGGCCGAAAATAGTGCTTCTTCCCGGGGTAAGTCGCGACGAAGAACCGGGGCATGTTGCGTGGGACTCCTTTCTCCAGCAGACACGTGCGATACCACGTGACAACAAATACGTCATTTCCTGTTGACTAAAAAAAAAATGCACCCTCTCATGGTCCTAGGGACCAAAAAATGGTCCCGCCCGATCAGCGGGCGAAGCCGCTGCTGCACGCCGGAGATGAGGCTTCATTTCCGGCAGGTCTGTCCAAGCAGCCCGCTGTTTTCCAGCAGAGGTCAAATGTGAAGCAAGGGCGCCACCCGGTGGACAAATAAAAAAATTACAACTCTAAGGCCTGTAGTCCAAAACGAAACCTAAGCTGGAAACCTGACGATCCCTTTGACCGTAATTTTTCTGGCGTGAAAAATAGCGTTTATAATGGGTTTCAATGTGGACATTTTTGTCCAAAGGGACTAAGGTGGATGCATTTCTGTAGCTTAGCCATTTTAGGCTAATTCAATGAATTTACACCACAATTATAAAATATAATTAAAAAGAAAATTCTTTGACAAATTTGGCTATATTCCACTCAACACAGTGAAAATGGTTTAAAATTAAAAATGCAAAAAACAATAAATGTCCCTAAGGACCTCTGAGGGTTTTAACGAGTTACTGCGCATCGCTCCGTGCGTGGGGCTGGACGGCGTCAACGTGTTAACGAGCTAACCACGCTAACGCCATGAAGCCCACAGGGGCTGCACGGCCTAAAATCCTTTCATTCTCTTTAAAAGTTGACAGTGCGCCTTTTGTATGAATTCTGGTTGTGCTTGATGACCGCGAACCGATTTTATGTGGTACACAGCGCTCAGCAATCTGTCAAAAAATGTTTTAGTACGACTTTGGTAAGCTACGGAGCTGCACCGCTTGATGGATTGTCGGAGCATTATGGCTACCGAGGAGCCTCGCGTAGTAATACGAACTAGTGATGTGCGGATCGATCCTGAAATATCGATTCCTCCGATACCAGTTCTAGAATCGATTCTCACATTAAAATATCGATATTTTAGTAATTTAGGGTAAATTTGTAGTTTACCATTAACATGAACACAGTGGAAAGTAACTATATCATTCAGATTGTCTACATTCGAAGGAACTACTTCCTCTTCCACCTTTCATAGTCATGTGCAAAATACGGGTGCATAAATGTCTGCAGCCCCTTGGCGTGCGCACTCACAACAATGGCTGAGCGTAATTGGAGTCATGTGCGGACTATTTTACCTCCACAAACAGCTGAGCTGGTTTGCGATACATGTGGCAAAAAAGTGAGGTGTTGTGGCAACACCACTAACCTTGTCAAACACCTCAGAGTAAATCATATCACAGAATATGACAAGCGTATGTTGAGGCGAACTGAAGAGGAGGAGAGGGACAGGTGCTGCTAGGGCGAGACAGACGTCTCTCATGGAGTCCTTTAGTGCTGCAGGCAGGCAAGGTGTTCAAATAGCGCATAACTTCAGTTTTTTTATTTCTATATGATTAACTCTGCATTATTAAGTGATAAGAACAAGTAATCTGTTGTCCTTTAATCATTATGACACTTAAATTTGAGATACAGTAAATAAAATAAGTTTTTGTACAAAGTATCGGTATCGGATCAGTATCGTCGATACCACCCTGAATTCTACTTCGTATCGGATCGGAAAGGAAATCAGTGGTATTGCACATCACTAATACGTACTCTGCTTCAACGTAATATTACCGTATTGTGTGTGTATAAGGACCATAAATGGCACCTGTTAAGAGACATGCTTAGGAAGCGGATTTCAAACTCCAGGCTGTCAGTCATGCAGTAGAAGTTGGGAACAGAGCAGCTGTGAAATCTGTCTCTTTGTTATTATGCTCAGCGTCTTTTAGTTTATATTTTGACTGCACAATTGTGAGCTCTTTGTTATACACAAAACCAACATAGTTTTCTTTTATTTATGGAGCCTTATTATTTAATAAATGCTCACAATTTATTTTTGAGTAATTCTTTTCATGCACATCTATGCTGTATGTTAATAAAAGTGCCCGTGTGACATCTGGGACACAGCTTTGACTAAGAACTCTCTTTTTGTTCTTACTTTATGGCTTTAAAAAAATATCAAGATATGAATTTTGGGTCATATCGCCCAGCCCTACTTCTTACCGCTAAGTTGTTCAGTGGGTGTTGTTCCTGAAAAGATGGGGCACTATGTAAAATGGGTTTAGTTAACAGTTAATGTAATGTTATTGAATATTTTGATCACATCCTGATTATTTGGATCCAGATTATTAACTGGATTTTGGACCTCCTAACAGACTGACCACGTGGTGAGGATGGGGAGCAGAGTCTCCTCTGAGCTAACAATCAGCACAGGATCACCACAGGGCTGTTGTCTCAGCACTAAACTCTTCACAACACTGTCATCATCAAGTACGCTAATGGCATCACCATCCTCGGGCTCATAAAAGGTGGGGGATGAGTCTGCATATAGGGACTTGGTTAAAAACAATGTCTACAGAGAGGAGAATAACCTCCTCCTCCTTAACATAAAAAAAACATCAAATAATTGCAGACTTCAGAAAACACCCCCCGCTTCTATAGCCATCAATAGGACTGAGGTAATGAGAGCCGACAGCCACAAGTTCTTTGGTTTTCATGTGACATTGACTATGACTGTAAACATCACAGCAACAGTGAAAAAGCTCCAGCAGCAGCAGCTTTATTTCATCATGCTGCTCAGGAAGGCAGAAGTGAGCATTCATGCCCTCACTCAAGCTTACAGAGAACTGATGGACAGCATCCTGACTCCTGGCATTACTGTCTGGTACAGAAACACCACCCAGGCCGAGAGGAAGGCTCTCCAGAGAGTCATAAAGACTGCAGAGGGATTATAAGGCTTCATCTTCCATCAATGAAACAAACCACTGTAAGATAAGAGCACTTCATATCATCAGAGACATCCCCATCCTTAATAACAATAAAAAAACAATCAGCACACAGCCTGAGACGCAGCACAGCAGACACAGCACACTTCCACTACAGCTTCGCTCCTGCCACAATCAGAATGATGGCAAGAAACAAAATAAGGACTGACTAAAATACACACAAGTGTAATAAACATTTCCATAGCATGCAATATGTTTTCATACTATAGTTATTTAAGTGTTTATAGTAATTTACAGTGACTTGCTGTTCCTTAAACTTGGAATAACTTGAAATATTGCCCCTTAATTGATCTTTGTTTTATTTAGCTTTGACTCTAATCGCTGCTCAATGTCTCTAGTATGTGGCAAATAAAGATTTTTTAATCTATCTTTTCTGATTTGATTTAATTTTAAATACGTTATGATGTACAGGGATACAATTACAAAACTTGTGCCACTGTCTAAAAAATTATGGGCCTGACCCAAGTGGGATAAACTCATTTCCTACAATAGGAATGTTGCCTCAAATCATATTTGTTGTGTGACATCTGTGGCTCATCTAAGATCTTTCAAACTTGAGCAGTATGATGTTCTCCGTCATGTCAGGCATCTTTTCTCCATCGTGAATCATCCTTCTTTCTTTAGGTAACATGGCAGAAACTGGTGAACGGCACAAAGCAGAACGTGGCAATAGCAAATCCATCCCTGGGTGTGTCTGTGGCCCCGCCCTACAGGGACCGCGTTACCTTCAAGAACGCAGCGGTGAGGCGACGAACTCCCACTCTTGAAGACACCACCATCACTTTCTCTTCACTTCGCCTCTCTGATGAGGCCACCTACATCTGCGAATACACCACCTTCCCCGCAGGAAACCGAGAGAACACAGTGAACCTGACTGTCTACGGTAAGGCAGACCTTTGATGGATGATCTGTCGGTGTAGCACAGGTGGATTGCCATCCTCCATCCTTGACAGGAGATGCTGGACGTAAAATTGTTAGAGTTATGATAAGCATAAAAGGTTCAGGACTTTAGAAACTGTAGACTCATGAACAAAAACTTGTAACGTGAGGTCCATATTCAAATGCATCTACTCCTCATATTTCTCTAATTTTAACAGACAACATCAATCGCTGTCATCATGTATCTGCCAGCAGGAAAACCAATATGAATGTCAGAGATGATGTGTTTGGTTATTTGAATATTTAGAGTGCCAGTGTATTGCTCTCTTAAAAATATCAACAGTCCCACCGTCCTTTAAGCTGCTTATTACAGAGTTTTTTGATTATCTGAACACTCACAGTCAGACATGCCAGGACATTTGAAGACATCATATTCAAATCAAGAAACAACCCAACTATTTCATAATTTTGTTTGGCCTAAATAAAATTAAAAAAAAGTATCATCAGTGCACCGTTTAAAAAAAAAAAATCCTGTTTTACTAGGCGGTTCTTTATTCATCTGTAACAAGTTTAGTTTTTTTCAAGGTCGAGAATGCACTGTCGCACTCATTTCTTCATTCATATAACAGAAGTTTTCTTGATTGATTTTGTTACTTTCCTAAATATACAGTGTAAACCAGCTTTCAGGTGACTGCTGTCGATACGCTATATGAACGAAAGCTTTCGCTTAATCGTTAAATTCAGGTGTTTTCATCCATACACTTAGCCTCTGCAAACATTTGTGAAAGAATCGGTTGTTCTTAAGGTGTTAAGGAAACACAGCAACTCTGGAAAAAAAGAGCCAGACCACGTAAAGCAGGGGTGTCGAACTCCAGGCCTCGAGGGCCGGTGTCCTGCAGGTTTTAGATCTCACCCTGGGTCAACACACCTGAATCAAATGATTACTTCATTCATTAGCAGGCATCTGGAGAACTTCAAGACATGTTGAGGAGGTCATTTAGCCATTTGAATCAGCTGTGTTGGATCAAGGACACATCTAAAACCTGCAGGACACCGGCCCTCGAGGCCTGGAGTTTGACACCTGTGACGTAAAGAATCACAAGTCGCTGAGTATTGAGCTCCATAGTGCATAAAAGTTGCTGACTCAGTAACTCCAGAGCTCCAAACCTCCTCTTACATTGACATCAGCACAAAAACTGTGTGCTGGGAGCTTCATGGCTCCTGTACATGTAACGTGTGGCCCGGTACTTTTGTCTATACAGTTTATATAAGGTCAAAGCCATAGTTTTACTTATCAGCACTTTCATCAAACATTGTGTTGTATTACATTTTCACAGTTCGCCCAACAACTCAGATGAGTCTGTCCACACCAACACTGGTGGCTCGTTCATCCAACCTAAAAACTCCAGTGGCTACCTGCGTCTCTTCCAATGGAAAGCCACCCGGTACAATCAGGTGTGTGGGAATTCACTTTTCCTTTTCACAGCGTGCTGTCCTCTGATTAAGGTTTGCCTTTGTCATCTTCAGATAATGGTAAATAGCCTGTATTTATATAGCGCTTTACTAGTCCCTAAGGACCCCAAAGCGCTTTACATATCCAGTCATCCACCCATTCACACACACATTCGCACACTGGTGATGGCAAGCTACATTGTAGCCACAGCCACCCTGGGGCGCACTGACAGAGGCGAGGCTGCCGGACACTGGCGCCACCGGGCCCTCTGACCACCACCAGTAGGCAACGGGTGAAGTGTCTTGCCCAAGGACACAACGACCGAGACTGTCCAAGCCGGGGCTCAAACCGGCAACCTTCCGATTGCAAGGCGAACTCCCAACTCTTGAGCCACGATCGCCCCAGATAATGAGAGTGTTACTGCTAAATCTGTCTCATCTCCATGCTTTCCTCTTTTTAAAAACTTCTACTTTTTGTCCACTAAAATAAACATTTAGGTTACATTTACTGCATACACATGTATTTGTGCATCTCCATTAAGTCCTCACTGATGTGAGCAGGTGGGAGACCAGGGTACCTGGAGAAGTGACCACCCGAGAGTACAGGAACTCAGACGGGACATTCACGGTTCAGAGCGACTACATTTTGGTGCCCAGCAAAGAAACGCACAAAGAGACACTCACCTGCGTCACCACCTACAACGAGGAAGTCTACACTGACAGCGTCACCCTCGATATTCAGTGTAGGCCTCTTTTAAACCTAACAACCACATGACAGTACAGGCACTGAGAGCTTTTGTTGTGATAGTATTGCCAGCTAAATGTTTGTGCATGTGTGCGACAGATGAGCCAGATGTTTTAGTGGATGGGTTTGATGGAAACTGGTACCTGAACCGAGACAATGTTCAGCTGAGCTGCATAGCTGATGCCAACCCGGCCGTCTCTCTGTATCAGTGGAGAGTGTGAGTATAGCTCTAACATTTATTTTCTTACTTTCAGCACTCATGCAGCAGAGAGCAGATCATTTTCACTGGCTTCACCAGCGTGGTGTCTGAGTGTGATTCCAGCTTCTGCTTATGCATTATATTAAACTGCCATTTGACTGATTAATAGTCACAAACACCATGTAAACTCTTTATACTATTGACCAAATTACAATAGTGTCAATTTAATTCAGTTTAGCTCATTTTTATGCCATCTTGGGTGTAATGGCCGACCTAACAGCTCATTCAAGAGCTATATTTTTATTTGTCACAGAAACCCTGTCCCACAGCGATGTAAGCAGGCTTTTATATAAAGAACCAGTTCAAATAATATAGACTGAATGTAACTTTTAAACTCTTGCGAGCCCTGAAGTGAGGTTCCCTCTTGGTTTTATTTCTTTCCCTTTTAGCTTCCTACGATAAAAGCATTCTTTCTTCCTTTTCTGGGGAGAGTTTACGTAGTGGTCTCTGTTGTCCTACTAGTCACCGTTTTAGCTCCAGATAGCTCCAGGAGAAACCTGTTTTGATTCAACAAGTCTTCATTTTCCTGGGAGATTTCATATCCAGTGGCAAATAGTGGTAGTGAGGCTTATAAGAACAGAAGGTGTTTTTATAATTTAGCTTCCACATAGGGAGATCAGAATCCGCTTCATAATTAAAAAGTTAAAGCCTAACAGCTGCTGCTGAGTGTCTAAGAAACATTGTAATATCTGGTCGTAGTTTATCAGTTACACAGGAGTCTATTATTCCTAACGGCTTTATATATTTTTGTAGCTTCTGTTTTGTGGTGTACTCCTGGGTTTGTAAACTTTGATTTCACACCACTGTGTACTGTTCAGGATTAATGGCACCATCCCGAGCAATGCTGAGATCCGAGACAACGTCCTTACCTTTAAAGGGCCGGTCACATATGACCTGCAGGGAATCTACGTGTGCGATGCAACGAACAGCATCGGGACAAGATCGGGCTCCGTGGAGGTCAGCGTTTTAGGTAAGATTACATGAATTTGTCTGAAATTCAACATTACTACTTCTGATATTGTTAATGCTATTAATAATAGTAATATATAACACTCCTTCAGAAACAAGGTTTTGCTTACTGCTTTACACTCAAATTTTCCGTGCTGCACAGTTTTTGGAGCTTTTCCTTAAAAGTGTGTTGTTGGGTTTTTTTTTCTGCAGAAAAACCATTACCGCAGATCGCAACGAGTGATGTCATCAGCGTAATCGCCTTATTATTGGCTGCTGGAGTGCTCCTGGGCATTACTATCACAGTCCTGGTGCTTAAAATAAGAAGTAGAAAGTACGACGCCTCGTACGTAAACAGCTCTCCATCTTTTTGCTTCACACGTGCCTGTTTTTTACGACACAGTTTAAAACCTTTAATACATCACTTATTTTGTTTTCTGCTTGATCAGTGACTCTCCATCCAGAAAATTGTCCCAGCCAATAAGAAAAAGGCCAGCAGATGACGTCCAGGTAACGTTTGCACTGAGTGGAATTTAGATAGCACATATTTAAAAAGTTTGTAAAATGTCCACAGGGATTTGGCTAATCCACTAATAAAATAGAAATAAAAATAAAATTGTTCCGGGCCACTACTGAGAGGACAGAAACTTCAGTGAGGACTTTTATGTCGTAAAGTATGTACCTATAGTTCAGGATTTGTACTAGCTTAGATACAATTACCCCTTATTTCTTCATGTTTTCCTTCCAAGAAGACAGACTTGTTTTTTTAAGTAAGTAAGTAAGTAAGTAAGTAAGTAAACTTTATTTATTAAGCGCTTTTCACAGACAGACAATCACAAAGCGCTGTACACAAATATTAAAATAAACAATAAATTCAATAGACATTATATACAATGTAAAAGATCAAATGTAAAAAATGTAAAAAATATAAAATATGTAGATCAACAAAAGGCTTGTTTGAACAGAAGAGTTTTTAACTGTTTTTTAAAAGAATCCACAGAGTCAAGCAAACGTAATTGTAGTGGTAAACTGTTCCACAGCCAGTGGGCTTGAGCAAGTTTTCCAGGTTCATAAAGGCCTTTTAAAGCTTTTCTTTGCTGCTTTTTCCACTGTTCATGACCATTTTTAGAGGAATTATTTGTTTGTTTGTTAAACCACTTAACACCGACTGAGTCATTCAAGCTTAAAAAAAGTCACTTAACTCAAGGGATAAACCAGTGTTGAGTGTACACACTGGTTCAAAAGAAAGAACCAATTTTAAATTGTACTGTTAGACACTTTATTACCAGCAGCCCCCCCTCAATTTAGTTATTTGAATGTCAACCTTAACACAGTTTGACAGGCATAAAATAGTAATTTGGCATCTAGATGATCCCCAAATAGGTTTTAGCCAAAAACTTTGATTGGTGTGCAGTATGTTCTCAGGAAATTTCAAGTAACTGGACAAGTGGAAGACAACAGAAGACCTGAAAACTATTTACAGCAGATAAACAGTATCTGACGCCGCTTTCTTAAGAAACAGGAAGAAAAATCCAGCAAAAACATGACACAGGAGCTGGGAGATGCATCTGGCCCCTCTCTTGAATAGTTTTCTGTTCACTGACGCCTCATCAGGATTGGTCTCAGTGGAAGTGTGGATGTTAAGAAGCTATTCTTAATGAAGGGAAACAGGGAGAAAAGGGTGGCGGTATGCCACATTACACAAGAACTGGCCTGAAAATCAGTGTCAAATTTAAAAATGTCATTAGATATCAGGTCAGGATAGAGGTACAGTGACTGTCTTCAGCCATCTGTAAAACATTGTGGAGGTTCTGTCACGGTTCAAAGCTGCATTTCAGCCAGTGGTGAACATAGATTATAGTAGATAGAAAAACATGAACATAGCAAATGACCACAAACACACTTCCAATTCTATCAAAAGCATACCTGGATAGAAAAACACAGCGGAGCACTATCAGTCATGGATTGTCCTCCCCAGACCCTGGACATCAGCATTAGCCGCGTGGGGTCATCCTGACAGAGAACGGAGGAAAAGCCAGCCGACATCCAAAGAAGAGCTTTGAGTACCCTTCAAGAAGCTTAAAGAATTATTCCTGAAGACTAATTAAGGAAATTACAATAAAGTTTGACTGAGAGTGTTCAGGCTATGTTGAAGAGTAAAGGCAGTCATACTAAATACTGACTGTAAATCTTATTAGAATTGTACAAACTCTGTTTTTGCCTTATATGCCTTATTTATGTATTTCCATGTAAGTTTGTACCTGTTTCCCATCTTCCTTCACTGAAAAAAAGACCATGTTGGATTTACTTAATTCAATAGTGGACATTGGTGGCACACAGTTGTTTTGCTTTGGCAGAAACTTAAACAACTTAGTTAAATCAACATAACTTATTCATATTCAATAAACCTGTGCATTTTGTGTTGATTAAACAGGATTGAAACATGTGTAGATGAAGTAAGTTGAACTCCTGGAATATTTTAATCGTTCACAATTTTGTCATTTTATTCCAAAACTATTCAATAGCTTTTACCCCAGTACTATGTGGTCACTTAAATACTACATGTTATCTTCATATTATATAATGTTCAACAAAGTCTAGAGTCTGGTTAACATAAACATTAAATGGATTTAATGTGTGTTAGCCCTGCGACAGACTGGCGACCTGTCCAGGGTGTACCCTGCCTCTCGCCCTATGACAGCTGGGATAGGCTCCAGCGCCCCCCGCGACCCTGAAAAGGATAAGCGGAAGCGAATGGATGGATGGATGGATGGATGGATGGATTTACAGCAATTACCTTCCTCCTATCTTTATACAAGTTGGAGGGGTGGCTGGGGCATAACCTTGAAGTGATAGATTAAGAGGCAGGGTACACCTTGGACAGCTCACCAGTCTATCAAGTAGAGACAAACAACCATTCATGGGCAATTTGGAATTAACCTAACTCTAATAATTGCATGATTTTTAACTGTGGGAGGAAACCAGAATACCCAGAGAGAACCCAGTGCAAACTAGCCAGATTGCAGATTTGAACCCAGGACCTTCTTGCTGTGAGACAACAAAATTGACAAAAGTTTGAAATCTCATGTGATCTTGTGAATTTCATAAGTCCAGCAACTAGCCACTCTTACTAGATTGTATCATGTCATCTCAACAAGAACAAATTAAGGTGTTGAATTTCATACAAATCCTACATGATTTAATTACGTTCACCATAGAAACATGAAATTATTTTGTTCAAATTACAAGTTAGACTTTTGTAAATGTAACAATCACCCAGCCTTCAGCGGCTGCTCGACTTGACTGAGATGGATGCCTTCCTCAAACCACGATCCAAAGCCGTCGAGATGAAATCACATGCAGTGTCGCGAGATTTAACATTGCTATATTATTGACTTACTTACTCACTCGAACATGATATGAACAATTTAATATACCATCTCTGCATATAATGCAGTTTCTACACTATACTGTATCTACACTTCACTTTAAAGCATCAGGCAATTGTGTTGAATACACGCAAGATGCTTACATAAATCCAAGAGATGGGCAATCCCTTTTTTTCAGTGTAGTGAAATTTAAACCCCCCCCCACAGATGATTCACGACTCACAATACTGTAGATCTTTAATAAACACGCCTCCTTTCTTCACAGCATTCAGCACGGTTTTACGAAGAGCTTCCAAGCACAGCTGACTATGTGAGCTACAGACTGGCCTGTAACAAAGAGGATTACCCAGAGCCCTACTCCCCTCCAATCAACCCTCCTCTTACATTTCTTCCCCAGCACCCCTACCACTCTACTCCTCCAAACCCTGCAACGACCATCAGCAGCACCGCCGCATCAGGAAACACCTTCTCTCCTCCTTCACACACCACTGCCATCTTTAAATACCCCTCTGTACCAGGTCTGTCCTCTCCTCCCCCAGGAGTAGCAGCGTACACTTTTCCCAAAGAGCAGTATGTCTGAAACGACATCAGCGAAACGACACGAATGAAAAAAAACAAAAAAAAACCCAAACATATTTAACCTGACTGGACTATGGGGCAGTGTCTCTGCACCACTGAGGATAAGGACAATAAAGGTTTGGCTATTGGACTTTGAATTAAGGCCAGTTTGGAAACATTTTCTCTCTTTGTCCTGATTTATTGTGCTCTACTTGTTCAATGAAAAAAGGAAGGCTGTGACCCTTAAAGGTGAATTGAATTTCTTTTGAAAAATGTCTATTTCATGGTTGTATTAGATTTTGATTATATCAAACTGAATGGATGGGGTTATCTCTTGATGTGGTTGATTACTTACTTTATCCTCTATAGCATCATTTTGTAAAAAAAAAAAAAAAAGAAAAGAAAAAAAAAGGAAAAAAATAAAGAAAAGAAAAGAGGAAAAAGTAAATGGAAACAAAAAGAAAAAAGAAAATACAGTTTCCTACTTGATATTTGATTCCCATTGTCTTCATCCCGTGGAACAACAGATATTACCTTTTGATTTTACCTCTTGGTTTAATGTAATACTACTGCTGTGCTTGTATTTTGTATAATCTACCTTTTTTTCTATGTAAAGAAAAATGTTTTTATTTACTGAGGAGATTATGTGATGATTTGTAAAGTTGATGTTTTTATTTGTGGTATCTGTGGGTTTTAGCATTCATTGACACTGGTTGTTATTTTGTTAAATAAAAATGATCACATAAATGTGCTTCAACAGTCTAGTAGCTGGGTAAAACAAACTCACCGCAACATGGCTGTGATGGTAGGACCCTCTTTTGACATTCAGATCTGTTTGAGATCTTCGTGGCACAGATTCAACAAGGTGCTGGAAACACTCCTCAGAGATTTTGGTTAATACCGACATGGCAGCATCACACAGTTGCTGCAGATTTGCTGCAGGTCCAGGATGGGAATATCCGGTTCCAACCCATCCCAAAGCTGCTCTATTTAATTAATTAATCTAATAATGGTGTGTTATCCTGCTGGAATCAGGAGCCTCAAGACGATGGATACACTGTGGTTATAAAGACAACCTGCGGTGTTTCAAGGACGCTCAGTTGGCACTTAAGGGCCCAAAAAGAAAAATCCCCCACCATCACACCACCAGTCTGAGTCATTAATAAAATCCAGGATGGAGTCATGCTTTTACGTTATCTACACTAAACTCTGACCCTACCATCTGAGACCCTTCTGACCGGGCAACATCTTTCAAATTTTCAGTTGTCCAGTTTGGTGGGTCTGAGACGCTCTTCTGCATACCTTGGCTGTAACAAGTGGTTATTAAAGTTACTCTTGCCTACCTAACAGCTCAAACCAGTCAGGCCTTTCTCCTCTGACCTCTGGCGTCAATAAGGCATTTTCATTCGGAGAACAGCTGCTCACTGGATGTTTTCTCTTTTTCTAGTCATTCTCTGTAAAACAGAAAGATGGTTGTGCGGGAAGATCAGCAGTTTCTTAAAATATTTAGAACAGTCCATCTAGCCAATAAACGTGCCAAGTTCAAAGTCACTTTATTCACCCTACAACTCCATTGTAATGCAGGTCATCTCGACAGTGTCTACATGCCCAAATTCAGTGAGTTGCTGCCATGTGATTGGCTGATTAGTTAACCAATAGAACAGATCTACCTAATCAAGTTTCTATAAGTAGGCGGCCCATTTAAATAATTGTGTTACAAACACTGAAGTCTGCAATGGCTTTCTTTCATTTTGGATTAAAAAAAAAATCTCTAACATTAGTGACCAATTTACTTTTTAACTAGTGAGACTGAATAAAAAGTTATTAAAATTTAACCTGTCAATGCTGAAAGGGTAACTGAATTTGTTTGTGTGTGATAGTTTCACACACAAACAAACTCTCCCATGTACACAACTATGCACTTACTCTGTGATTTAAATCCCTCAGGGATTTAGCTAATTATTTCAAAGAAGCAGATTAACAGCGGGATCAAGAAGTGTCAGCCCCACTAATTGTAAGAACAACCAGAAATGACACTTTAGCTTCCTAATGCTGAAGTCCTGTTTATTTAAAATGTGGATTTGGGCCAACAAGGCTTAGCACTGAAAGGAAGAGGATATTAGCTTAGTAATAACATCAATGTTACAGCTTTAAACATGAATACTTAAATCACTTAAATCTTCACCATTATGACACTGGTATCATTAACTATCATTAACTGACTGACTACCTAAACCATGTTAATTAAAACATTTTTAATGCTTAATTTGTGTGTTTTGATTTAATGTTATTTCCCAGAAGATTATAATTGCCATTATATTTACAATCTAGATGTTTAAAAAAACAGATCTATTATGGATTCTATGTCTGGCTCATAGCTCCCTCTCTCGCCTTGTCAGCTGCTACTTTCAAATGTGCAGTTTTTATAGTGAAAGCGAGTGCATCGACTCACTCTTGAGTCTGCTGCTGCTGCCGCTGGGCTTTAAAGTTGATGAATATTGTAATCAGTTTCTGATTGTACCAAGGGAACGCCTTGTTCCTCTGCATAAATCTGATCAGATTTACTATTAAGCTCTCAGACAATAAGTATATAAATGCATACGTTGTACTTCCATAAAACAAAACTGCTCCGAGTGGCACCAGGCTCAGATTATTTTCTTTTGGATTCATTTTCTGATTTATTATGAACCTTAATATCTTGTTGGGATTTGATGAACTGAAGCTAAAACTGATCTCATCTCACATTACATGCTACCTAAAAGTCCCTCCTGCTCCTCTACAAAGATAAAAACTTTCTTTAAAAAGAAGGATTAGGAAAAATGGACCCCAAGACCGTGCATACGTGCAGGATCCGTTTTTTATTAACTGGAAATATACATCTTAGTATGTGCAATGATAAAGACCATGCTACGAGGAAACACGGCAAATGACTGCATGATGCCAGATATCTAAATCAATTTCAGTACATCAGTACAGGTTAAGCTTCCCATTTGCTCCTCATATGATCCGATGAAGAAATCTGAAGCCTTTGATTTCACTGTTTACCTAACAAAACAAAGATACAATAAAAAAAACATTGTTTGATCATACTTTGACTATACAAATGAATATTTTTGCTGAGATCCTCACCTACTAAATCATTAAAACCTCTTGTTTTTTGCACAAGATATTTTTGTATTTAAGCTGACACTAAAACAAAAACAAAGGACAAAGAAAACATAAGAAGATATTAATCTCTTTTAATCCCCCCCCCCCCTTTTTTTTTTTTTTTATCCCTGAGCTTTGAGTGCATCCTCTGCGAGGCTATATGAAAATGACTGTTGATAACATTGATCAGCATTCCCACTTTGGTCACAGCTTGAAGAGGATGATGTAAGAAAATAAAAGAAAAACTGCACTCTATGAATATGAAAAAAAAAGGATTTCATTACAGTAAAACCTTTGTGAGATTTTCACATGTGAAAGACGTGTAGAGGAATGTCAGCTTCATCCAGTGCAGCCTTGGCTGTATGAGTAGTTGCGTGAAAGGCTAACCCATCCACTCATGCATATATCTTGCATAATAGATGATTTTGGTATAACTGATATTCTAAACCAGCAGGAGAAACAAAGACGGACAGAGAGAAAGGAAAAACCCATTAATACTTCGGTCTAAATCAGTTTACCGATCCTCCGTCCCTTCCTGCTCTCAGTCTTGTGAAGTCAGTCTCTGCAACTGGATTCCCCGAGAAACTCGTGCATCAGAAAGACAGAACGACGAAAGCCTCAGGCACCTGAGGGCAGGCAATAACGTGCTATTTTCAGGGCCACGAAATATTCACCTTTCAATCTCAAACACATTTTTTTGGAGTAAAGAAGTTGTTGGACTCAAGATCATCATGATACCATGGTGGCACCACTGCTAGAACTGGCTGTTCTGTTTCTAACTACCAGTCTGGTCACTTTGGGGGCAAATGGTAAGAGTTTTCCAGTGTCCGTGGATTAATTTACACTTTTATTGTTATTGTCTACATAACATCAGACACTGATTATTATAACATCACCTAAGTAGGTACTTCAGTACCTGCAATTCTGTTGGAATTATTGCATAACAGACAAACTAGTAAAGACTTATTACAATTTCTATGGTATTTTTTACTCTCTGTCACATTTCAAAATTCGTTATGCTCAAAAAAATTTGAGATTTTGGAATGTTTTTTAAACAGAAAAACGGATAAATCTGTTTGTATTTGTCTCACATGGATCAAATGATGATATACAGAACCTTGCAGATGAAATTAAAAACAAAGAAGAAAGAAAATGTGTTTGAAAACTGAATCTGGCATTAAAAAAATATTAGAATTGCTTTTTATAACATTACACTGCCTCTGAAACTGACTGTGTAATCAATCCTGCAACTGAACACTGACCAGGCATTTGACACCACCGTCTCCTGTTGCTTAATAGACACTCACAAACAAAGTGTTTGTGTGTGGGTCCATTATTTTATGGACCCACACACATTGTACCCACACACATTGGCCATTGTATCCTCTGCCTCCTCCAGATGTGCAGATCAATCATAAAGGGGAGGTGGTGTACCAGGACACCAGTGTGTATGGGGTGGTGGACAACGCGGTGACCCTGGAGTGTGGTACCACCGTGCCTGACATGTATATATGGAGCTTCACCAAACCCGGCACTGAAGCAATAAAGGCTGTGGTGTATAATGTGGGTCAAGGAATAAAGACCCAGAAGTTGGCTGAGACACTCGGCCAACCAACAGTCATCTCAAACAGCTCAGCTTTAAAGATCGAGAAGCTCCCTCTGGCATCACATGGCTTATTCACCTGCCAGGCCTTCTATGACATAGCACAGGAGGCCAAAGTCTACTACTACTATGTCCATCTGACTGTTCGAGGTAAGAACTCCCCTCAGAAACAATGTTCTTCCTAAACACTCTCAGATCACGGCAAAAAAGAGCTAGTCTGCACAAGGTGAAAAACTTCAGCGGCTTTATAGAAACTAATATTTGAAGCAGTTGCAAAATAATCTTGGAGAAACAAAAAACCTTTGGGCCATCTTTCATCTTGGTGCCCTATGTGTTGACCAAACTTTAAAAACAATAGTTAATGGACATAATTTTAATTCTATACATATGTACATATAAAGACAGCATTAACCAAGAGTCACGAAAGAGAGAATAGTACACCAAATGTGGAGGCCAAGAAAGTGAAGGCATAAAGTGACACCTTGATGTCCACACAGGTGTGGGCCCTTTTTTCATATCACCCTACACACAGTTTTGGAGCTCAGTTGGTCAACACAACCTGCCATAAATTCCAAGATGCTTGTCAGTGTCACCTGCTGTGATCAGTGATTCTTGATTCAAGCTACTAGCCATCAATGGCAGTATTTCGCTTTGCTGCTCAACGTAGTGAAAGATGTTTTTCAAAGAAGTTTCCAAAGAGACTTGCAGTGGAAACGTGGTTTCCACTAAAGCGATACAAGAGGAGAGCTTATGTATTTGGTTGCTCAGAAAATTACCAAGAAGGTAACTGTGAGCCAGGCTGTTTGTCTTTGCAGGCAAAGACCAGATCCTCCTCCTTGTGCATGCAGCAGTTATCTTGTTTGTTGTACTTGTCTCAGGTCTCTACTACTACAAGCACAGATTAAACAGGAGTTGCTGTTGGCCTTGTGACTACATCGGAAGACACAAAAACAGGCCCAGGTCCCAGGCAGTGAAGTGCAGATGGAGACTCTGAAATATGTTAGAATCTGACACGTTCTCTTAAACATGCCATCAAGCATTCCTGACAGAAGAAAGACAACAGCCAGAGTGCATTAACAATCAAAAATGGTGTGATAAAGTATATAATGGAGTTGAAGGGTGTGATGTTTGTGACTGGCCTATAAGTGCAAAAATGAGGTCCTTGGTACTGAGGGGGAGGAGCCTTGGGAAGATTAACTGATATCAAAGCCTCTTCGAAGCTGAAGATTGTGTTATTTATTGAACACTGTGACTCATTTTCAGTGAAGACGGTAAACATACCTTCACGTGTGTAACTTTATCTTAACCACAGTGCCTGTCAGCAAGCCTTACCTCCTCGTGAACAATGCTCCTCCAGTGGAAGGATCTACAGTGTGGATGAACTGCAGTGTGGAAAATGGGACTGGACCGATCCTGTATGTGTGGCACTATGAAACCTACAATGGTAACGCCACAACCTTTGAAATGGGCAACAGCAGCATTATTAACATGAACAAAGTTAACCGCAATCACACCGGTTGGTACCGCTGTGTGGCCAGCAACACCGTCAACAGCGAGAGCTCCAAACGTCTATGGCTGGACATCCTCTGTGAGTATAATTAGATCAGGCAGACCTATTTCTTCATTCGTTATTCATTTCTTCATTTAACAATTAAAAGAAAGCATCAGTATGTAAAAACTTAATGCACTGAAGGTGTTTTGAGCATTTTTCAGTTAAATTTATTTACTTCTGTATTGTTTCCATCTAAAAAAAAAAAGTAATGCCCTGTTAAGAATTTGGCTTTTATCCCCAAATTCAAAAAATGCTGATCACAGTACAAAAATTATGCAATTATCTGAATTTTTAGGGAATTACACATATTAGGGTTAATTTAGCTGCTGTATGTCTCAACTGCTAATGTAAAACTAAGTAAGAGTCCTACTTTAAACTGGATTTCTTATTAGCTTTCTGTAATCTGCATTTAACACGCCTGTGTTATGTGGGCTTGGGCTTGAAGCTTTCCTTGTTGATAAAGCTTGTAGTTAATGATGGATCAAGTTAGAGTTAGTTTGCTTTCTGTCGCATAAAACAAAGATTTCTTTGTTTCACAGGCACATAACACGCCTGTGTCCCTTATTTCTTGATTTGCGTTCATATTCTTTCTCCTCAGTTGGACCAGACATTCCTCAGATAGACGTGACTCCGTACACTATGACCAGGCGGGGTTACACAGCTCTGGAGACGGAAGCTGTTTCCTTGCTGTGTCAGGCCCAGTCCAATCCAGCCAGTCAGTACGTCTGGTTCTACAACAGCTCCCAGGTCTATACTGGGCAGAAGTTCACCATCACCAAGATCCTCCGTATGCACACTGGTGACTACACCTGTTTGGCACAGAACACCTACCTCAACACCAGCTCCAATAACACCATCAGCCTGACTGTCTACTGTGAGTGTGACCTCTGACCTCGTGACCATGCTATTAATCATCTTACTCCTCTGTCAATCCTTGTATGCTGCACTGACCTGAGCTGTTCCATCGCTGTACTGCATTTACCAGGATTATAAAACACTATAATGTCATTAAAATCACAATTTCACATTTTTAATAAAACACTACAAACAACTTTTATTTTCATCTTTCTTGTTCATGAATATCCTACCAACTTCTAACTTCATATGTTCTCCCCCCACAGACCCCCCAGATGGCTCCCCGTCCTGTTCTGTGGAGCCGGCCCTGAATCACACCTCTCTGCGGCTGCTGTGTTCCTGGCCTGGTGGATTCCCCTCACCTTCCCTCCACTGGACTGGAGACCTGATACAAGATCAGTTCAACACACCCCAGCAAACAAGTTCAGCCTCCAGCACTACCATCCTCATCAGCACTGCAATCTCGCTGCCCTCTGGAGGCCCGACTTCTAATAACAGCTTGTTTACGTGCCTGGGCTCCCATCCTGCCTTGAAACAGTCGACACAGTGCAGCACACGCACATGTGGGTGCAGAAATGTCAACAAAGAACAACAGAAAGTTAAACAAATGAGAGAGTAAATGTGAAGATTATACACTTTCAACATCACTCATTTGATTTATCCTCCATCAGATATTCCCCCTGCAGAGCCAGTGTGTTTTGTTGACGTGACTAATGACAAACAGTACTTCATGATGTCCTGCTCCTGGGAAGGAGGGTTCCCTAAAGCCTTGGTGTGGTGGGAGGGACCTGCGGGCCAGAGCAGGGGTGGAAAAGAAAACTCCAACATCCTGATCCTCCCGTACGGGACAGCTCACAGCGGGAAACCTTACACCTGCTATGCCAGGCACCCACTTCTGGTTCAATCCAAGACCTGCAGCCTCACACTGGGTCGGTGCGAGTGATGTTCAGCTTACTTAATCTGAGAACCATGTTATCACTTCTACACAAACATTGCACAAAGATTTTAAAGGATCCTTAAATTTTTAAGCCTTTGAATTGTGACAACTTCATGTACAAATCCAGACATTTTTTAGACCTTTTTAATGGAAGGAATAAAACGTAAATGCCATTATTAATTTATTTGAATTTATATTTTCTAATTCAGGATGTTACATAGAATAAGTTAAAATATGTCACGTTTATCTGAGTGATGCTTCGTTATAACAAATGCTCATCATACGAATTTGCTCAACCACACGAATTCAATTTAGTTTTATTTATAAAGCACCATATCACAACAAGAGTTGCCTGAAAGTGCTTTACATTGTAAGATAGATACTACAATAATACAAAGAAAGCAGAGAAAACTCCAACAATCATATGACCCCCTATGAGCAAGCGCTTTGGCGACAGTGGGAAGGGAAAACTCCCATTTAACAGGAAGAAGCCTCAAGCAGAAACAGGGTTACTAAGGGTCGGGCATCTGCATCGACAGTTTGGGGTGAAGAGAGGAAGACAGGAAAACAGGAAAGCTGTCATGAATAGAGAAACTACTGCATCCATAGAGACCAAAAGAATTTATTTTACCAGTTTGTAAACATGCTTTATATTTCCTATTAAATCTGCATTTTAATATATGAGCAGGCCATTACAGATGTTGTCTGGTCAAACCAAGAACAAAATTATACTGGTTGAGAAAAACTTTGGGACAAATATTTTGAAGTCTTTGACCCCTTTCTTAGGTTTGAACCTGGATTTGACTAAAGCTTACATACCAGAGGTTAACATATAATCCATATTTTTAGTCAAAAATGTGACAATATTCTTCTTCAACAGACCTGCATGTATGATTTTGTCTTAAACACAGTGCCTGTCAGTAAGCCTTACATCCTGATGAGTAATGCTTCTCCAGTGGAAGGATCTTCAATGTGGATGCGCTGCAGTGTGGAAAATGGAACGGAACCGATCCAGTACACCTGGCACTATGAAACCTACAATGGTAACGCCACAACCTTCGCACTGGGCAACAGCAGCATCATCAACATGACCAATGTCAACCGCAACCACACTGGCTGGTACCGCTGTGTTGCCAGCAACGCCGTCAACAGCGAGAGATCTGACCGCCTGTGGCTGAACACTCTGTGTGAGTTTTAATATATAAACATTTTTAAAACAAGTTTTCAGTAAATACATTAAAAAACTACAAGCAATTAAAAGCACACAACTGTTACAGACCACAAGTAAGCGAAATTTTTGTTTTCTATACTTGGATTTTTTTAGTACCCAGCATGATTCAGTTTTTTCTTTGATATTTTATGTCTGATTAAATTTAAAGAGAATGTGCTGGTATCTGGCACCAAGATTTTAGCAACAGATCCTTTAATTCCCATACGTTGCAAGATAGGGCCTCCATAGATCTGACTTATATCGCCGACAAATCCCACAGATGCTCGAAAACACCTCAGACTTCTTGCTTTCTGTAATATCAGGAACCAAATTAAAAGTCCCTCTACTCACATATAGCCCTTAATTACACATTTACATAACATCCTCAAAACCTAACAGTAACATTTTGACCCGAAAGAGAGTGCTCTCAGAGTGCAGGCTTACTTGTTGTTCCTAGATTTTCCTAAAGTACACTGAGAAGCGGAGCCTTTAGCTATCAGGGTCTCTACTGTGCAGCTCCCTCTTTGGGTTTGGGAGACAGAGAGCTACTCTACTTTTAAGATTGGGCTTGAAGCTTTCCTTGTTGATAAAGCTTGTAGTTATGGCTGTATCAAGTAAGGGTTAATTTTCTTACTGTAGCATAAAACAAGATTTCTTATCAGACTAATATGAGTTTTTCACATAACACGCCTGTGTCCCTTATTTCTTGATTAAGGGAAAGAATTCATATTCTTTCTCCTCAGTTGGACCAGACATTCCTCAGATAGACGTGACTCCGTACACTATGACCAGGCGGGGTTACTCGGCTCTGGAGACGGAGGCTGTTTCCTTGCTGTGTCAGGCCCAGTCCAATCCAGCCAGTCAGTACGTCTGGTTCTACAACAGCTCCCAGGTCTACACCGGGCAGAAGTTCACCATCACCAAGAGCCTCCGTATGCACACTGGCAACTACACCTGTTTGGCACAGAACACCTACCTCAACACCAGCTCCAATAACACCATCAGCCTGACTGTCTACTGTGAGTGTGACCTCTGACCTCGTGACCATGCTATTAATCATCTTACTCCTCTGTCAATCCTTGTATGCTGCACTGACCTGAGCTGTTCCATCGCTGTACTGCATTTACCAGGATTATAAAACACTACAATGTCATTAAAATCACAATTTCACATTTTTAATAAAACACTACAAACAACTTTTATTTTCATCTTTCTTGTTCATGAATATCCTACCAACTTCTAACTTCATATGTTCTCCCCCCACAGACCCCCCAGATGGCTCCCCGTCCTGTTCTGTGGAGCCGGCTCTGAATCACACCTCTCTGCGGCTGCTGTGCTCCTGGCCTGGTGGATTCCCCTCACCTTCCCTCCACTGGACTGGAGACCTGATACAAGATCAGTCCAACACAGCCCAGCTAACAAGTTCAGCCTCCAGCACTACCATCATGCTGCCCTCTGGAGGACTGACTTCTAATAACAGCTTGTTTACATGCCTGGGCTCCCATCCTGCCCTGAAACAGTCGACACAGTGCAGCACACGCACATGTGAGTGCAGCAATGTCAACAAACAGTAAAAGAGAAGTTAGTGGCAGTTTTGTGATCATGTATCTGAATGTGTTTATATCGCTCCTCTCCTTCATCAGATATTCCTCCTGCAGAGCCACTGTGTTTTGCTTATGTGACTAATGACAAACAGTATCTGACGCTTTCCTGCTCCTGGGAGGGAGGGGCCCCGAAAGCTTTGGTGTGGTGGGAGGGCCCCGAAGGTCAGAGCAAAGGTGGAGAAGAAACCTCCAACAACTTTACCCTTCGCTATAGCACTGTACGGTTTGGGAGACCTTACACCTGCCATGCTAGACATCCACTTCTGGTCGAAACCAAGACCTGCAGACTCACGCTGGGTCAGTGCACATTTTCACTTCATTCTTTTTGATCGATGCTGATGCAGTGCAGAGTCACATTTGTATACACGGGAAATTATTTGGAGTGTTCCTTCCACCTGGAAACAAATTATCTATCTTTCAGTAAACTAACATGATTTTAAAATCAGCATCTGAGGTCCTTTGATACAACACATGCAATAACTGACCACCAGCTAAAAAATCTATATGTGATGTCTTACTACCCAAAATTATACAGCAGTACAAATATATTCAAAATGATCTTATCAGTGTTCATAAGCTGGGTTTTTTTTTTTTTTTTTTAATTTTTAAGGTTCATTGTGCCTCTAAAGCTGACCATTTAAGAGTTGTCTTTACTTGATCTATTAAAAAAAATCTCAGCGACAACAATTTGTCCTTTGAACTCTGCAAAACATGACTGGTTAAGTCTGAGCATAATGACAAATGGTATACACATGTCCCTTTATCTTCATAAAATAGTATCACTGCATCAGCATTTATTAGTCATTTTGTATTAACATGCCCACATCAGATTAAACCTATACTATTCGAGAAACTTTGAGCCTCTTTCTCAGTTTGGTGTCCTGATTGGCCAAGGGTTTACACATACTGGAAATGAAATTATAAGATCATCTTTTTAGTGTTTGTTTACTGCCCTTCAGTTCTACTACTGACTGTTAACATCCAGACACATCTGTGTTATTCATCTTCATTGTAGTCCCCGTCAATAAGCCTTACATCCTGATGAGTGATACTTCTCCAGTGGAAGGATCTTCAATGTGGATGCGCTGCAATGTGGAAAATGGGACTGAACCGATCCGGTATGTGTGGCAACGTGAAACCAGCAGTGAAGACGTCACAACATTTGCACAGGGCAACAACAGCATCATCAACGTCACCAACGTCAACCGCAACCACACCGGCTGGTACCTCTGTGTCGCCAGCAACAATATCAACAGCCAGACATCAGATCGCGTGTGGCTGGACACCATCTGTAAGTATTGAAGCTGAGGTAGGGAATCACTGGACAAAAGAAAAAACGACCAAAATCATGATATTTTGGTCAATGGCTTATTTTTTCTGATCAGACTGAGTGAGTAATTTTTGGCATTATAGCTGCTTTACAACAAATGACCGCCACAGTTGGTGACCTAATGGCAACAGGATGCAGTAATTTTGTGTGTGATCCTACATGGATCACATGATAAAACTTTTCATTGTACCCTGGTTTGAATTTTAGCTCTTAACAACATTTTCTTGCTCTGCTTTCAGCATAAGTTGTTTGTTTCTTGTATATCTTACATGCACTGCTACGTTTTCTCATCAGTTGGCCCAGATGTTCCTCAAATAGATGTGACTCCACCTCGTACAGTAAAGCAGGGCTACACAGCTCTGGAGACGGAGGCTGTTTCTTTGCTGTGTCAGGCCCAGTCCAATCCAGCCAGTCAGTACGTCTGGTTCTACAACAACTCGCAGGTCTACACCGGGCAGAAGTTCACCATCACCAAGATCCTCCGTGTGGATGCTGGCGACTACACCTGTTTGGCACAGAACACCTACCTCAACACGCGCACCAAAAAAACCATCAGCATGACTGTCTACTGTGAGTGTGACCTCTGACCTCTAACCATTACGATCATTTCACTTTCAATTAAACCTCTCCTGTAATTAAACCTCTCCGCCTCTGTCAGTGCGCCCCAGGGTGGCTGTGGCTACAATGTAGCTTGCCATCACCAGTGTGTGAATGTGTGTGTGAATGGGTGAATGACTGGATATGTAAAGCGCTTTGGGGTCCTTAGGGACTAGTAAAGCGCTATATAAATACAGGCCATTTACCATTTACCATAATGCAGAAATCCTCATAGGTTCCTTTGTTTTAATTCATCCTTGGCTGTGGGGATGAACACAGTATGGGGATGACGTCTGACTCAGATACTAATTAAAGATGTCAATAAGAAATAACAAGAAGCAGAAGTGCCACACCTCAGTTTCTACAAAGACAGACCATGCTCCATGTTTATTGGACAAATATGGTAGAGAAATATAATGGCCATTTCATTGCTATAGCCCACTCCAAGGCGACTCCTAACCCATTTTAACGTGTTTTGTGATTGTCAAATGTGAGACAAGCTTTTGTGATCCTTTTTGGTCAGGAGTGGTTTTCTCCTTGGAGCATTTTTGCCTAGTCTCTTTGCTGTTGTTAAATCATGAAATCTGACCTTTACTGAGGAAAGTGAAGCCTCGATTTCTTTAGATGTTTTTCTGGGTTCTTTTGTGACTTTCTGGATGAGTTGTTGATGCACTACTGGAGTAATTTTGGTAGGCCTGCTACATCTGGGAAGTTTCATCACTGTTCCAAGTTTTGATTTGTTATTTGTGGATAACTCGCTGGAATCCGAAATACTTAGAAGTAGCTTTGTAACCCTTTCCAGACAGATAGATGTCAGTGACGTTGTTTCTCATCTGTTCTTGAGTTTCTTTAGAACTTTGATGTGTTGCTAGCTGAGATTTTTTTCGCCTACTTCACTTTGTCAGACAGATTCCAGTAAAGCAGCTTCTGGTTCTGTCAGTAATCAGGCCTGGGTGTTGCTCATGAACCTGAACTCAGCTTCCCAAAATATGTGTATATAATCAAATAATTTTATAACTTACTCATGCCCAACATTGTAAATACACAACATCTTTCTTGGGCCTTGATTTCACCGCACTTTAAACATCATTACCTTGTTACCTCTATCATATGCCCACAGACCCCCCTGATGGCTCCCCGTCCTGTTCTGTGGAGCCGGCTCTGAATCACACCTCTCTGCGGCTGCTGTGCTCCTGGCCTGGTGGATTCCCCTCACCTTCCCTCCACTGGACTGGAGACCTGATACAAGATCAGTCCAACACAGCCCAGCTAACAAGTTCAGCCTCCAGCACTACCATCATGCTGCCCTCTGGAGGACTGACTTCTAATAACAGCTTGTTTACATGCCTGGGCTCCCATCCTGCCCTGAAACAGTCGACACAGTGCAGCACACGCACATGTGAGTGCAGCAATGTCAACAAACAGTAAAAGAGAAGTTAGTGGCAGTTTTGTGATCATGTATCTGAACGTTTTTATATCTCTCCTCTCCTTCATCAGATATTCCCCCTGCAGAGCCACTGTGTTTTGCTTATGTGACTAAAGACAAACAATACTTGATGCTGTCTTGCTCCTGGGAGGGAGGGGCCCCGAAAGCCTTGGTGTGGTGGGAGGGCCCCGAAGGTCAGAGCAAAGGTGGGGAACAAACCTTCAACATTCTGATCCTCCACTATGGCACAGCTCGCAGTGGGAAACCTTACACCTGCCACGCTAAACACCCACTTCTGGTCGAAACCAAGACCTGCAGACTCACGCTGGGTGAGTGCACATTCTCACTGTACAACAAATAGCAGATATAAATTGTTAAATAATTAGTCTGTACATTGTCACACGTAGAGGCACCAGTGCTGCAGACACAGCGCAGAGTCGTGTCTGTGTACGAGGGGAGCGACGTTCAGCTTACCTGCAGTCTGAGAGACAACTACCTTCCTGTCAATGAAATCACCTGGTTTAATAATCAGGGTGTCGGTGTGCAAGATACCTCAAAGTACATGCTTCTGAGAACGTCTGCATGGGCCAATCTGACTGTGAGAGACACAGATGAAACTCAAGACAGCGGCGAGTACAGGTGCTCCACTTCCAACGCAGTGGGAGGAACCGAAATCAATATCACTTTAGTCATCAAGAGTAAGGACCTGTTTTATTTTTCTGATCTTTTTTGGGCTTGTTGAATAATTTCCCTGTTGAGAACTGTATTACATTCCTTGAGTCTGTACAGCATATGAATCTCAGTCAGCTTAGAATAAAGATGTGAAGCGAGAGGGAAATGTGTCGACTTCTTCTCCTGATATTTTCCAGTTAAAAACACCTTAAATCAGAATTCAATACACAAAAAAACAACATGGAAAACTCATTCTTTCACTTTTTACTTTTGTGCAGTTTAGACAATGCTTTCACTGTCTAAATTCAGCCGAGGGGTTAATATCTCCAGTTTAATATATTGGTAATAGAAGTATTACTTAAAAGTAATTAGTAGTCTGAGAATTGACTACACATTATTTAATGGAAATCCACACATTAATTGATTAGATATACAAACTGGATTGATGTCATATCGAAGTCATATTTATTTATGTTTGTTTTATGTGTGTATAAGAGTACCCCATGCCACCCAATGCAACCCTGGTCAGAGTGATGTACACCAGCCGACAGCGTAATGAGGTGGAGCTGGAGTGGGTGGTGGAGAATGAGGAAGCAGGAAGTTGGACAGGTTTCTTTTTGGAGCACCGATGGTTGTCTGAGCGTCCACGAAGGAAAGGAAGTGGGAATGACTCTTCAAGTGAGCGGATGGAGGAGAAAGTTGGTCCCGTAGTCTGGTACCGTAACATCCTCCAGGATCCAGCTGTCAGGATTTATACAGTGGGGAGCCTGACGCCAACGGTTACCTACCAGTTTCGCATCATACCGGTGAACCACCGCACTGTGGGACACCCTTCTACTCCAAAGAAACCAGGTACAGGAAATGCGAGACATATGAGACTGGCAAAGAATTGGGCAAAGTGGGTGGGGGGCTTTAACAAAAATGTATTAAAATGTATCTGAAAAATTAACCCACAATACTCTAGTTCAACAGAGTTTACATTAATGTGGAACCTAGTAGTCATTCCTATTATGGGATAACGGTACGGTGAACGCTTATCACTTTGCAGATGTGTTTTCACAGAGCTCAGCTCCTTTGCAATGTTTAACTCTGATGTGTTTTAGTGGAACCACGCAACAATTTGTACCCCGCTGTGATTGGAGCAGCTATTGGTGGGATGATTGCAGCCATTGTCACTGTTCTGCTGCTCATGTTCATCCTCCGTAACTGCAGCATCAATCCTCGTGAGTCCTCCACACACATGACCACCACCAGCATCTTGCTGACCTGTGCATAAAGCAACATTATGTAGCTTTAATACTCTGTATCTTCCCCCAGGACTCCATGACTTGCTGTTTGGCTTGTAAGTATATGTGTATCTGTTGCAACCTTCACCCGGCACTTTATTAGGTACACACTGGTAGTATTGGGTTGGACCATCTTTTACTTTCCAATCTGTCTGAATTCTCTGTGATATTTTCTGACCTGAACCATTTCTGTTATGTTTCAGTCTTGTTTCCAGAACAAAACGGCTACATGTTCATCAGAAGTTATTGTGGGTAACCTCTGCTTGTACAGCTTGCAAGGGATAACCTCGGGAAAACACAGAATCTATTCTAATGATCATCAAACCATGTCTTTATTGATCATTACTCAGGTGTCAAAACTTGTTATTAAAGGTACTCGAGAGATGTTCAAGGGGTAACAAGTTAAGTAAGGTCTTGAAAACATCATCCAGTGCTTTTTAGTTCAATTCAGTCCAATTCTATTTTATTTATACAGCACCAAATAACAACAGCAGTTGCCTCGAGTAGCATTATATTGTAAAGTAAAGAACTTACAATAATAGAGCGAAAACCCCAAAATCAAATGACCCCCTGTGAGCAATCACTTGGCTACAATGGTAAGAAAAAACTTCCTAACAGTAAGAAACATCTAAAAGAAATTGACTCAGGTTGGGGGTGTTTCTACAGCTTATAGAGGTCACCTGCCCCATCATGTCAGGTCCTCCAGGGGAAAAACAAGGCATTCTGTACTCAGCAGATATATAATTTCTTCAGTTTTTTCTAGTTCTGTGCCTTCCAAATTGTACAAAACGCCACCGTCAAGAGATGCCCGAATGGAGCTCTTCATCCTGCATTTGTAAATATTAGTGAGTCTTTTCTGCTTATACTTTTAGCTGTCAGCTGATTCAAAACACTGCAGCAAGAGTAATAACAAGGACTGGAAAGAACGAGCCTGAATAATCAGGCTCTATTAAATTCTAAACTCTTTTTGTACTATATCATCCCGATAGAGGCCTTCAAGCTCCGTTTCAAGGCTTATTTCTGATTCTGAGAATTTCCAGAATCAGAAAGCGGACAACTGCTCTACCTCCCTTTTGATTAAGATTGCAGTAAATAAAGCAACCCTCAAGCAGCTCTTAGTTATGTTGCTACAGCCTGTGTTTATGTGCCGCTCTTGGATAGCAGGAATGTTTGCTTTCTCTTTTCTCTTTCCCCTCCACCCCTACAACCACTCAAGACAGATGGCTGCTCTTCCCTAAGCCTGCTTCTGTCAGAGGTTTCTTCCTGGTAAAAGAAAGTTCTTGCTCTCAACTATTGATATTGCAATATAAAGTTCAACAAGACAATTGATGTCAATACCTGCAAATGGCGGGCCCACTGGTGGGTGGTCCCATGTGGCTATTTACTAAAAGTCTCATAGTACGTATTCACAGTATTACTTATTTTTAAATAAGTAAACTTGGTAATGGACCCTCTGAACTTGAGATTCTTTCATTCTAGCATTTATTCCCAGTTACTTGCATAGTACGGACTAATAATTTTTTTTTTTTTTTTTTTAAAGACTCACCTCAGATTCCTGCACATTCAGTATTTTTCACATGTGAACTTGTTTTTGTAATGTATATATACACAGTATAAGTCTAACAAAAAGAGGAACTTTGGGGGAAAAAAAGAGGTCGACATCAAGAGACGATGAGCTGCTTCTGAAGTTTCTAAGCAGGAAAGTGGAACTGAGACTCAGGTTTCATGCAGTTCTCAAGAGAAGGGAGCAGCAGGGACAATTTCATGGTTTGATGCAGCAGTTGAAACTGCAACATGGACACTTTTGTATATATTTCAGGATGTCAGTGGCGCACTTTGAGTTCGAGTTAGCAGAGATGGGCCCAGATCTGAGGAGGCAGAGAAATCATTTTAGAGACGATTGACCCGAAGCAGTCAGTTTTGAGTTTAAAAGCGCACTTGTTGCCAAAAGCATTAATCTGACTGATGAGATCTGTTTATTCTATACTGAAAAATTAGAAAAATCGAGCTTGATCCAAAAAGACAAATGCAGAATATTCATCATATGAAATTAACGGCTGTGAACAACTTTAGTAAGACAGGCGAGTATAAAAACTATTTGGACTAACGCTGGAAACATTAGCATGAATTTTACTAGTTAGGTTTGTAAAGGCCTTTAGACACAGAGACAACACTCATATATTTTCCCTTTTTAGACATCTACTCCTTGCCTTTAATCATTAGCTTGACATTGTATTCTACTGTTTCTCAGCTGCTTCTACTAAAATGAAAACATAAGCATTAAGCGGGTCAGCTCTAACTCACACTTATAGCCACAAATGCAGCGGGGCTTTGGCAGGTATGGCAAAAACCTGTTTATGCACAGGTAAGGACCCCTTCAACAATAAGGTGAACAGGTGTACCTAATGAAGTGTCTGGTGACTGGTAATGAAACATTTCCAGTTCGCAGCGCTGATGGTAACGATTACTATTTGTAATGCCTTTTCATCTTTGATGATGACTGCAGGCAGCACAGCCAGTCGCAGGAAAACATCAACTTCCCAGAGGATTAAGTGTTTGGTGGGTCAGAGGGAGCAACTGGTGGATCACCCAGTCCAGGAAAGTTGAATAGACACATTTATAGATTCATAGTCTCGAGTCCAGATTAAATTATTTTCTATTTTTAATTAATGAAAAAAAATCCAATTCATTAGGTTCTATTTTATGGATTTTGTTGTTGTTGTTTATTTGATTGTTTTATGACTTTATCTTTTAGCAATAATCAATGCCAGCACTCTTAGTTACCTATCTGCATAGATGCAAATGATGAATTGGACTGAACTTCATTTTCTAATAGATATGTGCTCATTTTTCCCTCATTATGAGCTTTGTTGAAAAAAACAAAATGCCAACAATAGTCTTTGATGTTTGTCTTTTTCCAGGTCCAGCAACGGCTTTACCCCGAGCAGCTTCAACCCTCACCTCCTCACCTATGACTGCCACCCCCATCCCCGCCACCACCAGCCAAGCCCCTCCCTCTGGAGGCGATAACAAGCCAGTCAGCGTCACCATCACCGTCAAGGCGACGGGCTCATAGTCACACGCCCCTCTCTTTCAGCTGTAATTCACATGTGACTATTTTTGTTGACAGTTTGCTTTTGAGCTCTTTTAAAATACAGTAAAAAGTTACGAGTTCCCCACATCGACTTTTCACTGCAAAGCTCACAGTCATTTAAAGCATGTTCGACACAGTAAATTAAATGTTATACAGAAAACTCTGACCAGCCTACTGTAGTTTTTTATTTATAAAATAGGAGAAATATTTTGAGTCCATCCATCCATCCACTCATCCATCTTCTGCTTATCCAATTCAGCGTCACCACTCAGGACACAGTGTGGTTCATCGACCAATTAGAAACAACTCCTCAAGTCTGCATGTTGAAGCATCCTTGAGTTGCCCCCAGTGTGTCTATTCAAGTGTGAATGTGTATTTGTGAAAGAAATCCTAGTTTCAGACACTAGAAAAAGTCACTTTATAAGGCACATCTCTCATTCAGATCAGTGGATATGTGCATTTTTACACCAATAGCTTCTAATTACCTGAAAAAATTCTGTGATTCACCTTTGGAGTTCTTGTAGATGTTTTCTGCATCAACTGATGTTAGGGTGATTTGGATAGGGTGGCCAGTGCTGGACTCACCGACAGTAGTTTGAAATTTAGGCCAATTTTAGATGATTTCAATGATTTCCCTTAAAGTAAAATGATTGATCTAAAAAAAAATCTTTTTAAAACCTCTTTTTTAAGCCTTTATTCTGATGCCTTACAGATCTCGGCATAGTCACACTGCACACTACAGTAGCAAAGAGAACATTGTAGATATCAGGTGATGTTACTGGAGATGATCAAAGAAGATTAAGTGTTTGTAGTCCACATACGTAAAAAAAACCAGCTTTTTTTATTTATTGAGACTTACAACCCGTTTCGTATCATTCTACATAACATCAACATAAATTTGGTCATATTTGGTCAAGACTGAAGCTTTACACACAATATCTTTTATAGCTGTATCAAAAGGTGTCCATCACTGGGAATGACTGGACAACATGGAGGCAAGAACATCTTGAATGGCTCTGTACATAAATCATGTAACATCTTTCAAAATGCTGAATTCTGTGTTTAGAATGCTAAAAAAAAAAGACAAAGCAAACTGATTGGAAGTCACCATAAACGTATAGGTAACAGAAATATAACAACCAATAAGACACTTTATAATTTGTTTATGAACATGTATGTGGATCAAAATTGAAATTCTTTTTGGGAAAACATAGGCACCTTTTCCTTGGACCAAAGAGAAAAGGAACCATCTTTTTTTCAGTGCTTATCTTCTTTTCTTTTCTTTTCTTCTTTTTTTTTTTTTTAAAAAATGTATTTGTTGTTTGATGTGTGGACATGCTGCAAATCAATTTCCCACTGGGGACAATAAAGTCACTGACCATTGACTCAGCTTAAAAGCCTGCGTCTCTGATGGCATGGTGCCTACGAACTTGGCTGCTGAAAAAGCACCATCAATTCTGAGAGGTGTATACAGGTTTTAGAGCAACAGGTGACATCTTTTTCAGGGAAGGCCTGAATATTTCAATAAAACAATGACAAACCGCATACTGCATCTACTGCAGCAACATGTCTTTGTAAGTAGAAACGTCTAGATGTGAAAACATTTGAAGTATCATCAAGCAGCTATATCCACAAAACTCCAGCAGCTGCTCTCCTCAGCTCCCAGGTGTTTACAGACTGTTGTTAGAAGAGGGGATGTTACACAGTGGTAAACATGACACTGTCCCAACTTTTCTTGTCTATATGCTAAATATAATACAAAAACAAAACAAACCAACAAATAGAAAAGAGCTCTTAGCCAAATTGTTGTAGTGAAAGGCTGCATCTGATTTGAGAAATTATGATTCTGAACGGCACATTTCTGTGCCTGAGGAATTAATTGCACGGGACTATAGACGCCTTAATTTCCCTAAATAAATCTCACGCTGGGATAAAGCTGCATTTTAACATTTGATTAGTTTCCCCTAAATAAGGGAGTAACCTGCTGTATTCCATCATTCTGTTTGTCTGCCAAGTGAGGGAAACTGATCTGCGCCCTGCATTCATTCATGACAAACGTCTCACATTACATACTCACGGCTCCACCAAGCATTCTATTCTGCTCTTGTATAAACATAAAAACATGTTGAAAATGGTTACAATTACTGAATAAAAGTGTTTGATGGACAGACTGTGCATTCTTGCAGTCCACTTTAAAGTGGAGATTACATTTTTAAATGTTGGCATGCAATGAGAGCATGCTGTGAGGCAACATGACGGTGAAATACTGAATACTTTTACTGAATGATTTTAATCCCACTGGTAGAGTTTACTCTGCTCCTTGGATCCTCATAAAACCTTTGAAATCTGAAGCCTTTAATCTCACAAGTCACCCAAGATGACTGCACATTACAAATGCAGTTTAATCGTACTCTGACTGCATAAATGTTTTTGCAGAGCTCTCCACCTATATATTTTTGTCTTGTATATATTTATACATTTACATATATAGAGAGAGAAATTTTATATATAGATAAAGATATATGTTTATGGCATTCCAGAGATCTGAAATTTGTATGAAATTCCAGTGTAGAGGATTGTGGTATTAAGTCCGCAAATGACAGATTCAGCTGCAACTGTGACTGCATTAGTTAATGTGCAGGTGTGTGTGTGTGTGTGTGAAAGGCCAGCCCATCCACTTACGTGGCTTTCTTGTATAATAGATGGTCTCGGTGTCAGTGTGTTATTCTAACCCAGCAGGAGAAAGAAAGAAGGATAGAGGGATAGAGAGAAAGGAAAACACATTAATAATTGAGCCTAAATCAGTTTACTGACCCTCCGTCCCTTCCTACTCTCAGTTGAATGCACTGGAATCTCCAAGAAGACCTGCAGATCAGAGAGTACGAAAGACGGAACATCAGGCATCTGAAGGAGGGCTGTAATGGTCAGTTAGGCTTCACCTTTTGATCTTTTCCACATTTTTTTGGAGTAAAGAGGTTGTTGGACTCGGGATCATCATGATACCATGGTGGCTCCACTGCTAGGACTGGCCATTCTATATCTAACTACCAGTCTGGTCACTTTGGGGTCAAATGGTAAGAGTTTTCCAGTGTCTGTGGATTCATTTAAACCCCTACTTTTTAAACATCCTTTAAAACAGCAAATTAAGAGAAGTGAATTCTTCATGATCTGGAATGCTGTTGCAAAAATGTAGGATTTGAATACTTGCATGTCATACATTTACATTTTCTGAAAGCACATATCAGTATGTAGACTGTATAAATAATGCAAAGTATTCAATATAACATTTCAAAATTCGCCAAGAACATATATTTGGCATTTCTGTAATCAAATTTGGGGTGAGCAGCAAATACACTGATGCATCTACAGTTATTTGGTTCTTACTGATTTAAATGACGGGTCACAGGGCACTGTAGATAACAAGCAGAAAGGCTATGCTAGCAAAAGCTGTTTTAGAACCTGCATGTGGAAATTAAGGAAAAGAAATGCCTGGAATCACTTGTAACAATGTTACGCTGCCTCTGAGACTCACTGTGTAATCAATCCTGTGACCG